>NW_028295630.1:0-600000 GCF_964341445.2 Mesoplodon mirus
CCATGGTGACAGGGCTCATGGTGCCAGTCCGCATTGTGCCAGTACCCATGGCGACAGTGCTCATGGTGACACTGACCACAGTGAGAGTGCTCACTGTGATAGAGCTCACGGTAATAGTGCTCATGGTGACAGTGCAAATGGTGACAATACCCATGGTGACAGTACTCATGTTGAAAATACCCATGGTGGCAGTTCTCATGGTGACAGTGCTCATAATAGCAGTGCCCAAGGTGGCAGTCCTCGTGGTGACAGTGCTAATGGTGACAGTGCTCTTGGTGGCAGTTCCCATGGGGACAGTACCGATGGTGACCCTGTGCATTGTTACAGTGCCCATGGTAACCGTGGTCACGGTGGTAGTGCACATCGTGACAGTGCCCATGGTGGCAGTGCTAAATCGTGACAGTGCACATGCTGACAGTGCTCACGGTGATAGTGCCCATGGTGACAGTGCCCACGGTGATAATGGGTATTATTACAGTGTTCATCTTGACAGAGCCCAAGGTGGCAGTGGCCATGGTGACAGTGCCCACAATGACAGTGCCCATGGTAACAGTGCCGACAGTGACAGTGCCCATGGTGACACTTCTCACAGTGAATGTGCCCATGGGGACAGTTACCATGATGAGATTTCTCACGGTGATAGTGCCCGTTGTGACAGTGCTCACACTGACAATGCCCATGGTGCCACTGCCCATAGAGACATTCCGCACGGTCACTTTTCTCACGGTGAAAGTACCTATGGTGACACTGCACCTGGTGGCAGTGCAAAATGGTGACAGTGCCCATGGTGACATTGCTCATAGTGACTTTGCTTACAGTGATAGTCCTTACGGTGACAGTGTGCATGGTGACACTGCACACAGTTGCAGTGTTCATGGTGACAGTGTTCACGGTGATACTTTCCATGGTGATAGTGCCCATGGTGACACTGCACATGGTGGCAGTGAAAAATGGTGACAGTGCCCCTGTTGTCAGTTCTCATGGTGACCGTGCACATGGTGACAACCCGTGCAGACTGTACTCATGGTGACAGTACTCACGGTGACAGTTCTCATGTTTGCAGTATCCATGGTGACAGTGCTCACAGTGATAGTGCCCATGGTGAGAGTGCCCATGATGACAGGGCCCATGGTGCCATTGCCTATGGTGACAGTGCTCATGGTAACAGTGCCCAAGGTGACAGTGACCATGGTGAGAGTGCTCACACTGATGGTGCCCATGGTGACAGTGCTCATGGTGTCTGTCTACATTGTGCCAGTACCCATGGCAACAGTGCTCATGGTGACAGGGACCACAGTGAGAGAGCTCACGGTGAGAGTGCTCACGGTAATAGTGCTCATGGTGACAGTGCAAATGGTGACAATACCATGGTGACAGTACTCATGTTGAAAATACCCATGGTGGCAGTTCTCATAGCGACAGATCTCATGGTGACATTGCTCATAATAGCAGTGCCCAGGTGCCAGTGCTCGTGGTGACGGTGCTAATGGTGACAGTGCTCTTGGTGGCAGTTCCCATCGGGACAATACTGATGGTGACACTGTGCATTGTTACAGTGCCCATGGTAACCGTGTTCACGGTGATAGTGCACATCGTGACAGTGCCCATGGTGGTAGTTCACCTGGTGACAGTGCTAAATAGTGACAGTGCACATGCTGACAGTGCTCACGGTGATAGTGCCCATGGTGACAGTGCACACGGTCATAATGGGCATTGTTACAGAGTTCATGGTGACAGCACACGGTGGCAGTGGCCATGGAGACAGTGCCCACAATGACAGTGCCCATGGTGACAGTGCCGACAGTGACAGTGCCCATGGTGACACTTCTCATGGTGACAGTGCCCATGGGGACAGTTAGCATGGTGAGATTTCTAACGGTGATAGTGCCCGTTGTGCCAGTGCTCACAGTAACAATGCCCATGGGGCCAGTGCCCATAGAGTCATTCCGCACGGTCACATTTCTCACGGTGAAAGTGCCTATGGTGATATTAACCATGGTGACACTGCACATGGTGGCAGAGCAAAATGGTGACAGTGCCCATGGTGACATTGCTCATGGTGACTTTGCTTACGGTGATAGTCCTTACAGTGACAGTACGCATGGTGACACTGCACACAGTGACAGTGTTCATGTTGAAAGTGTTCACGGTGATAGTTCCCATGGTGAGATTGTCCTGGTAACAGTGCCCATAGTCACAATTCTCATGGTGTAGTGCTCACAGTGACAGTGCCCATGGTGTCATGCCCATGGTGACAGTGCTCATGGTGACAGTGCTCATGTTGGCAGAGCCATAAATAAGAGTGCTCATTGTGGGAGTGCTCATGGTGTCCGTGCTCATGGTGACAGTGCCCATGATTACAGTGTTTATGGTGATAGATGTCACGGTGTCAGTGCCCACGCAGAGAGTCCCAAGGCTGACAAAGCCCAGGGTGATACTTCCCATTGTGACAGTGCCCACGGTGACAGTGCCCATGGTGACAGTGCCGATGGTGAGAGTGCCAATAGTGACAGTGCTCATGGTGAAACTGCCCACAGAGACATCGCCCATGGTGATAGTGTTCATGGTGACAACCCCACGGTGACAGTGCCAATGTTGATAGTCCCAGTGGTGACAGGTCTTACATTGAATGTGACCATGGTGTCTGTGCTCATGGTGACAGTGCTCAAGGTTAGAGTCTCCATGTTGACAGTGCCGATGGTGACAATTCTCACGGTGACAGGGCCTATGGTGAAAATTCTCATAGTGACAGTGTTCACGGTGACAGTGCCCATGGTGCTATTACCCATGGTGACAGTTCTCATAGTGAAACTGCCCATGTTGACACTGCCCATGGTGGCAGTGCAAAATGGTGACAGTGCCCATGGTGATATTGCTCATGGTGACATTGCTTATGGTGATAGTGTGTATGGTGAAACTGCACACAGTGACATTGCTCATGGTGACAGTGTTCATGGCGTTAGTTCCTATGGTGAATGTGACCATGGGGACAGTGCCCATAGTCACAATTCTCATGGGGTAGTGCTCACGGTGACGGTGCCCATGGTGACATTACACAGGGTGACAGTATTCCTGGTGACATTGCTCATGGTGAGAGTGCCCATGTTCACAACTGTCACGGTGATAGTTCCCATGGTGACAATACCCAGGGTAACAGAGCTGATGGTAAAAGTGTTCACGGTGACAGTGCCCATGGTGACAGTACCTAAGGTGACAATTCCCATGGTGAGACTGCTCATAGACAGTGCCCATGGTGACAATACCCAGCGTGTCCTGTCCATGGTGACAGTGATCATGGTGACACATCTCATGAGGACAGTGCCATAAGTGACAGTGCTCATTGTGGCAGTGCTCATGGTGACAGTGCCCATGGTGACAGTGCCTATGGTGATAGATATCATGGTGGCTGTGCCCAGGGAGACATTGCCCACGCTGACAAGACCCATGGTGATACTTCCCATTGTGACAGTGCCATCGGTGGCAGAGCCCATGGTGACAGTGCCCAAGATCACAGAGCCCATGGTGAGAGTGCTAACGGTGACTGTGCCCATGGTGACAGCACCCAGTGTGAAAATGCCCATTGTGACAGTGCTCACGGTGACCATGCCAATGGTGATAGTGCCAATAGTGAGAGTGCTCACGGTGACACTGCCCATGGACACACTGCCCATTGTGATAGTGCCCATCATGACAACCCCTCGGAGGCAGTGCCAATGGTGAGAGTCCCCGTGGTGACAGTTCTCATGGTGAAAGTGATCCTTTTGAAATTGCTCATGGTGACAGTGCTCATGGTGACAGTGCTCAAGGTGATAGTCTCCATGTTGACAGTGTGCATGGTGACTGTTCTCACGGTGACAGTGCCTATGGTGATTATGCTCTTAGTGACAGTGCTCATGGTGACAGTGCCCATGGTGACAGTGACCACGGTGACTGTTCTCACTGTGGTAGTGCCCATGGTGACAGTGTTCATGATGACAGTCCGCATTAAGGCTGTGCCCGTGGTGACATTGCTAATGGTGATAATTCTCACAGTGATAGTACGCACGTTGAAAATGACAAAGGTGACAACACCCAGGTGATAATAATCATGGTGAAAGTGCCCATGGTGGCAGTTCTCATACTGACAGTTCTTGTGACAGTGCTCATGGTGGCAGTGCTCGTGGTGACAGTGCTCTTGGTGACAGTGCTCATGGTGGCAGTGCCCATGGTGAGACTACCGATGGTGACCCTGCCCATGGTGACAGTGCACATGGTCATGGTGCCTCTGGTGGCAGTGCAATATAGTGAGAATGCCCCTGATGATATTGCTCATGGTGATAGTGCCCATGGTGAGAGTGCCCATGGTTCCAGTGCTCATGGTGACAGTGCCCATTGTGACAGTGCCCTTGGTGACAGTGCACACCATGAGAGTGCCCATGGTGTCTGTGCCCATGGTGACAGTTCTTATCATGAGAGTGTTCACGGTAGCAGTGTTCATGGTAATAGTGCTCACGGAGGCATTGCCCACAATGAGAGTGCCCACGGTGAGAATACTGACTGTAACAGTGCCCATGATGACTTTTCTCTCTGTGACAGTGCCCATGGGGACAGTTAGCACGGTGAGATTTCTCACAGTGATAGTGCACATTGTTTCAGTGCTCATAGTGACAAGACCCTAGGCGCCAGTGCCCATCATGGCATTGCTCACGGTGATATTTCTCACGGTGACAGTGCCCATGGTGATATTACCCATGGTGACAGTACTCAGTGATCAAGTGCTCATGGTGACATGGCATAAGGTGATAATGCTCACGGTGGCAGTGCAAAATGGTGACAGTGCCCATGGGGACATTGCTTAATGTGATAGTCCTTGTGGTGACATTGTGCATGGTGACATTGCCCACCATGACAGTGCTCTTGTTGACAGTGCTCATGGTGATAGTGCCAATGTTGGAAGTGCCCATCGTGAAAGTGTCCATGGTGACAGTTCTTATGATGAGAGTGGTCAGAGTGGCAGTGCTCATGGTGAAAGTGCCCATGGTGACAGAGCCCACGGTGACAGTGTCCATAGTTATAGTGTCCATGGTGACAGTACTAACAGTGAAATTGTCCATGGGGACACTGCCCATGGTGAAAGTGCCCATGGTCACAACACTCACGGTGATAGTGCTCACGGTGAGAGTGGCCATGGTGACAGTGACCACGGTGACAGTTCTAATGGTGATACTGCCCATGATGACAGTGCTCATGGTGACAGTCCACATTGTGCCAGTGCCCAAGGTGACAGTGCTCATGGTGACAGTGCCCAAAGTCACAATACCCATGGTGACAGTGCCCAGGCTGACAGTTCTCAAGGTGATAGTGCCCATGGTGACAGTGCCCATGGTGATACAGAGAATGGGGACAGTGCTTATGGTGACAGTGGTCATGGTTGCAGTACCCATGGTGATAGTGCTGAAACTGACAGTGCCCTTGGGGATAGTGCCCATGGTGAGTGTGCTCGTGTTAATTGTGTCCATGGTGGCAGTTCCCATTGTGAAAGTGCTCATGATGACAGTGCCCATGTGGGTAGTTCCCATGGTGACAGTGCTCATGGTGATAGTGACCATGTTAAGAGTGCACATGGTGGCTGTGCCCTTGGTGACAGTGCCCATGATGACAGTATTCATGGTGACAGTGCTCACGGTGATAATGCCCATGGTGGCAGTGCACATGGTGGTAGTGCACATGGTGGCAGTGAAAAATGGGGACAGTTCCCATGCTGACAGTTCTCATTGTGACAATGCACACGGTCACAACCGATGCTGACACTGCTCATGGTAGCTGTACCCTTGGTGACAGTGCTCAGAGTGATAGTGCCCATGGTGGCAGTGCCCATGGTGACACTGCCCATGGTGACAATGCCCATGATGACAGTGCCCATGGAGTCAGTGCCCACGGAGCCATTGCCTATGGTAACAGTGCTCACAGTGACAGTACCCATGGTAACAGTGACCATGGTGAGAGTGCTCATGGTGATAGTGTCTATGGTGACAGATCACACTGTGACAGTCCGCATTGTGCCAGTACCAATAGTGACAGTGCCCATGGTGACATTGACCACGGTGAGAGTGATCACGGTGCTAGTGCTCACAGTAATAGTGCTCATGGTGACAGTGCCGACAGTGAAGGTGCTCACGGTGACAGTGCCTCTGGTGATAGTGCCCATGGTGAGAGTCCGCCCATTGATAGTGCCCATGGTGGCAGTTCCCATTGTGAAAATGCTCATGATGACATTGCCCATGTTGGTAGTCCCCATGGTGACAGTGCTCACGGTGATAGTGACCTTGGTAACTGTGCACATGGTGGCCATGCCCTTGGTGACAGTGCCAATGATGACAGTACTCATGGTGACAGTACTCACGGTGATAGTGCCCATGGTGATATTGCACATGGTGGCAGTGAAAAATGGTGACAGTGCCCATGTTGACAGTTCTCATGGTGACAGTGCACACCATGCAGACAGTACTCACGGTGACAGTTCTCATGGTTGCAGTACCCATGGTGACAGTGCTCACAGTGATACTGCCCATGGTGGCAGTGCCCATGGTGACAGTGCCCATGGTGACACTGCCCATGATGACAGTGCCCATGGTGAAAGTTCCCACGGCGCCATTGCCTATGGTGACAGTGCTCATGGTAACAGTGCCCATGGTGACAGTGACCATGGTGAGAGTGCTCACACTGATAGTGCCCATGGTGACAGGGCTCATGGTGCCAGTCCGCATTGTGCCAGTACCCATGGCGACAGTGCTCATGGTGACACTGACCACAGTGAGAGTGCTCACTGTGATAGAGCTCACGGTAATAGTGCTCATGGTGACAGTGCAAATGGTGACAATACCCATGGTGACAGTACTCATGTTGAAAATACCCATGGTGGCAGTTCTCATGGTGACAGTGCTCATAATAGCAGTGCCCAAGGTGGCAGTCCTCGTGGTGACAGTGCTAATGGTGACAGTGCTCTTGGTGGCAGTTCCCATGGGGACAGTACCGATGGTGACCCTGTGCATTGTTACAGTGCCCATGGTAACCGTGCTCACGGAGGTAGTGCACATCGTGACAGTGCCCATGGTGGCAGTGCTAAATCGTGACAGTGCACATGCTGACAGTGCTCACGGTGATAGTGCCCATGGTGACAGTGCCCACGGTGATAATGGGTATTATTACAGTGTTCATCTTGACAGAGCCCAAGGTGGCAGTGGCCATGGTGACAGTGCACACAATGACAGTGCCCATGGTAACAGTGCCGACAGTGACAGTGCCCATGGTGACACTTCTCACAGTGAATGTGCCCATGGGGACAGTTACCATGATGAGATTTCTCACGGTGATAGTGCCCGTTGTGACAGTGCTCACACTGACAATGCCCATGGTGCCACTGCCCATAGAGACATTCCGCACGGTCACTTTTCTCACGGTGAAAGTACCTATGGTGACACTGCACCTGGTGGCAGTGCAAAATGGTGACAGTGCCCATGGTGACATTGCTCATAGTGACTTTGCTTACAGTGATAGTCCTTACGGTGACAGTGTGCATGGTGACACTGCACACAGTTGCAGTGTTCATGGTGACAGTGTTCACGGTGATACTTTCCATGGTGATAGTGCCCATGGTGACACTGCACATGGTGGCAGTGAAAAATGGTGACAGTGCCCCTGTTGTCAGTTCTCATGGTGACCGTGCACATGGTGACAACCCGTGCAGACTGTACTCATGGTGACAGTACTCACGGTGACAGTTCTCATGTTTGCAGTATCCATGGTGACAGTGCTCACAGTGATAGTGCCCATGGTGAGAGTGCCCATGATGACAGGGCCCATGGTGCCATTGCCTATGGTGACGGTGCTCATGGTAACAGTGCCCAAGGTGACAGTGACCATGGTGAGAGTGCTCACACTGATGGTGCCCATGGTGACAGTGCTCATGGTGTCTGTCTACATTGTGCCAGTACCCATGGCAACAGTGCTCATGGTGACAGGGACCACAGTGAGAGAGCTCACGGTGAGAGTGCTCACGGTAATAGTGCTCATGGTGACAGTGCAAATGGTGACAATACCATGGTGACAGTACTCATGTTGAAAATACCCATGGTGGCAGTTCTCATAGCGACAGATCTCATGGTGACATTGCTCATAATAGCAGTGCCCAGGTGCCAGTGCTCGTGGTGACGGTGCTAATGGTGACAGTGCTCTTGGTGGCAGTTCCCATCGGGACAATACTGATGGTGACACTGTGCATTGTTACAGTGCCCATGGTAACCGTGTTCACGGTGATAGTGCACATCGTGACAGTGCCCATGGTGGTAGTTCACCTGGTGACAGTGCTAAATAGTGACAGTGCACATGCTGACAGTGCTCACGGTGATCGTGCCCATGGTGACAGTGCACACGGTCATAATGGGCATTGTTACAGAGTTCATGGTGACAGCACACGGTGGCAGTGGCCATGGAGACAGTGCCCACAATGACAGTGCCCATGGTGACAGTGCCGACAGTGACAGTGCCCATGGTGACACTTCTCATGGTGACAGTGCCCATGGGGACAGTTAGCATGGTGAGATTTCTAACGGTGATAGTGCCCGTTGTGCCAGTGCTCACAGTAACAATGCCCATGGGGCCAGTGCCCATAGAGTCATTCCGCACGGTCACATTTCTCACGGTGAAAGTGCCTATGGTGATATTAACCATGGTGACACTGCACATGGTGGCAGAGCAAAATGGTGACAGTGCCCATGGTGACATTGCTCATGGTGACTTTGCTTACGGTGATAGTCCTTACAGTGACAGTACGCATGGTGACACTGCACACAGTGACAGTGTTCATGTTGAAAGTGTTCACGGTGATAGTTCCCATGGTGAGATTGTCCTGGTAACAGTGCCCATAGTCACAATTCTCATGGTGTAGTGCTCACAGTGACAGTGCCCATGGTGTCATGCCCATGGTGACAGTGCTCATGGTGACAGTGCTCATGTTGGCAGAGCCATAAATAAGAGTGCTCATTGTGGGAGTGCTCATGGTGTCCGTGCTCATGGTGACAGTGCCCATGATTACAGTGTTTATGGTGATAGATGTCACGGTGTCAGTGCCCACGCAGAGTCCCAAGGCTGACAAAGCCCAGGGTGATACTTCCCATTGTGACAGTGCCCACGGTGACAGTGCCCATGGTGACAGCACCCAGTGTGACAAGGCGCATGGTGACAGTGCTCACGGTGACAGTGCCCATGGTGACAGTGCCGATGGTGAGAGTGCCAATAGTGACAGTGCTCATGGTGAAACTGCCCACAGAGACATCGCCCATGGTGATAATGTTCATGGTGACAACCCCACGGTGACAGTGCCAATGTTGATAGTCCCAGTGGTGACAGGTCTTACATTGAATGTGACCATGGTGTCTGTGCTCATGGTGACAGTGCTCAAGGTTAGAGTCTCCATGTTGACAGTGCCGATGGTGACAATTCTCACGGTGACAGGGCCTATGGTGAAAATTCTCATAGTGACAGTGTTCACGGTGACAGTGCCCATGGTGCTATTACCCATGGTGACAGTTCTCATAGTGAAACTGCCCATGTTGACACTGCCCATGGTGGCAGTGCAAAATGGTGACAGTGCCCATGGTGATATTGCTCATGGTGACATTGCTTATGGTGATAGTGTGTATGGTGAAACTGCACACAGTGACATTGCTCATGGTGACAGTGTTCATGGCGTTAGTTCCTATGGTGAATGTGACCATGGGGACAGTGCCCATAGTCACAATTCTCATGGGGTAGTGCTCACGGTGACGGTGCCCATGGTGACAATACACAGGGTGACAGTATTCCTGGTGACATTGCTCATGGTGAGAGTGCCCATGTTCACAACTGTCACGGTGATAGTTCCCATGGTGACAATACCCAGGGTAACAGAGCTGATGGTAAAAGTGTTCACGGTGACAGTGCCCATGGTGACAGTACCTAAGGTGACAATTCCCATGGTGAGACTGCTCATAGACAGTGCCCATGGTGACAATACCCAGCGTGTCCTGTCCATGGTGACAGTGATCATGGTGACACATCTCATGAGGACAGTGCCATAAGTGACAGTGCTCATTGTGGCAGTGCTCATGGTGACAGTGCCCATGGTGACAGTGCCTATGGTGATAGATATCATGGTGGCTGTGCCCAGGGAGACATTGCCCACGCTGACAAGACCCATGGTGATACTTCCCATTGTGACAGTGCCATCGGTGGCAGAGCCCATGGTGACAGTGCCCAAGATCACAGAGCCCATGGTGAGAGTGCTAACGGTGACTGTGCCCATGGTGACAGCACCCAGTGTGAAAATGCCCATTGTGACAGTGCTCACGGTGACCATGCCAATGGTGATAGTGCCAATAGTGAGAGTGCTCACGGTGACACTGCCCATGGACACACTGCCCATTGTGATAGTGCCCATCATGACAACCCCTCGGAGGCAGTGCCAATGGTGAGAGTCCCCGTGGTGACAGTTCTCATGGTGAAAGTGATCCTTTTGAAATTGCTCATGGTGACAGTGCTCATGGTGACAGTGCTCAAGGTGATAGTCTCCATGTTGACAGTGTGCATGGTGACTGTTCTCACGGTGACAGTGCCTATGGTGATTATGCTCTTAGTGACAGTGCTCATGGTGACAGTGCCCATGGTGACAGTTACCACGGTGACTGTTCTCACTGTGGTAGTGCCCATGGTGACAGTGTTCATGATGACAGTCCGCATTAAGGCTGTGCCCGTGGTGACATTGCTAATGGTGATAATTCTCACAGTGATAGTATGCACGTTGAAAATGACAAAGGTGACAACACCCAGGTGATAATAATCATGGTGAAAGTGCCCATGGTGGCAGTTCTCATACTGACAGTTCTTGTGACAGTGCTCATGGTGGCAGTGCTCGTGGTGACAGTGCTCTTGGTGACAGTGCTCATGGTGGCAGTGCCCATGGTGAGACTACCGATGGTGACCCTGCCCATGGTGACAGTGCACATGGTCATGGTGCCTCTGGTGGCAGTGCAATATAGTGAGAATGCCCCTGATGATATTGCTCATGGTGATAGTGCCCATGGTGAGAGTGCCCATGGTTCCAGTGCTCATGGTGACAGTGCCCATTGTGACAGTGCCCTTGGTGACAGTGCACACCATGAGAGTGCCCATGGTGTCTGTGCCCATGGTGACAGTTCTTATCATGAGAGTGTTCACGGTAGCAGTGTTCATGGTAATAGTGCTCACGGAGGCATTGCCCACAATGAGAGTGCCCACGGTGAGAATACTGACTATTACAGTGCCCATGATGACTTTTCTCTCTGTGACTGTGCCCATGGGGACAGTTAGCACGGTGAGATTTCTCACAGTGATAGTGCACATTGTTTCAGTGCTCATAGTGACAAGACCCTAGGCGCCAGTGCCCATCATGGCATTGCTCACGGTGATATTTCTCACGGTGACAGTGCCCATGGTGATATTACCCATGGTGACAGTACTCAGTGATCAAGTGCTCATGGTGACATGGCATAAGGTGATAATGCTCACGGTGGCAGTGCAAAATGGTGACAGTGCCCATGGGGACATTGCTTAATGTGATAGTCCTTGTGGTGACATTGTGCATGGTGACATTGCCCACCATGACAGTGCTCTTGTTGACAGTGCTCATGGTGATAGTGCCAATGTTGGAAGTTCCCATCGTGAAAGTGTCCATGGTGACAGTTCTTATGATGAGAGTGGTCAGAGTGGCAGTGCTCATGGTGAAAGTGCCCATGGTGACAGAGCCCACGGTGACAGTGTCCATAGTTATAGTGTCCATGGTGACAGTACTAACAGTGAAATTGTCCATGGGGACACTGCCCATGGTGAAAGTGCCCATGGTCACAACACTCACGGTGATAGTGCTCACGGTGAGAGTGGCCATGGTGACAGTGACCACGGTGACAGTTCTAATGGTGATACTGCCCATGATGACAGTGCTCATGGTGACAGTCCACATTGTACCAGTGCCCAAGGTGACAGTGCTCATGGTGACAGTGCCCAAAGTCACAATACCCATGGTGACAGTGCCCAGGCTGACAGTTCTCAAGGTGATAGTGCCCATGGTGACAGTGCACATGGTGATACAGAGAATGGGGACAGTGCTTATGGTGACAGTGGTCATGGTTGCAGTACCCATGGTGATAGTGCTGAAACTGACAGTGCCCTTGGGGATAGTGCCCATGGTGAGTGTGCTCGTGTTAATTGTGTCCATGGTGGCAGTTCCCATTGTGAAAGTGCTCATGATGACAGTGCCCATGTGGGTAGTTCCCATGGTGACAGTGCTCATGGTGATAGTGACCATGTTAAGAGTGCACATGGTGGCTGTGCCCTTGGTGACAGTGCCCATGATGACAGTATTCATGGTGACAGTGCTCACGGTGATAATGCCCATGGTGGCAGTGCACATGGTGGTAGTGCACATGGTGGCAGTGAAAAATGGGGACAGTTCCCATGCTGACAGTTCTCATTGTGACAATGCACACGGTCACAACCGATGCTGACACTGCTCATGGTAGCTGTACCCTTCGTGACAGTGCTCAGAGTGATAGTGCCCATGGTGGCAGTGCCCATGGTGACACTGCCCATGGTGACAATGCCCATGATGACAGTGCCCATGGAGTCAGTGCCCACGGAGCCATTGCCTATGGTAACAGTGCTCACAGTGACAGTACCCATGGTAACAGTGACCATGGTGAGAGTGCTCATGGTGATAGTGTCTATGGTGACAGATCACACTGTGACAGTCCGCATTGTGCCAGTACCAATAGTGACAGTGCCCATGGTGACATTGACCACGGTGAGAGTGATCACGGTGCTAGTGCTCACAGTAATAGTGCTCATGGTGACAGTGCCGACAGTGAAGGTGCTCACGGTGACAGTGCCTCTGGTGATAGTGCCCATGGTGAGAGTCCGCCCATTGATAGTGCCCATGGTGGCAGTTCCCATTGTGAAAATGCTCATGATGACATTGCCCATGTTGGTAGTCCCCATGGTGACAGTGCTCACGGTGATAGTGACCTTGGTAACTGTGCACATGGTGGCCGTGCCCTTGGTGACAGTGCCAATGATGACAGTACTCATGGTGACAGTTCTCACGGTGATAGTGCCCATGGTGATATTGCACATGGTGGCAGTGAAAAATGGTGACAGTGCCCATGTTGACAGTTCTCATGGTGACAGTGCACACCATGCAGACAGTACTCACGGTGACAGTTCTCATGGTTGCAGTACCCATGGTGACAGTGCTCACAGTGATACTGCCCATGGTGGCAGTGCCCATGGTGACAGTGCCCATGGTGACACTGCCCATGATGACAGTGCCCATGGTGAAAGTTCCCACGGCGCCATTGCCTATGGTGACAGTGCTCATGGTAACAGTGCCCATGGTGACAGTGACCATGGTGAGAGTGCTCACACTGATAGTGCCCATGGTGACAGGGCTCATGGTGCCAGTCCGCATTGTGCCAGTACCCATGGCGACAGTGCTCATGGTGACACTGACCACAGTGAGAGTGCTCACTGTGATAGAGCTCACGGTAATAGTGCTCATGGTGACAGTGCAAATGGTGACAATACCCATGGTGACAGTACTCATGTTGAAAATACCCATGGTGGCAGTTCTCATGGTGACAGTGCTCATAATAGCAGTGCCCAAGGTGGCAGTCCTCGTGGTGACAGTGCTAATGGTGACAGTGCTCTTGGTGGCAGTTCCCATGGGGACAGTACCGATGGTGACCCTGTGCATTGTTACAGTGCCCATGGTAACCGTGCTCACGGAGGTAGTGCACATCGTGACAGTGCCCATGGTGGCAGTGCTAAATCGTGACAGTGCACATGCTGACAGTGCTCACGGTGATAGTGCCCATGGTGACAGTGCCCACGGTGATAATGGGTATTATTACAGTGTTCATCTTGACAGAGCCCAAGGTGGCAGTGGCCATGGTGACAGTGCCCACAATGACAGTGCCCATGGTAACAGTGCCGACAGTGACAGTGCCCATGGTGACACTTCTCACAGTGAATGTGCCCATGGGGACAGTTACCATGATGAGATTTCTCACGGTGATAGTGCCCGTTGTGACAGTGCTCACACTGACAATGCCCATGGTGC
Organism: Mesoplodon mirus; assembly: GCF_964341445.2. Taxonomy (NCBI): domain Eukaryota; kingdom Metazoa; phylum Chordata; class Mammalia; order Artiodactyla; family Ziphiidae; genus Mesoplodon; species Mesoplodon mirus. The sequence continues at coordinate 14,168 of NW_028295630.1, forward strand.
CACTGCCCATAGAGACATTCCGCACGGTCACTTTTCTCACGGTGAAAGTACCTATGGTGACACTGCACCTGGTGGCAGTGCAAAATGGTGACAGTGCCCATGGTGACATTGCTCATAGTGACTTTGCTTACAGTGATAGTCCTTACGGTGACAGTGTGCATGGTGACACTGCACACAGTTGCAGTGTTCATGGTGACAGTGTTCACGGTGATACTTTCCATGGTGATAGTGCCCATGGTGACACTGCACATGGTGGCAGTGAAAAATGGTGACAGTGCCCCTGTTGTCAGTTCTCATGGTGACCGTGCACATGGTGACAACCCGTGCAGACTGTACTCATGGTGACAGTACTCACGGTGACAGTTCTCATGTTTGCAGTATCCATGGTGACAGTGCTCACAGTGATAGTGCCCATGGTGAGAGTGCCCATGATGACAGGGCCCATGGTGCCATTGCCTATGGTGACAGTGCTCATGGTAACAGTGCCCAAGGTGACAGTGACCATGGTGAGAGTGCTCACACTGATGGTGCCCATGGTGACAGTGCTCATGGTGTCTGTCTACATTGTGCCAGTACCCATGGCAACAGTGCTCATGGTGACAGGGACCACAGTGAGAGAGCTCACGGTGAGAGTGCTCACGGTAATAGTGCTCATGGTGACAGTGCAAATGGTGACAATACCATGGTGACAGTACTCATGTTGAAAATACCCATGGTGGCAGTTCTCATAGCGACAGATCTCATGGTGACATTGCTCATAATAGCAGTGCCCAGGTGCCAGTGCTCGTGGTGACGGTGCTAATGGTGACAGTGCTCTTGGTGGCAGTTCCCATCGGGACAATACTGATGGTGACACTGTGCATTGTTACAGTGCCCATGGTAACCGTGTTCACGGTGATAGTGCACATCGTGACAGTGCCCATGGTGGTAGTTCACCTGGTGACAGTGCTAAATAGTGACAGTGCACATGCTGACAGTGCTCACGGTGATAGTGCCCATGGTGACAGTGCACACGGTCATAATGGGCATTGTTACAGAGTTCATGGTGACAGCACACGGTGGCAGTGGCCATGGAGACAGTGCCCACAATGACAGTGCCCATGGTGACAGTGCCGACAGTGACAGTGCCCATGGTGACACTTCTCATGGTGACAGTGCCCATGGGGACAGTTAGCATGGTGAGATTTCTAACGGTGATAGTGCCCGTTGTGCCAGTGCTCACAGTAACAATGCCCATGGGGCCAGTGCCCATAGAGTCATTCCGCACGGTCACATTTCTCACGGTGAAAGTGCCTATGGTGATATTAACCATGGTGACACTGCACATGGTGGCAGAGCAAAATGGTGACAGTGCCCATGGTGACATTGCTCATGGTGACTTTGCTTACGGTGATAGTCCTTACAGTGACAGTACGCATGGTGACACTGCACACAGTGACAGTGTTCATGGTGAAAGTGTTCACGGTGATAGTTCCCATGGTGAGATTGTCCTGGTAACAGTGCCCATAGTCACAATTCTCATGGTGTAGTGCTCACAGTGACAGTGCCCATGGTGTCATGCCCATGGTGACAGTGCTCATGGTGACAGTGCTCATGTTGGCAGAGCCATAAATAAGAGTGCTCATTGTGGCAGTGCTCATGGTGTCCGTGCTCATGGTGACAGTGCCCATGATTACAGTGTTTATGGTGATAGATGTCACGGTGTCAGTGCCCACGCAGAGAGTCCCAAGGCTGACAAAGCCCAGGGTGATACTTCCCATTGTGACAGTGCCCACGGTGACAGTGCCCATGGTGACAGCACCCAGTGTGACAAGGCGCATGGTGACAGTGCTCACGGTGACAGTGCCCATGGTGACAGTGCCGATGGTGAGAGTGCCAATAGTGACAGTGCTCATGGTGAAACTGCCCACAGAGACATCGCCCATGGTGATAGTGTTCATGGTGACAACCCCACGGTGACAGTGCCAATGTTGATAGTCCCAGTGGTGACAGGTCTTACATTGAATGTGACCATGGTGTCTGTGCTCATGGTGACAGTGCTCAAGGTTATAGTCTCCATGTTGACAGTGCCGATGGTGACAATTCTCACGGTGACAGGGCCTATGGTGAAAATTCTCATAGTGACAGTGTTCACGGTGACAGTGCCCATGGTGCTATTACCCATGGTGACAGTACTCATAGTGAAACTGCCCATGTTGACACTGCCCATGGTGGCAGTGCAAAATGGTGACAGTGCCCATGGTGATATTGCTCATGGTGACATTGCTTATGGTGATAGTGTGTATGGTGAAACTGCACACAGTGACATTGCTCATGGTGACAGTGTTCACGGCGTTAGTTCCTATGGTGAATGTGACCATGGGGACAGTGCCCATAGTCACAATTCTCATGGTGTAGTGCTCACGGTGACAGTGCCCATGGTGACAATACACAGGGTGACAGTATTCATGGTGACATTGCTCATGGTGAGAGTGCCCATGTTCACAACTGTCACGGTGATAGTTCCCATGGTGACAATACCCAGGGTAACAGAGCTGATGGTAAAAGTGTTCACGGTGACAGTGCCCATGGTGACAGTACCTAAGGTGACAATTCCCATGGTGAGACTGCTCATAGACAGTGCCCATGGTGACAATACCCAGCGTGTCCTGTCCATGGTGACAGTGATCATGGTGACACATCTCATGAGGACAGTGCCATAAGTGACAGTGCTCATTGTGGCAGTGCTCATGGTGACAGTGCCCATGGTGACAGTGCCTATGGTGATAGATATCATGGTGGCTGTGCCCAGGGAGACATTGCCCACGCTGACAAGACCCATGGTGATACTTCCCATTGTGACAGTGCCATCGGTGGCAGAGCCCATGGTGACAGTGCCCAAGATCACAGAGCCCATGGTGAGAGTGCTAACGGTGACTGTGCCCATGGTGACAGCACCCAGTGTGAAAATGCCCATTGTGACAGTGCTCACGGTGACCATGCCAATGGTGATAGTGCCAATAGTGAGAGTGCTCACGGTGACACTGCCCATGGACACACTGCCCATTGTGATAGTGCCCATCATGACAACCCCTCGGAGGCAGTGCCAATGGTGAGAGTCCCCGTGGTGACAGTTCTCATGGTGAAAGTGATCCTTTTGAAATTGCTCATGGTGACAGTGCTCATGGTGACAGTGCTCAAGGTGATAGTCTCCATGTTGACAGTGTGCATGGTGACTGTTCTCACGGTGACAGTGCCTATGGTGATTATGCTCTTAGTGACAGTGCTCATGGTGACAGTGCCCATGGTGACAGTGACCACGGTGACTGTTCTCACCGTGGTAGTGCCCATGGTGACAGTGTTCATGATGACAGTCCGCATTAAGGCTGTGCCCGTGGTGACATTGCTAATGGTGATAATTCTCACGGTGATAGTACGCACGTTGAAAATGACAAAGGTGACAACACCCAGGTGATAATAATCATGGTGAAAGTGCCCATGGTGGCAGTTCTCATACTGACAGTTCTTGTGACAGTGCTCATGGTGGCAGTGCTCGTGGTGACAGTGCTCTTGGTGACAGTGCTCATGGTGGCAGTGCCCATGGTGAGACTACCGATGGTGACCCTGCCCATGGTGACAGTGCACATGGTCATGGTGCCTCTGGTGGCAGTGCAATATAGTGAGAATGCCCATGATGATATTGCTCATGGTGATAGTGCCCATGGTGAGAGTGCCCATGGTTCCAGTGCTCATGGTGACAGTGCCCATTGTGACAGTGCCCTTGGTGACAGTGCACACCATGAGAGTGCCCATGGTGTCTGTGCCCATGGTGACAGTTCTTATCATGAGAGTGTTCACGGTAGCAGTGTTCATGGTAATAGTGCTCACGGAGGCATTGCCCACAATGAGAGTGCCCACGGTGAGAATACTGACTGTGACAGTGCCCATGATGACTTTTCTCTCTGTGACAGTGCCCTTGGGGACAGTTAGCACGGTGAGATTTCTCACAGTGATAGTGCACATTGTTTCAGTGCTCATAGTGACAAGACCCTAGGCGCCAGTGCCCATCATGGCATTGCTCACGGTGATATTTCTCACGGTGACAGTGCCCATGGTGATATTACCCATGGTGACAGTACTCAGTGATCAAGTGCTCATGGTGACATGGCATAAGGTGATAATGCTCACGGTGGCAGTGCAAAATGGTGACAGTGCCCATGGGGACATTGCTTAATGTGATAGTCCTTGTGGTGACATTGTGCATGGTGACATTGCCCACCATGACAGTGCTCTTGTTGACAGTGCTCATGGTGATAGTGCCAATGTTGGAAGTGCCCATCGTGAAAGTGTCCATGGTGACAGTTCTTATGATGAGAGTGGTCAGAGTGGCAGTGCTCATGGTGAAAGTGCCCATGGTGACAGAGCCCACGGTGACAGTGTCCATAGTTATACTGTCCATGGTGACAGTACTAACAGTGAAATTGTCCATGGGGACACTGCCCATGGTGAAAGTGCCCATGGTCACAACACTCACGGTGATAGTGCTCACGGTGAGAGTGGCCATGGTGACAGTGACCACGGTGACAGTTCTAATGGTGATACTGCCCATGATGACAGTGCTCTGGTGACAGTCCACATTGTACCAGTGCCCAAGGTGACAGTGCTCATGGTGACAGTGCCCAAAGTCACAATACCCATGGTGACAGTGCCCAGGCTGACAGTTCTCAAGGTGATAGTGCCCATGGTGACAGTGCACATGGTGATACAGAGAATGGGGACAGTGCTTATGGTGACAGTGGTCATGGTTGCAGTACCCATGGTGATAGTGCTGAAACTGACAGTGCCCTTGGGGATAGTGCCCATGGTGAGTGTGCTCGTGTTAATTGTGTCCATGGTGGCAGTTCCCATTGTGAAAGTGCTCATGATGACAGTGCCCATGTGGGTAGTTCCCATGGTGACAGTGCTCATGGTGATAGTGACCATGTTAAGAGTGCACATGGTGGCTGTGCCCTTGGTGACAGTGCCCATGATGACAGTATTCATGGTGACAGTGCTCACGGTGATAATGCCCATGGTGGCAGTGCACATGGTGGTAGTGCACATGGTGGCAGTGAAAAATGGGGACAGTTCCCATGCTGACAGTTCTCATTGTGACAATGCACACGGTCACAACCGATGCTGACACTGCTCATGGTAGCTGTACCCTTGGTGACAGTGCTCAGAGTGATAGTGCCCATGGTGGCAGTGCCCATGGTGACACTGCCCATGGTGACAATGCCCATGATGACAGTGCCCATGGAGTCAGTGCCCACGGAGCCATTGCCTATGGTAACAGTGCTCACAGTGACAGTACCCATGGTAACAGTGACCATGGTGAGAGTGCTCATGGTGATAGTGTCTATGGTGACAGATCACACTGTGACAGTCCGCATTGTGCCAGTACCAATAGTGACAGTGCCCATGGTGACATTGACCACGGTGAGAGTGATCACGGTGCTAGTGCTCACAGTAATAGTGCTCATGGTGACAGTGCCGACAGTGAAGGTGCTCACGGTGACAGTGCCTCTGGTGATAGTGCCCATGGTGAGAGTCCGCCCATTGATAGTGCCCATGGTGGCAGTTCCCATTGTGAAAATGCTCATGATGACATTGCCCATGTTGGTAGTCCCCATGGTGACAGTGCTCACGGTGATAGTGACCTTGGTAACTGTGCACATGGTGGCCGTGCCCTTGGTGACAGTGCCAATGATGACAGTACTCATGGTGACAGTTCTCACGGTGATAGTGCCCATGGTGATATTGCACATGGTGGCAGTGAAAAATGGTGACAGTGCCCATGTTGACAGTTCTCATGGTGACAGTGCACACGGTGACAACCCATGCAGACAGTACTCACGGTGACAGTTCTCATGGTTGCAGTACCCATGGCGACAGTGCTCACAGTGATACTGCCCATGGTGGCAGTGCCCATGGTGACAGTGCCCATGGTGACACTGCCCATGATGACAGTGCCCATGGTGAAAGTTCCCACGGCGCCATTGCCTATGGTGACAGTGCTCATGGTAACAGTGCCCATGGTGACAGTGACCATGGTGAGAGTGCTCACACTGATAGTGCCCATGGTGACAGGGCTCATGGTGCCAGTCCGCATTGTGCCAGTACCCATGTTGACAGTGCTCATGGTGACACTGACCACAGTGAGAGTGCTCACTGTGATAGAGCTCACGGTAATAGTGCTCATGGTGACAGTGCAAATGGTGACAATACCCATGGTGACAGTACTCATGTTGAAAATACCCATGGTGGCAGTTCTCATGGTGACAGTGCTCATAATAGCAGTGCCCAAGGTGGCAGTCCTCGTGGTGACAGTGCTAATGGTGACAGTGCTCTTGGTGGCAGTTCCCATGGGGACAGTACCGTTGGTGACCCTGTGCATTGTTACAGTGCCCATGGAAACCGTGCTCACGGTGGTAGTGCACATCGTGACAGTGCCCATGGTGGCAGTTCACCTGGTGACAGTGCTAAATCGTGACAGTGCACATGCTGACAGTGCTCACGGTGATAGTGCCCATGGTGACAGTGCCCACGGTGATAATGGGTATTATTACAGTGTTCATCTTGACAGAGCCCAAGGTGGCAGTGGCCATGGTGACAGTGCCCACAATGACAGTGCCCATGGTAACAGTGCCGACAGTGACAGTGCCCATGGTGACACTTCTCACAGTGAATGTGCCCATGGGGACAGTTACCATGATGAGATTTCTCACGGTGATAGTGCCCGTTGTGACAGTGCTCACACTGACAATGCCCATGGTGCCACTGCCCATAGAGACATTCCGCACGGTCACTTTTCTCACGGTGAAAGTACCTATGGTGACACTGCACCTGGTGGCAGTGCAAAATGGTGACAGTGCCCATGGTGACATTGCTCATAGTGACTTTGCTTACAGTGATAGTCCTTACGGTGACAGTGTGCATGGTGACACTGCACACAGTTGCAGTGTTCATGGTGACAGTGTTCACGGTGATACTTTCCATGGTGATAGTGCCCATGGTGACACTGCACATGGTGGCAGTGAAAAATGGTGACAGTGCCCCTGTTGTCAGTTCTCATGGTGACCGTGCACATGGTGACAACCCGTGCAGACTGTACTCATGGTGACAGTACTCACGGTGACAGTTCTCATGTTTGCAGTATCCATGGTGACAGTGCTCACAGTGATAGTGCCCATGGTGAGAGTGCCCATGATGACAGGGCCCATGGTGCCATTGCCTATGGTGACAGTGCTCATGGTAACAGTGCCCAAGGTGACAGTGACCATGGTGAGAGTGCTCACACTGATGGTGCCCATGGTGACAGTGCTCATGGTGTCTGTCTACATTGTGCCAGTACCCATGGCAACAGTGCTCATGGTGACAGGGACCACAGTGAGAGAGCTCACGGTGAGAGTGCTCACGGTAATAGTGCTCATGGTGACAGTGCTAATGGTGACAATACCATGGTGACAGTACTCATGTTGAAAATACCCATGGTGGCAGTTCTCATAGCGACAGATCTCATGGTGACATTGCTCATAATAGCAGTGCCCAGGTGCCAGTGCTCGTGGTGACGGTGCTAATGGTGACAGTGCTCTTGGTGGCAGTTCCCATCGGGACAATACTGATGGTGACACTGTGCATTGTTACAGTGCCCATGGTAACCGTGTTCACGGTGATAGTGCACATCGTGACAGTGCCCATGGTGGTAGTTCACCTGGTGACAGTGCTAAATAGTGACAGTGCACATGCTGACAGTGCTCACGGTGATCGTGCCCATGGTGACAGTGCACACGGTGATAATGGGCATTGTTACAGAGTTCATGGTGACAGCACACGGTGGCAGTGGCCATGGAGACAGTGCCCACAATGACAGTGCCCATGGTGACAGTGCCGACAGTGACAGTGCCCATGGTGACACTTCTCATGGTGACAGTGCCCATGGGGACAGTTAGCATGGTGAGATTTCTAACGGTGATAGTGCCCGTTGTGCCAGTGCTCACAGTAACAATGCCCATGGGGCCAGTGCCCATAGAGTCATTCCGCACGGTCACATTTCTCACGGTGAAAGTGCCTATGGTGATATTAACCATGGTGACACTGCACATGGTGGCAGAGCAAAATGGCGACTGTGCCCATGGTGACATTGCTCATGGTGACTTTGCTTACGGTGATAGTCCTTACAGTGACAGTACGCATGGTGACACTGCACACAGTGACAGTGTTCATGGTGAAAGTGTTCACGGTGATAGTTCCCATGGTGAGATTGTCCTGGTAACAGTGCCCATAGTCACAATTCTCATGGTGTAGTGCTCACAGTGACAGTGCCCATGGTGTCATGCCCATGGTGACAGTGCTCATGTTGGCAGAGCCATAAATAAGAGTGCTCATTGTGGCAGTGCTCATGGTGTCCGTGCTCATGGTGACAGTGCCCATGATTACAGTGTTTATGGTGATAGATGTCACGGTGTCAGTGCCCACGCGGAGAGTGCCAAGGCTGACAAAGCCCAGGGTGATACTTCCCATTGTGACAGTGCCCACGGTGACAGTGCCCATGGTGACAGCACCCAGTGTGACAAGGCGCATGGTGACAGTGCTCACGGTGACAGTGCCCATGGTGACAGTGCCGATGGTGAGAGTGCCAATAGTGACAGTGCTCATGGTGAAACTGCCCACAGAGACATCGCCCATGGTGATAGTGTTCATGGTGACAACCCCACGGTGACAGTGCCAATGTTGATAGTCCCAGTGGTGACAGGTCTTACATTGAATGTGACCATGGTGTCTGTGCTCATGGTGACAGTGCTCAAGGTTATAGTCTCCATGTTGACAGTGCCGATGGTGACAATTCTCACGGTGACAGGGCCTATGGTGAAAATTCTCATACTGACAGTGTTCACGGTGACAGTGCCCATGGTGCTATTATCCATGGTGACAGTTCTCATAGTGAAACTGCCCATGTTGACACTGCCCATGGTGGCAGTGCAAAATGGTGACAGTGCCCATGGTGATATTGCTCATGGTGACATTGCTTATGGTGATAGTGTGTATGGTGAAACTGCACACAGTGACATTGCTCATGGTGACAGTGTTCATGGCGTTAGTTCCTATGGTGAATGTGACCATGGGGACAGTGCCCATAGTCACAATTCTCATGGTGTAGTGCTCACGGTGACAGTGCCCATGGTGGCAATACACAGGGTGACAGTATTCATGGTGACATTGCTCATGGTGAGAGTGCCCATGTTCACAACTGTCACGGTGATAGTTCCCATGGTGACAATACCCAGGGTAACAGAGCTGATGGTAAAAGTGTTCACGGTGACAGTGCCCATGGTGACAGTACCTAAGGTGACAATTCCCATGGTGAGACTGCTCATAGACAGTGCCCATGGTGACAATACCCAGCGTGTCCTGTCCATGGTGACAGTGATCATGGTGACACATCTCATGAGGACAGTGCCATAAGTGACAGTGCTCATTGTGGCAGTGCTCATGGTGACAGTGCCCATGGTGACAGTGCCTATGGTGATAGATATCATGGTGGCTGTGCCCAGGGAGACATTGCCCACGCTGACAAGACCCATGGTGATACTTCCCATTGTGACAGTGCCATCGGTGGCAGAGCCCATGGTGACAGTGCCCAAGATCACAGAGCCCATGGTGAGAGTGCTAACGGTGACTGTGCCCATGGTGACAGCACCCAGTGTGAAAATGCCCATTGTGACAGTGCTCACGGTGACCATGCCAATGGTGATAGTGCCAATAGTGAGAGTGCTCACGGTGACACTGCCCATGGACACACTGCCCATTGTGATAGTGCCCATCATGACAACCCCTCGGAGGCAGTGCCAATGGTGAGAGTCCCCGTGGTGACAGTTCTCATGGTGAAAGTGATCCTTTTGAAATTGCTCATGGTGACAGTGCTCATGGTGACAGTGCTCAAGGTGATAGTCTCCATGTTGACAGTGTGCATGGTGACTGTTCTCACGGTGACAGTGCCTATGGTGATTATGCTCTTAGTGACAGTGCTCATGGTGACAGTGCCCATGGTGACAGTGACCACGGTGACTGTTCTCACCGTGGTAGTGCCCATGGTGACAGTGTTCATGATGACAGTCCGCATTAAGGCTGTGCCCGTGGTGACATTGCTAATGGTGATAATTCTCACGGTGATAGTACGCACGTTGAAAATGACAAAGGTGACAACACCCAGGTGATAATAATCATGGTGAAAGTGCCCATGGTGGCAGTTCTCATACTGACAGTTCTTGTGACAGTGCTCATGGTGGCAGTGCTCGTGGTGACAGTGCTCTTGGTGACAGTGCTCATGGTGGCAGTGCCCATGGTGAGACTACCGATGGTGACCCTGCCCATGGTGACAGTGCACATGGTCATGGTGCCTCTGGTGGCAGTGCAATATAGTGAGAATGCCCATGATGATATTGCTCATGGTGATAGTGCCCATGGTGAGAGTGCCCATGGTTCCAGTGCTCATGGTGACAGTGCCCATTGTGACAGTGCCCTTGGTGACAGTGCACACCATGAGAGTGCCCATGGTGTCTGTGCCCATGGTGACAGTTCTTATCATGAGAGTGTTCACGGTAGCAGTGTTCATGGTAATAGTGCTCACGGAGGCATTGCCCACAATGAGAGTGCCCACGGTGAGAATACTGACTGTGACAGCGCCCATGATGACTTTTCTCTCTGTGACAGTGCCCTTGGGGACAGTTAGCACGGTGAGATTTCTCACAGTGATAGTGCACATTGTTTCAGTGCTCATAGTGACAAGACCCTAGGCGCCAGTGCCCATCATGGCATTGCTCACGGTGATATTTCTCACGGTGACAGTGCCCATGGTGATATTACCCATGGTGACAGTACTCAGTGATCAAGTGCTCATGGTGACATGGCATAAGGTGATAATGCTCACGGTGGCAGTGCAAAATGGTGACAGTGCCCATGGGGACATTGCTTAATGTGATAGTCCTTGTGGTGACATTGTGCATGGTGACATTGCCCACCATGACAGTGCTCTTGTTGACAGTGCTCATGGTGATAGTGCCAATGTTGGAAGTGCCCATCGTGAAAGTGTCCATGGTGACAGTTCTTATGATGAGAGTGGTCAGAGTGGCAGTGCTCATGGTGAAAGTGCCCATGGTGACAGAGCCCACGGTGACAGTGTCCATAGTTATAGTGTCCATGGTGACAGTACTAACAGTGAAATTGTCCATGGGGACACTGCCCATGGTGAAAGTGCCCATGGTCACAACACTCACGGTGATAGTGCTCACGGTGAGAGTGGCCATGGTGACAGTGACCACGGTGACAGTTCTAATGGTGATACTGCCCATGATGACAGTGCTCATGGTGACAGTCCACATTGTACCAGTGCCCAAGGTGACAGTGCTCATGGTGACAGTGCCCAAAGTCACAATACCCATGGTGACAGTGCCCAGGCTGACAGTTCTCAAGGTGATAGTGCCCATGGTGACAGTGCACATGGTGATACAGAGAATGGGGACAGTGCTTATGGTGACAGTGGTCATGGTTGCAGTACCCATGGTGATAGTGCTGAAACTGACAGTGCCCTTGGGGATAGTGCCCATGGTGAGTGTGCTCGTGTTAATTGTGTCCATGGTGGCAGTTCCCATTGTGAAAGTGCTCATGATGACAGTGCCCATGTGGGTAGTTCCCATGGTGACAGTGCTCATGGTGATAGTGACCATGTTAACAGTGCACATGGTGGCTGTGCCCTTGGTGACAGTGCCCATGATGACAGTATTCATGGTGACAGTGCTCACGGTGATAATGCCCATGGTGGCAGTGCACATGGTGGTAGTGCACATGGTGGCAGTGAAAAATGGTGACAGTTCCCATGCTGACAGTTCTCATTGTGACAATGCACACGGTCACAACCGATGCTGACACTGCTCATGGTAGCTGTACCCTTGGTGACAGTGCTCAGAGTGATAGTGCCCATGGTGGCAGTGCCCATGGTGACACTGCCCATGGTGACAATGCCCATGATGACAGTGCCCATGGAGTCAGTGCCCACGGAGCCATTGCCTATGGTAACAGTGCTCACAGTGACAGTACCCATGGTAACAGTGACCATGGTGAGAGTGCTCATGGTGATAGTGTCTATGGTGACAGATCACACTGTGACAGTCCGCATTGTGCCAGTACCAATAGTGACAGTGCCCATGGTGACATTGACCACGGTGAGAGTGATCACGGTGCTAGTGCTCACAGTAATAGTGCTCATGGTGACAGTGCCGACAGTGAAGGTGCTCACGGTGACAGTGCCTCTGGTGATAGTGCCCATGGTGAGAGTCCGCCCATTGATAGTGCCCATGGTGGCAGTTCCCATTGTGAAAATGCTCATGATGACATTGCCCATGTTGGTAGTCCCCATGGTGACAGTGCTCACGGTGATAGTGACCTTGGTAACTGTGCACATGGTGGCCGTGCCCTTGGTGACAGTGCCAATGATGACAGTACTCATGGTGACAGTTCTCACGGTGATAGTGCCCATGGTGATATTGCACATGGTGGCAGTGAAAAATGGTGACAGTGCCCATGTTGACAGTTCTCATGGTGACAGTGCACACAGTGACAACCCATGCAGACAGTACTCACGGTGACAGTTCTCATGGTTGCAGTACCCATGGTGACAGTGCTCACAGTGATACTGCCCATGGTGGCAGTGCCCATGGTGACAGTGCCCATGGTGACACTGCCCATGATGACAGTGCCCATGGTGAAAGTTCCCACGGCGCCATTGCCTATGGTGACAGTGCTCATGGTAACAGTGCCCATGGTGACAGTGACCATGGTGAGAGTGCTCACACTGATAGTGCCCATGGTGACAGGGCTCATGGTGCCAGTCCGCATTGTGCCAGTACCCATGGTGACATTGCTCTTGGTGACACTGACCACAGTGAGAGTGCTCACTGTGATAGAGCTCACGGTAATAGTGCTCATGGTGACAGTGCAAATGGTGACAATACCCATGGTGACAGTACTCATGTTGAAAATACCCATGGTGGCAGTTCTCATGGTGACAGTGCTCATAATAGCAGTGCCCAAGGTGGCAGTCCTCGTGGTGACAGTGCTAATGGTGACAGTGCTCTTGGTGGCAGTTCCCATGGGGACAGTACCGATGGTGACCCTGTGCATTGTTACAGTGCCCATGGTAACCGTGCTCACGGTGGTAGTGCACATCGTGACAGTGCCCATGGTGGCAGTTCACCTGGTGACAGTGCTAAATCGTGACAGTGCACATGCTGACAGTGCTCACGGTGATAGTGCCCATGGTGACAGTGCCCACGGTGATAATGGGTATTATTACAGTGTTCATCTTGACAGAGCCCAAGGTGGCAGTGGCCATGGTGACAGTGCCCACAATGACAGTGCCCATGGTAACAGTGCCGACAGTGACAGTGCCCATGGTGACACTTCTCACAGTGAATGTGCCCATGGGGACAGTTACCATGATGAGATTTCTCACGGTGATAGTGCCCGTTGTGACAGTGCTCACACTGACAATGCCCATGGTGCCACTGCCCATAGAGACATTCCGCACGGTCACTTTTCTCACGGTGAAAGTACCTATGGTGACACTGCACCTGGTGGCAGTGCAAAATGGTGACAGTGCCCATGGTGACATTGCTCATAGTGACTTTGCTTACAGTGATAGTCCTTACGGTGACAGTGTGCATGGTGACACTGCACACAGTTGCAGTGTTCATGGTGACAGTGTTCACGGTGATACTTTCCATGGTGATAGTGCCCATGGTGACACTGCACATGGTGGCAGTGAAAAATGGTGACAGTGCCCCTGTTGTCAGTTCTCATGGTGACCGTGCACATGGTGACAACCCGTGCAGACTGTACTCATGGTGACAGTACTCACGGTGACAGTTCTCATGTTTGCAGTATCCATGGTGACAGTGCTCACAGTGATAGTGCCCATGGTGAGAGTGCCCATGATGACAGGGCCCATGGTGCCATTGCCTATGGTGACAGTGCTCATGGTAACAGTGCCCAAGGTGACAGTGACCATGGTGAGAGTGCTCACACTGATGGTGCCCATGGTGACAGTGCTCATGGTGTCTGTCTACATTGTGCCAGTACCCATGGCAACAGTGCTCATGGTGACAGGGACCACAGTGAGAGAGCTCACGGTGAGAGTGCTCACGGTAATAGTGCTCATGGTGACAGTGCTAATGGTGACAATACCATGGTGACAGTACTCATGTTGAAAATACCCATGGTGGCAGTTCTCATAGCGACAGATCTCATGGTGACATTGCTCATAATAGCAGTGCCCAGGTGCCAGTGCTCGTGGTGACGGTGCTAATGGTGACAGTGCTCTTGGTGGCAGTTCCCATCGGGACAATACTGATGGTGACACTGTGCATTGTTACAGTGCCCATGGTAACCGTGTTCACGGTGATAGTGCACATCGTGACAGTGCCCATGGTGGTAGTTCACCTGGTGACAGTGCTAAATAGTGACAGTGCACATGCTGACAGTGCTCACGGTGATCGTGCCCATGGTGACAGTGCACACGGTGATAATGGGCATTGTTACAGAGTTCATGGTGACAGCACACGGTGGCAGTGGCCATGGAGACAGTGCCCACAATGACAGTGCCCATGGTGACAGTGCCGACAGTGACAGTGCCCATGGTGACACTTCTCATGGTGACAGTGCCCATGGGGACAGTTAGCATGGTGAGATTTCTAACGGTGATAGTGCCCGTTGTGCCAGTGCTCACAGTAACAATGCCCATGGGGCCAGTGCCCATAGAGTCATTCCGCACGGTCACATTTCTCACGGTGAAAGTGCCTATGGTGATATTAACCATGGTGACACTGCACATGGTGGCAGAGCAAAATGGCGACTGTGCCCATGGTGACATTGCTCATGGTGACTTTGCTTACGGTGATAGTCCTTACAGTGACAGTACGCATGGTGACACTGCACACAGTGACAGTGTTCATGGTGAAAGTGTTCACGGTGATAGTTCCCATGGTGAGATTGTCCTGGTAACAGTGCCCATAGTCACAATTCTCATGGTGTAGTGCTCACAGTGACAGTGCCCATGGTGTCATGCCCATGGTGACAGTGCTCATGTTGGCAGAGCCATAAATAAGAGTGCTCATTGTGGCAGTGCTCATGGTGTCCGTGCTCATGGTGACAGTGCCCATGATTACAGTGTTTATGGTGATAGATGTCACGGTGTCAGTGCCCACGCGGAGAGTGCCAAGGCTGACAAAGCCCAGGGTGATACTTCCCATTGTGACAGTGCCCACGGTGACAGTGCCCATGGTGACAGCACCCAGTGTGACAAGGCGCATGGTGACAGTGCTCACGGTGACAGTGCCCATGGTGACAGTGCCGATGGTGAGAGTGCCAATAGTGACAGTGCTCATGGTGAAACTGCCCACAGAGACATCGCCCATGGTGATAGTGTTCATGGTGACAACCCCACGGTGACAGTGCCAATGTTGATAGTCCCAGTGGTGACAGGTCTTACATTGAATGTGACCATGGTGTCTGTGCTCATGGTGACAGTGCTCAAGGTTATAGTCTCCATGTTGACAGTGCCGATGGTGACAATTCTCACGGTGACAGGGCCTATGGTGAAAATTCTCATACTGACAGTGTTCACGGTGACAGTGCCCATGGTGCTATTACCCATGGTGACAGTTCTCATAGTGAAACTGCCCATGTTGACACTGCCCATGGTGGCAGTGCAAAATGGTGACAGTGCCCATGGTGATATTGCTCATGGTGACATTGCTTATGGTGATAGTGTGTATGGTGAAACTGCACACAGTGACATTGCTCATGGTGACAGTGTTCATGGCGTTAGTTCCTATGGTGAATGTGACCATGGGGACAGTGCCCATAGTCACAATTCTCATGGTGTAGTGCTCACGGTGACAGTGCCCATGGTGGCAATACACAGGGTGACAGTATTCATGGTGACATTGCTCATGGTGAGAGTGCCCATGTTCACAACTGTCACGGTGATAGTTCCCATGGTGACAATACCCAGGGTAACAGAGCTGATGGTAAAAGTGTTCACGGTGACAGTGCCCATGGTGACAGTACCTAAGGTGACAATTCCCATGGTGAGACTGCTCATAGACAGTGCCCATGGTGACAATACCCAGCGTGTCCTGTCCATGGTGACAGTGATCATGGTGACACATCTCATGAGGACAGTGCCATAAGTGACAGTGCTCATTGTGGCAGTGCTCATGGTGACAGTGCCCATGGTGACAGTGCCTATGGTGATAGATATCATGGTGGCTGTGCCCAGGGAGACATTGCCCACGCTGACAAGACCCATGGTGATACTTCCCATTGTGACAGTGCCATCGGTGGCAGAGCCCATGGTGACAGTGCCCAAGATCACAGAGCCCATGGTGAGAGTGCTAACGGTGACTGTGCCCATGGTGACAGCACCCAGTGTGAAAATGCCCATTGTGACAGTGCTCACGGTGACCATGCCAATGGTGATAGTGCCAATAGTGAGAGTGCTCACGGTGACACTGCCCATGGACACACTGCCCATTGTGATAGTGCCCATCATGACAACCCCTCGGAGGCAGTGCCAATGGTGAGAGTCCCCGTGGTGACAGTTCTCATGGTGAAAGTGATCCTTTTGAAATTGCTCATGGTGACAGTGCTCATGGTGACAGTGCTCAAGGTGATAGTCTCCATGTTGACAGTGTGCATGGTGACTGTTCTCACGGTGACAGTGCCTATGGTGATTATGCTCTTAGTGACAGTGCTCATGGTGACAGTGCCCATGGTGACAGTGACCACGGTGACTGTTCTCACCGTGGTAGTGCCCATGGTGACAGTGTTCATGATGACAGTCCGCATTAAGGCTGTGCCCGTGGTGACATTGCTAATGGTGATAATTCTCACGGTGATAGTACGCACGTTGAAAATGACAAAGGTGACAACACCCAGGTGATAATAATCATGGTGAAAGTGCCCATGGTGGCAGTTCTCATACTGACAGTTCTTGTGACAGTGCTCATGGTGGCAGTGCTCGTGGTGACAGTGCTCTTGGTGACAGTGCTCATGGTGGCAGTGCCCATGGTGAGACTACCGATGGTGACCCTGCCCATGGTGACAGTGCACATGGTCATGGTGCCTCTGGTGGCAGTGCAATATAGTGAGAATGCCCATGATGATATTGCTCATGGTGATAGTGCCCATGGTGAGAGTGCCCATGGTTCCAGTGCTCATGGTGACAGTGCCCATTGTGACAGTGCCCTTGGTGACAGTGCACACCATGAGAGTGCCCATGGTGTCTGTGCCCATGGTGACAGTTCTTATCATGAGAGTGTTCACGGTAGCAGTGTTCATGGTAATAGTGCTCACGGAGGCATTGCCCACAATGAGAGTGCCCACGGTGAGAATACTGACTGTGACAGCGCCCATGATGACTTTTCTCTCTGTGACAGTGCCCTTGGGGACAGTTAGCACGGTGAGATTTCTCACAGTGATAGTGCACATTGTTTCAGTGCTCATAGTGACAAGACCCTAGGCGCCAGTGCCCATCATGGCATTGCTCACGGTGATATTTCTCACGGTGACAGTGCCCATGGTGATATTACCCATGGTGACAGTACTCAGTGATCAAGTGCTCATGGTGACATGGCATAAGGTGATAATGCTCACGGTGGCAGTGCAAAATGGTGACAGTGCCCATGGGGACATTGCTTAATGTGATAGTCCTTGTGGTGACATTGTGCATGGTGACATTGCCCACCATGACAGTGCTCTTGTTGACAGTGCTCATGGTGATAGTGCCAATGTTGGAAGTGCCCATCGTGAAAGTGTCCATGGTGACAGTTCTTATGATGAGAGTGGTCAGAGTGGCAGTGCTCATGGTGAAAGTGCCCATGGTGACAGAGCCCACGGTGACAGTGTCCATAGTTATAGTGTCCATGGTGACAGTACTAACAGTGAAATTGTCCATGGGGACACTGCCCATGGTGAAAGTGCCCATGGTCACAACACTCACGGTGATAGTGCTCACGGTGAGAGTGGCCATGGTGACAGTGACCACGGTGACAGTTCTAATGGTGATACTGCCCATGATGACAGTGCTCATGGTGACAGTCCACATTGTACCAGTGCCCAAGGTGACAGTGCTCATGGTGACAGTGCCCAAAGTCACAATACCCATGGTGACAGTGCCCAGGCTGACAGTTCTCAAGGTGATAGTGCCCATGGTGACAGTGCACATGGTGATACAGAGAATGGGGACAGTGCTTATGGTGACAGTGGTCATGGTTGCAGTACCCATGGTGATAGTGCTGAAACTGACAGTGCCCTTGGGGATAGTGCCCATGGTGAGTGTGCTCGTGTTAATTGTGTCCATGGTGGCAGTTCCCATTGTGAAAGTGCTCATGATGACAGTGCCCATGTGGGTAGTTCCCATGGTGACAGTGCTCATGGTGATAGTGACCATGTTAACAGTGCACATGGTGGCTGTGCCCTTGGTGACAGTGCCCATGATGACAGTATTCATGGTGACAGTGCTCACGGTGATAATGCCCATGGTGGCAGTGCACATGGTGGTAGTGCACATGGTGGCAGTGAAAAATGGTGACAGTTCCCATGCTGACAGTTCTCATTGTGACAATGCACACGGTCACAACCGATGCTGACACTGCTCATGGTAGCTGTACCCTTGGTGACAGTGCTCAGAGTGATAGTGCCCATGGTGGCAGTGCCCATGGTGACACTGCCCATGGTGACAATGCCCATGATGACAGTGCCCATGGAGTCAGTGCCCACGGAGCCATTGCCTATGGTAACAGTGCTCACAGTGACAGTACCCATGGTAACAGTGACCATGGTGAGAGTGCTCATGGTGATAGTGTCTATGGTGACAGATCACACTGTGACAGTCCGCATTGTGCCAGTACCAATAGTGACAGTGCCCATGGTGACATTGACCACGGTGAGAGTGATCACGGTGCTAGTGCTCACAGTAATAGTGCTCATGGTGACAGTGCCGACAGTGAAGGTGCTCACGGTGACAGTGCCTCTGGTGATAGTGCCCATGGTGAGAGTCCGCCCATTGATAGTGCCCATGGTGGCAGTTCCCATTGTGAAAATGCTCATGATGACATTGCCCATGTTGGTAGTCCCCATGGTGACAGTGCTCACGGTGATAGTGACCTTGGTAACTGTGCACATGGTGGCCGTGCCCTTGGTGACAGTGCCAATGATGACAGTACTCATGGTGACAGTTCTCACGGTGATAGTGCCCATGGTGATATTGCACATGGTGGCAGTGAAAAATGGTGACAGTGCCCATGTTGACAGTTCTCATGGTGACAGTGCACACAGTGACAACCCATGCAGACAGTACTCACGGTGACAGTTCTCATGGTTGCAGTACCCATGGTGACAGTGCTCACAGTGATACTGCCCATGGTGGCAGTGCCCATGGTGACAGTGCCCATGGTGACACTGCCCATGATGACAGTGCCCATGGTGAAAGTTCCCACGGCGCCATTGCCTATGGTGACAGTGCTCATGGTAACAGTGCCCATGGTGACAGTGACCATGGTGAGAGTGCTCACACTGATAGTGCCCATGGTGACAGGGCTCATGGTGCCAGTCCGCATTGTGCCAGTACCCATGGTGACATTGCTCTTGGTGACACTGACCACAGTGAGAGTGCTCACTGTGATAGAGCTCACGGTAATAGTGCTCATGGTGACAGTGCAAATGGTGACAATACCCATGGTGACAGTACTCATGTTGAAAATACCCATGGTGGCAGTTCTCATGGTGACAGTGCTCATAATAGCAGTGCCCAAGGTGGCAGTCCTCGTGGTGACAGTGCTAATGGTGACAGTGCTCTTGGTGGCAGTTCCCATGGGGACAGTACCGATGGTGACCCTGTGCATTGTTACAGTGCCCATGGTAACCGTGCTCACGGTGGTAGTGCACATCGTGACAGTGCCCATGGTGGCAGTTCACCTGGTGACAGTGCTAAATCGTGACAGTGCACATGCTGACAGTGCTCACGGTGATAGTGCCCATGGTGACAGTGCCCACGGTGATAATGGGTATTATTACAGTGTTCATCTTGACAGAGCCCAAGGTGGCAGTGGCCATGGTGACAGTGCCCACAATGACAGTGCCCATGGTAACAGTGCCGACAGTGACAGTGCCCATGGTGACACTTCTCACAGTGAATGTGCCCATGGGGACAGTTACCATGATGAGATTTCTCACGGTGATAGTGCCCGTTGTGACAGTGCTCACACTGACAATGCCCATGGTGCCACTGCCCATAGAGACATTCCGCACGGTCACTTTTCTCACGGTGAAAGTACCTATGGTGACACTGCACCTGGTGGCAGTGCAAAATGGTGACAGTGCCCATGGTGACATTGCTCATAGTGACTTTGCTTACAGTGATAGTCCTTACGGTGACAGTGTGCATGGTGACACTGCACACAGTTGCAGTGTTCATGGTGACAGTGTTCACGGTGATACTTTCCATGGTGATAGTGCCCATGGTGACACTGCACATGGTGGCAGTGAAAAATGGTGACAGTGCCCCTGTTGTCAGTTCTCATGGTGACCGTGCACATGGTGACAACCCGTGCAGACTGTACTCATGGTGACAGTACTCACGGTGACAGTTCTCATGTTTGCAGTATCCATGGTGACAGTGCTCACAGTGATAGTGCCCATGGTGAGAGTGCCCATGATGACAGGGCCCATGGTGCCATTGCCTATGGTGACAGTGCTCATGGTAACAGTGCCCAAGGTGACAGTGACCATGGTGAGAGTGCTCACACTGATGGTGCCCATGGTGACAGTGCTCATGGTGTCTGTCTACATTGTGCCAGTACCCATGGCAACAGTGCTCATGGTGACAGGGACCACAGTGAGAGAGCTCACGGTGAGAGTGCTCACGGTAATAGTGCTCATGGTGACAGTGCAAATGGTGACAATACCATGGTGACAGTACTCATGTTGAAAATACCCATGGTGGCAGTTCTCATAGCGACAGATCTCATGGTGACATTGCTCATAATAGCAGTGCCCAGGTGCCAGTGCTCGTGGTGACGGTGCTAATGGTGACAGTGCTCTTGGTGGCAGTTCCCATCGGGACAATACTGATGGTGACACTGTGCATTGTTACAGTGCCCATGGTAACCGTGTTCACGGTGATAGTGCACATCGTGACAGTGCCCATGGTGGTAGTTCACCTGGTGACAGTGCTAAATAGTGACAGTGCACATGCTGACAGTGCTCACGGTGATAGTGCCCATGGTGACAGTGCACACGGTCATAATGGGCATTGTTACAGAGTTCATGGTGACAGCACACGGTGGCAGTGGCCATGGAGACAGTGCCCACGATGACAGTGCCCATGGTGACAGTGCCGACAGTGACAGTGCCCATGGTGACACTTCTCATGGTGACAGTGCCCATGGGGACAGTTAGCATGGTGAGATTTCTAACGGTGATAGTGCCCGTTGTGCCAGTGCTCACAGTAACAATGCCCATGGGGCCAGTGCCCATAGAGTCATTCCGCACGGTCACATTTCTCACGGTGAAAGTGCCTATGGTGATATTAACCATGGTGACACTGCACATGGTGGCAGAGCAAAATGGCGACAGTGCCCATGGTGACATTGCTCATGGTGACTTTGCTTACGGTGATAGTCCTTACAGTGACAGTACGCATGGTGACACTGCACACAGTGACAGTGTTCATGGTGAAAGTGTTCACGGTGATAGTTCCCATGGTGAGATTGTCCTGGTAACAGTGCCCATAGTCACAATTCTCATGGTGTAGTGCTCACAGTGACAGTGCCCATGGTGTCATGCCCATGGTGACAGTGCTCATGGTGACAGTGCTCATGTTGGCAGAGCCATAAATAAGAGTGCTCATTGTGGCAGTGCTCATGGTGTCCGTGCTCATGGTGACAGTGCCCATGATTACAGTGTTTATGGTGATAGATGTCACGGTGTCAGTGCCCACGCGGAGAGTGCCAAGGCTGACAAAGCCCAGGGTGATACTTCCCATTGTGACAGTGCCCACGGTGACAGTGCCCATGGTGACAGCACCCAGTGTGACAAGGCACATGGTGACAGTGCTCACGGTGACAGTGCCCATGGTGACAGTGCCGATGGTGAGAGTGCCAATAGTGACAGTGCTCATGGTGAAACTGCCCACAGAGACATCGCCCATGGTGATAGTGTTCATGGTGACAACCCCACGGTGACAGTGCCAATGTTGATAGTCCCAGTGGTGACAGGTCTTACATTGAATGTGACCATGGTGTCTGTGCTCATGGTGACAGTGCTCAAGGTTATAGTCTCCATGTTGACAGTGCCGATGGTGACAATTCTCACGGTGACAGGGCCTATGGTGAAAATTCTCATACTGACAGTGTTCACGGTGACAGTGCCCATGGTGCTATTACCCATGGTGACAGTTCTCATAGTGAAACTGCCCATGTTGACACTGCCCATGGTGGCAGTGCAAAATGGTGACAGTGCCCATGGTGATATTGCTCATGGTGACATTGCTTATGGTGATAGTGTGTATGGTGAAACTGCACACAGTGACATTGCTCATGGTGACAGTGTTCATGGCGTTAGTTCCTATGGTGAATGTGACCATGGGGACAGTGCCCATAGTCACAATTCTCATGGTGTAGTGCTCACGGTGACAGTGCCCATGGTGGCAATACACAGGGTGACAGTATTCATGGTGACATTGCTCATGGTGAGAGTGCCCATGTTCACAACTGTCACGGTGATAGTTCCCATGGTGACAATACCCAGGGTAACAGAGCTGATGGTAAAAGTGTTCACGGTGACAGTGCCCATGGTGACAGTACCTAAGGTGACAATTCCCATGGTGAGACTGCTCATAGACAGTGCCCATGGTGACAATACCCAGCGTGTCCTGTCCATGGTGACAGTGATCATGGTGACACATCTCATGAGGACAGTGCCATAAGTGACAGTGCTCATTGTGGCAGTGCTCATGGTGACAGTGCCCATGGTGACAGTGCCTATGGTGATAGATATCATGGTGGCTGTGCCCAGGGAGACATTGCCCACGCTGACAAGACCCATGGTGATACTTCCCATTGTGACAGTGCCATCGGTGGCAGAGCCCATGGTGACAGTGCCCAAGATCACAGAGCCCATGGTGAGAGTGCTAACGGTGACTGTGCCCATGGTGACAGCACCCAGTGTGAAAATGCCCATTGTGACAGTGCTCACGGTGACCATGCCAATGGTGATAGTGCCAATAGTGAGAGTGCTCACGGTGACACTGCCCATGGACACACTGCCCATTGTGATAGTGCCCATCATGACAACCCCTCGGAGGCAGTGCCAATGGTGAGAGTCCCCGTGGTGACAGTTCTCATGGTGAAAGTGATCCTTTTGAAATTGCTCATGGTGACAGTGCTCATGGTGACAGTGCTCAAGGTGATAGTCTCCATGTTGACAGTGTGCATGGTGACTGTTCTCACGGTGACAGTGCCTATGGTGATTATGCTCTTAGTGACAGTGCTCATGGTGACAGTGCCCATGGTGACAGTGACCACGGTGACTGTTCTCACCGTGGTAGTGCCCATGGTGACAGTGTTCATGATGACAGTCCGCATTAAGGCTGTGCCCGTGGTGACATTGCTAATGGTGATAATTCTCACGGTGATAGTACGCACGTTGAAAATGACAGAGGTGACAACACCCAGGTGATAATAATCATGGTGAAAGTGCCCATGGTGGCAGTTCTCATACTGACAGTTCTTGTGACAGTGCTCATGGTGGCAGTGCTCGTGGTGACAGTGCTCTTGGTGACAGTGCTCATGGTGGCAGTGCCCATGGTGAGACTACCGATGGTGACCCTGCCCATGGTGACAGTGCACATGGTCATGGTGCCTCTGGTGGCAGTGCAATATAGTGAGAATGCCCATGATGATATTGCTCATGGTGATAGTGCCCATGGTGAGAGTGCCCATGGTTCCAGTGCTCATGGTGACAGTGCCCATTGTGACAGTGCCCTTGGTGACAGTGCACACCATGAGAGTGCCCATGGTGTCTGTGCCCATGGTGACAGTTCTTATCATGAGAGTGTTCACGGTAGCAGTGTTCATGGTAATAGTGCTCACGGAGGCATTGCCCACAATGAGAGTGCCCACGGTGAGAATACTGACTGTGACAGTGCTCATGATGACTTTTCTCTCTGCGACAGTGCCCTTGGGGACAGTTAGCACGGTGAGATTTCTCACAGTGATAGTGCACATTGTTTCAGTGCTCATAGTGACAAGACCCTAGGCGCCAGTGCCCATCATGGCATTGCTCACGGTGATATTTCTCACGGTGACAGTGCCCATGGTGATATTACCCATGGTGACAGTACTCAGTGATCAAGTGCTCATGGTGACATGGCATAAGGTGATAATGCTCACGGTGGCAGTGCAAAATGGTGACAGTGCCCATGGGGACATTGCTTAATGTGATAGTCCTTGTGGTGACATTGTGCATGGTGACATTGCCCACCATGACAGTGCTCTTGTTGACAGTGCTCATGGTGATAGTGCCAATGTTGGAAGTGCCCATCGTGAAAGTGTCCATGGTGACAGTTCTTATGATGAGAGTGGTCAGAGTGGCAGTGCTCATGGTGAAAGTGCCCATGGTGACAGAGCCCACGGTGACAGTGTCCATAGTTATAGTGTCCATGGTGACAGTACTAACAGTGAAATTGTCCATGGGGACACTGCCCATGGTGAAAGTGCCCATGGTCACAACACTCACGGTGATAGTGCTCACGGTGAGAGTGGCCATGGTGACAGTGACCACGGTGACAGTTCTAATGGTGATACTGCCCATGATGACAGTGCTCATGGTGACAGTCCACATTGTACCAGTGCCCAAGGTGACAGTGCTCATGGTGACAGTGCCCAAAGTCACAATACCCATGGTGACAGTGCCCAGGCTGACAGTTCTCAAGGTGATAGTGCCCATGGTGACAGTGCACATGGTGATACAGAGAATGGGGACAGTGCTTATGGTGACAGTGGTCATGGTTGCAGTACCCATGGTGATAGTGCTGAAACTGACAGTGCCCTTGGGGATAGTGCCCATGGTGAGTGTGCTCGTGTTAATTGTGTCCATGGTGGCAGTTCCCATTGTGAAAGTGCTCATGATGACAGTGCCCATGTGGGTAGTTCCCATGGTGACAGTGCTCATGGTGATAGTGACCATGTTAACAGTGCACATGGTGGCTGTGCCCTTGGTGACAGTGCCCATGATGACAGTATTCATGGTGACAGTGCTCACGGTGATAATGCCCATGGTGGCAGTGCACATGGTGGTAGTGCACATGGTGGCAGTGAAAAATGGTGACAGTTCCCATGCTGACAGTTCTCATTGTGACAATGCACACGGTCACAACCGATGCTGACACTGCTCATGGTAGCTGTACCCTTGGTGACAGTGCTCAGAGTGATAGTGCCCATGGTGGCAGTGCCCATGGTGACACTGCCCATGGTGACAATGCCCATGATGACAGTGCCCATGGAGTCAGTGCCCACGGAGCCATTGCCTATGGTAACATTGCTCACAGTGACAGTACCCATGGTAACAGTGACCATGGTGAGAGTGCTCATGGTGATAGTGTTTATGGTGACAGATCACACTGTGACAGTCCGCATTGTGCCAGTACCAATAGTGACAGTGCCCATGGTGACATTGACCATGGTGAGAGTGATCACGGTGCTAGTGCTCACAGTAATAGTGCTCATGGTGACAGTGCCGACAGTGAAGGTGCTCACGGTGACAGTGCCTCTGGTGATAGTGCCCATGGTGAGAGTCCGCCCATTGATAGTGCCCATGGTGGCAGTTCCCATTGTGAAAATGCTCATGATGACATTGCCCATGTTGGTAGTCCCCATGGTGACAGTGCTCACGGTGATAGTGACCTTGGTAACTGTGCACATGGTGGCCGTGCCCTTGGTGACAGTGCCAATGATGACAGTACTCATGGTGACAGTTCTCACGGTGATAGTGCCCATGGTGATATTGCACATGGTGGCAGTGAAAAATGGTGACAGTGCCCATGTTGACAGTTCTCATGGTGACAGTGCACACGGTGACAACCCATGCAGACAGTACTCACGGTGACAGTTCTCATGGTTGCAGTACCCATGGTGACAGTGCTCACAGTGATACTGCCCATGGTGGCAGTGCCCATGGTGACAGTGCCCATGGTGACACTGCCCATGATGACAGTGCCCATGGTGAAAGTTCCCACGGCGCCATTGCCTATGGTGACAGTGCTCATGGTAACAGTGCCCATGGTGACAGTGACCATGGTGAGAGTGCTCACACTGATAGTGCCCATGGTGACAGGGCTCATGGTGCCAGTCCTCATTGTGCCAGTACCCATGGTGACATTGCTCTTGGTCACACTGACCACAGTGAGAGTGCTCACTGTGATAGAGCTCACGGTAATAGTGCTCATGGTGACAGTGCAAATGGTGACAATACCCATGGTGACAGTACTCATGTTGAAAATACCCATGGTGGCAGTTCTCATGGTGACAGTGCTCATAATAGCAGTGCCCAAGGTGGCAGTCCTCGTGGTGACAGTGCTAATGGTGACAGTGCTCTTGGTGGCAGTTCCCATGGGGACAGTACCGATGGTGACCCTGTGCATTGTTACAGTGCCCATGGTAACCGTGCTCACGGTGGTAGTGCACATCGTGACAGTGCCCATGGTGGCAGTTCACCTGGTGACAGTGCTAAATCGTGACAGTGCACATGCTGACAGTGCTCACGGTGATAGTGCCCATGGTGACAGTGCCCACGGTGATAATGGGTATTATTACAGTGTTCATCTTGACAGAGCCCAAGGTGGCAGTGGCCATGGTGACAGTGCCCACAATGACAGTGCCCATGGTAACAGTGCCGACAGTGACAGTGCCCATGGTGACACTTCTCACAGTGAATGTGCCCATGGGGACAGTTACCATGATGAGATTTCTCATGGTGATAGTGCCCGTTGTGACAGTGCTCACACTGACAATGCCCATGGTGCCACTGCCCATAGAGACATTCCGCACGGTCACTTTTCTCACGGTGAAAGTACCTATGGTGACACTGCACCTGGTGGCAGTGCAAAATGGTGACAGTGCCCATGGTGACATTGCTCATAGTGACTTTGCTTACAGTGATAGTCCTTACGGTGACAGTGTGCACAGTGACACTGCACACAGTTGCAGTGTTCATGGTGACAGTGTTCACGGTGATACTTTCCATGGTGATAGTGCCCATGGTGACACTGCACATGGTGGCAGTGAAAAATGGTGACAGTGCCCCTGTTGTCAGTTCTCATGGTGACCGTGCACATGGTGACAACCCGTGCAGACTGTACTCATGGTGACAGTACTCACGGTGACAGTTCTCATGTTTGCAGTATCCATGGTGACAGTGCTCACAGTGATAGTGCCCATGGTGAGAGTGCCCATGATGACAGGGCCCATGGTGCCATTGCCTATGGTGACAGTGCTCATGGTAACAATGCCCAAGGTGACAGTGACCATGGTGAGAGTGCTCACACTGATGGTGCCCATGGTGACAGTGCTCATGGTGTCTGTCTACATTGTGCCAGTACCCATGGCAACAGTGCTCATGGTGACAGGGACCACAGTGAGAGAGCTCACGGTGAGAGTGCTCACGGTAATAGTGCTCATGGTGACAGTGCAAATGGTGACAATACCATGGTGACAGTACTCATGTTGAAAATACCCATGGTGGCAGTTCTCATAGCGACAGATCTCATGGTGACATTGCTCATAATAGCAGTGCCCAGGTGCCAGTGCTCGTGGTGACGGTGCTAATGGTGACAGTGCTCTTGGTGGCAGTTCCCATCGGGACAATACTGATGGTGACACTGTGCATTGTTACAGTGCCCATGGTAACCGTGTTCACGGTGATAGTGCACATCGTGACAGTGCCCATGGTGGTAGTTCACCTGGTGACAGTGCTAAATAGTGACAGTGCACATGCTGACAGTGCTCACGGTGATAGTGCCCATGGTGACAGTGCACACGGTCATAATGGGCATTGTTACAGAGTTCATGGTGACAGCACACGGTGGCAGTGGCCATGGAGACAGTGCCCACGATGACAGTGCCCATGGTGACAGTGCCAACAGTGACAGTGCCCATGGTGACACTTCTCATGGTGACAGTGCCCATGGGGACAGTTAGCATGGTGAGATTTCTAACGGTGATAGTGCCCGTTGTGCCAGTGCTCACAGTAACAATGCCCATGGGGCCAGTGCCCATAGAGTCATTCCGCACGGTCACATTTCTCACGGTGAAAGTGCCTATGGTGATATTAACCATGGTGACACTGCACATGGTGGCAGAGCAAAATGGTGACAGTGCCCATGGTGACATTGCTCATGGTGACTTTGCTTACGGTGATAGTCCTTACAGTGACAGTACGCATGGTGACACTGCACACAGTGACAGTGTTCATGGTGAAAGTGTTCACGGTGATAGTTCCCATGGTGAGATTGTCCTGGTAACAGTGCCCATAGTCACAATTCTCATGGTGTAGTGCTCACAGTGACAGTGCCCATGGTGTCATGCCCATGGTGACAGTGCTCATGGTGACAGTGCTCATGTTGGCAGAGCCATAAATAAGAGTGCTCATTGTGGCAGTGCTCATGGTGTCCGTGCTCATGGTGACAGTGCCCATGATTACAGTGTTTATGGTGATAGATGTCACGGTGTCAGTGCCCACGCGGAGAGTGCCAAGGCTGACAAAGCCCAGGGTGATACTTCCCATTGTGACAGTGCCCACGGTGACAGTGCCCATGGTGACAGCACCCAGTGTGACAAGGCACATGGTGACAGTGCTCACGGTGACAGTGCCCATGGTGACAGTGCCGATGGTGAGAGTGCCAATAGTGACAGTGCTCATGGTGAAACTGCCCACAGAGACATCGCCCATGGTGATAGTGTTCATGGTGACAACCCCACGGTGACAGTGCCAATGTTGATAGTCCCAGTGGTGACAGGTCTTACATTGAATGTGACCATGGTGTCTGTGCTCATGGTGACAGTGCTCAAGGTTATAGTCTCCATGTTGACAGTGCCGATGGTGACAATTCTCACGGTGACAGGGCCTATGGTGAAAATTCTCATAGTGACAGTGTTCACGGTGACAGTGCCCATGGTGCTATTACCCATGGTGACAGTTCTCATAGTGAAACTGCCCATGTTGACACTGCCCATGGTGGCAGTGCAAAATGGTGACAGTGCCCATGGTGATATTGCTCATGGTGACATTGCTTATGGTGATAGTGTGTATGGTGAAACTGCACACAGTGACATTGCTCATGGTGACAGTGTTCATGGCGTTAGTTCCTATGGTGAATGTGACCATGGGGACAGTGCCCATAGTCACAATTCTCATGGTGTAGTGCTCACGGTGACAGTGCCCATGGTGACAATACACAGGGTGACAGTATTCATGGTGACATTGCTCATGGTGAGAGTGCCCATGTTCACAACTGTCACGGTGATAGTTCCCATGGTGACAATACCCAGGGTAACAGAGCTGATGGTAAAAGTGTTCACGGTGACAGTGCCCATGGTGACAGTACCTAAGGTGACAATTCCCATGGTGAGACTGCTCATAGACAGTGCCCATGGTGACAATACCCAGCGTGTCCTGTCCATGGTGACAGTGATCATGGTGACACATCTCATGAGGACAGTGCCATAAGTGACAGTGCTCATTGTGGCAGTGCTCATGGTGACAGTGCCCATGGTGACAGTGCCTATGGTGATAGATATCATGGTGGCTGTGCCCAGGGAGACATTGCCCACGCTGACAAGACCCATGGTGATACTTCCCATTGTGACAGTGCCATCGGTGGCAGAGCCCATGGTGACAGTGCCCAAGATCACAGAGCCCATGGTGAGAGTGCTAACGGTGACTGTGCCCATGGTGACAGCACCCAGTGTGAAAATGCCCATTGTGACAGTGCTCACGGTGACCATGCCAATGGTGATAGTGCCAATAGTGAGAGTGCTCACGGTGACACTGCCCATGGACACACTGCCCATTGTGATAGTGCCCATCATGACAACCCCTCGGAGGCAGTGCCAATGGTGAGAGTCCCCGTGGTGACAGTTCTCATGGTGAAAGTGATCCTTTTGAAATTGCTCATGGTGACAGTGCTCATGGTGACAGTGCTCAAGGTGATAGTCTCCATGTTGACAGTGTGCATGGTGACTGTTCTCACGGTGACAGTGCCTATGGTGATTATGCTCTTAGTGACAGTGCTCATGGTGACAGTGCCCATGGTGACAGTGACCACGGTGACTGTTCTCACCGTGGTAGTGCCCATGGTGACAGTGTTCATGATGACAGTCCGCATTAAGGCTGTGCCCGTGGTGACATTGCTAATGGTGATAATTCTCACGGTGATAGTACGCACGTTGAAAATGACAAAGGTGACAACACCCAGGTGATAATAATCATGGTGAAAGTGCCCATGGTGGCAGTTCTCATACTGACAGTTCTTGTGACAGTGCTCATGGTGGCAGTGCTCGTGGTGACAGTGCTCTTGGTGACAGTGCTCATGGTGGCAGTGCCCATGGTGAGACTACCGATGGTGACACTGCCCATGGTGACAGTGCACATGGTCATGGTGCATCTGCTGGCAGTGCAAAATAGTGAGAGTGCCCATGATGATATTGCTCATGGTGATAGTGCCCATGGTGAGAGTGCCCATGGTTCCAGTGCTCATGGTGACAGTGCCCATTGTGACAGTGCCCTTGGTGACAGTGCACACCATGAGAGTGCCCATGGTGTCTGTGCCCATGGTGACAGTTCTTATCATGAGAGTGTTCACGGTAGCAGTGTTCATGGTAATAGTGCTCACGGAGGCATTGCCCACAATGAGAGTGCCCACGGTGAGAATACTGACTGTGACAGCGCCCATGATGACTTTTCTCTCTGTGACAGTGCCCTTGGGGACAGTTAGCACGGTGAGATTTCTCACAGTGATAGTGCACATTGTTTCAGTGCTCATAGTGACAAGACCCTAGGCGCCAGTGCCCATCATGGCATTGCTCACGGTGATATTTCTCACGGTGACAGTGCCCATGGTGATATTACCCATGGTGACAGTACTCAGTGATCAAGTGCTCATGGTGACATGGCATAAGGTGATAATGCTCACGGTGGCAGTGCAAAATGGTGACAGTGCCCATGGGGACATTGCTTAATGTGATAGTCCTTGTGGTGACATTGTGCATGGTGACATTGCCCACCATGACAGTGCTCTTGTTGACAGTGCTCATGGTGATAGTGCCAATGTTGGAAGTGCCCATCGTGAAAGTGTCCATGGTGACAGTTCTTATGATGAGAGTGGTCAGAGTGGCAGTGCTCATGGTGAAAGTGCCCATGGTGACAGAGCCCACGGTGACAGTGTCCATAGTTATAGTGTCCATGGTGACAGTACTAACAGTGAAATTGTCCATGGGGACACTGCCCATGGTGAAAGTGCCCATGGTCACAACACTCATGGTGATAGTGCTCACGGTGAGAGTGGCCATGGTGACAGTGACCACGGTGACAGTTCTAATGGTGATACTGCCCATGATGACAGTGCTCATGGTGACAGTCCACATTGTACCAGTGCCCAAGGTGACAGTGCCCAAAGTCACAATACCCATGGTGACAGTGCCCAGGCTGACAGTTCTCAAGGTGATAGTGCCCATGGTGACAGTGCACATGGTGATACAGAGAATGGGGACAGTGCTTATGGTGATAGTGGTCATGGTTGCAGTACCCATGGTGATAGTGCTGAAACTGACAGTGCCCTTGGGGATAGTGCCCATGGTGAGTGTGCTCGTGTTAATTGTGTCCATGGTGGCAGTTCCCATTGTGAAAGTGCTCATGATGACAGTGCCCATGTGGGTAGTTCCCATGGTGACAGTGCTCATGGTGATAGTGACCATGTTAAGAGTGCACATGGTGGCTGTGCCCTTGGTGACAGTGCCCATGATGACAGTATTCATGGTGACAGTGCTCACGGTGATAATGCCCATGGTGGCAGTGCACATGGTGGTAGTGCACATGGTGGCAGTGAAAAATGGTGACAGTTCCCATGCTGACAGTTCTCATTGTGACAATGCACACGGTCACAACCGATGCTGACACTGCTCATGGTAGCTGTACCCTTGGTGACAGTGCTCAGAGTGATAGTGCCCATGGTGGCAGTGTCCATGGTGACACTGCCCATGGTGACATTGCCCATGATGACAGTGCCCATGGAGTCAGTGCCCACGGAGCCATTGCCTCTGGTAACAGTGCTCACAGTGACAGTACCCATGGTAACAGTGACCATGGTGAGAGTGCTCATGGTGATAGTGTCTATGGTGACAGATCACACTGTGACAGTCCGCATTGTGCCAGTACCAATAGTGACAGTGCCCATGGTGACATTGACCACGGTGAGAGTGATCACGGTGCTAGTGCTCACAGTAATAGTGCTCATGGTGACAGTGCCGACAGTGAAGGTGCTCACGGTGACAGTGCCTCTGGTGATAGTGCCCATGGTGAGAGTCCGCCCATTGATAGTGCCCATGGTGGCAGTTCCCATTGTGAAAATGCTCATGATGACATTGCCCATGTTGGTAGTCCCCATGGTGACAGTGCTCACGGTGATAGTGACCTTGGTAACTGTGCACATGGTGGCCGTGCCCTTGGTGACAGTGCCAATGATGACAGTACTCATGGTGACAGTTCTCACGGTGATAGTGCCCATGGTGATATTGCACATGGTGGCAGTGAAAAATGGTGACAGTGCCCATGTTGACAGTTCTCATGGTGACAGTGCACACGGTGACAACCCATGCAGACAGTACTCACGGTGACAGTTCTCATGGTTGCAGTACCCATGGTGACAGTGCTCACAGTGATACTGCCCATGGTGGCAGTGCCCATGGTGACAGTGCCCATGGTGACACTGCCCATGATGACAGTGCCCATGGTGAAAGTTCCCACGGCGCCATTGCCTATGGTGACAGTGCTCATGGTAACAGTGCCCATGGTGACAGTGACCATGGTGAGAGTGCTCACACTGATAGTGCCCATGGTGACAGGGCTCATGGTGCCAGTCCGCATTGTGCCAGTACCCATGGCGACAGTGCTCATGGTGACACTGACCACAGTGAGAGTGCTCACTGTGATAGAGCTCACGGTAATAGTGCTCATGGTGACAGTGCAAAGGGTGACAATACCCATGGTGACAGTACTCATGTTGAAAATACCCATGGTGGCAGTTCTCATGGTGACAGTGCTCATAATAGCAGTGCCCAAGGTGGCAGTCCTCGTGGTGACAGTGCTAATGGTGACAGTGCTCTTGGTGGCAGTTCCCATGGGGACAGTACCGTTGGTGACCCTGTGCATTGTTACAGTGCCCATGGTAACCGTGCTCACGGTGGTAGTGCACATCGTGACAGTGCCCATGGTGGCAGTTCACCTGGTGACAGTGCTAAATCGTGACAGTGCACATGCTGACAGTGCTCACGGTGATAGTGCCCATGGTGACAGTGCCCACGGTGATAATGGGTATTATTACAGTGTTCATCTTGACAGAGCCCAAGGTGGCAGTGGCCATGGTGACAGTGCCCACAATGACAGTGCCCATGGTAACAGTGCCGACAGTGACAGTGCCCATGGTGACACTTCTCACAGTGAATGTGCCCATGGGGACAGTTACCATGATGAGATTTCTCACGGTGATAGTGCCCGTTGTGACAGTGCTCACACTGACAATGCCCATGGTGCCACTGCCCATAGAGACATTCCGCACGGTCACTTTTCTCACGGTGAAAGTACCTATGGTGACACTGCACCTGGTGGCAGTGCAAAATGGTGACAGTGCCCATGGTGACATTGCTCATAGTGACTTTGCTTACAGTGATAGTCCTTACGGTGACAGTGTGCATGGTGACACTGCACACAGTTGCAGTGTTCATGGTGACAGTGTTCACGGTGATACTTTCCATGGTGATAGTGCCCATGGTGACACTGCACATGGTGGCAGTGAAAAATGGTGACAGTGCCCCTGTTGTCAGTTCTCATGGTGACCGTGCACATGGTGACAACCCGTGCAGACTGTACTCATGGTGACAGTACTCACGGTGACAGTTCTCATGTTTGCAGTGTCCATGGTGACAGTGCTCACAGTGATAGTGCCCATGGTGAGAGTGCCCATGATGACAGGGCCCATGGTGCCATTGCCTATGGTGACAGTGCTCATGGTAACAGTGCCCAAGGTGACAGTGACCATGGTGAGAGTGCTCACACTGATGGTGCCCATGGTGACAGTGCTCATGGTGTCTGTCTACATTGTGCCAGTACCCATGGCAACAGTGCTCATGGTGACAGGGACCACAGTGAGAGAGCTCACGGTGAGAGTGCTCACGGTAATAGTGCTCATGGTGACAGTGCAAATGGTGACAATACCATGGTGACAGTACTCATGTTGAAAATACCCATGGTGGCAGTTCTCATAGCGACAGATCTCATGGTGACATTGCTCATAATAGCAGTGCCCAGGTGCCAGTGCTCGTGGTGACGGTGCTAATGGTGACAGTGCTCTTGGTGGCAGTTCCCATCGGGACAATACTGATGGTGACACTGTGCATTGTTACAGTGCCCATGGTAACCGTGTTCACCGTGATAGTGCACATCGTGACAGTGCCCATGGTGGTAGTTCACCTGGTGACAGTGCTAAATAGTGACAGTGCACATGCTGACAGTGCTCACGGTGATAGTGCCCATGGTGACAGTGCACACGGTGATAATGGGCATTGTTACAGTGTTCATGGTGACAGCACACGGTGGCAGTGGCCATGGAGACAGTGCCCACAATGACAGTGCCCATGGTGACAGTGCCGACAGTGACAGTGCCCATGGTGACACTTCTCATGGTGACAGTGCCCATGGGGACAGTTAGCATGGTGAGATTTCTAACGGTGATAGTGCCCGTTGTGCCAGTGCTCACAGTAACAATGCCCATGGGGCCAGTGCCCATAGAGTCATTCCGCACGGTCACATTTCTCACGGTGAAAGTGCCTATGGTGATCTTAACCATGGTGACACTGCACATGGTGGCAGAGCAAAATGGCGACAGTGCCCATGGTGACATTGCTCATGGTGACTTTGCTTACGGTGATAGTCCTTACAGTGACAGTACGCATGGTGACACTGCACACAGTGACAGTGTTCATGGTGAAAGTGTTCACGGTGATAGTTCCCATGGTGAGATTGTCCTGGTAACAGTGCCCATAGTCACAATTCTCATGGTGTAGTGCTCACAGTGACAGTGCCCATGGTGTCATGCCCATGGTGACAGTGCTCATGGTGACAGTGCTCATGTTGGCAGAGCCATAAATAAGAGTGCTCATTGTGGCAGTGCTCATGGTGTCCGTGCTCATGGTGACAGTGCCCATGATTACAGTGTTTATGGTGATAGATGTCACGGTGTCAGTGCCCACGCGGAGAGTGCCAAGGCTGACAAAGCCCAGGGTGATACTTCCCATTGTGACAGTGCCCACGGTGACAGTGCCCATGGTGACAGCACCCAGTGTGACAAGGCGCATGGTGACAGTGCTCACGGTGACAGTGCCCATGGTGACAGTGCCGATGGTGAGAGTGCCAATAGTGACAGTGCTCATGGTGAAACTGCCCACAGAGACATCGCCCATGGTGATAGTGTTCATGGTGACAACCCCACGGTGACAGTGCCAATGTTGATAGTCCCAGTGGTGACAGGTCTTACATTGAATGTGACCATGGTGTCTGTGCTCATGGTGACAGTGCTCAAGGTTATAGTCTCCATGTTGACAGTGCCGAAGGTGACAATTCTCACGGTGACAGGGCCTATGGTGAAAATTCTCATAGTGACAGTGTTCACGGTGACAGTGCCCATGGTGCTATTACCCATGGTGACAGTACTCATAGTGAAACTGCCCATGTTGACACTGCCCATGGTGGCAGTGCAAAATGGTGACAGTGCCCATGGTGATATTGCTCATGGTGACATTGCTTATGGTGATAGTGTGTATGGTGAAACTGCACACAGTGACATTGCTCATGGTGACAGTGTTCACGGCGTTAGTTCCTATGGTGAATGTGACCATGGGGACAGTGCCCATAGTCACAATTCTCATGGTGTAGTGCTCACGGTGACAGTGCCCATGGTGACAATACACAGGGTGACAGTATTCATGGTGACATTGCTCATGGTGAGAGTGCCCATGTTCACAACTGTCACGGTGATAGTTCCCATGGTGACAATACCCAGGGTAACAGAGCTGATGGTAAAAGTGTTCACGGTGACAGTGCCCATGGTGACAGTACCTAAGGTGACAATTCCCATGGTGAGACTGCTCATAGACAGTGCCCATGGTGACAATACCCAGCGTGTCCTGTCCATGGTGACAGTGATCATGGTGACACATCTCATGAGGACAGTGCCATAAGTGACAGTGCTCATTGTGGCAGTGCTCATGGTGACAGTGCCCATGGTGACAGTGCCTATGGTGATAGATATCATGGTGGCTGTGCCCAGGGAGACATTGCCCACGCTGACAAGACCCATGGTGATACTTCCCATTGTGACAGTGCCATCGGTGGCAGAGCCCATGGTGACAGTGCCCAAGATCACAGAGCCCATGGTGAGAGTGCTAACGGTGACTGTGCCCATGGTGACAGCACCCAGTGTGAAAATGCCCATTGTGACAGTGCTCACGGTGACCATGCCAATGGTGATAGTGCCAATAGTGAGAGTGCTCACGGTGACACTGCCCATGGACACACTGCCCATTGTGATAGTGCCCATCATGACAACCCCTCGGAGGCAGTGCCAATGGTGAGAGTCCCCGTGGTGACAGTTCTCATGGTGAAAGTGATCCTTTTGAAATTGCTCATGGTGACAGTGCTCATGGTGACAGTGCTCAAGGTGATAGTCTCCATGTTGACAGTGTGCATGGTGACTGTTCTCACGGTGACAGTGCCTATGGTGATTATGCTCTTAGTGACAGTGCTCATGGTGACAGTGCCCATGGTGACAGTGACCACGGTGACTGTTCTCACCGTGGTAGTGCCCATGGTGACAGTGTTCATGATGACAGTCCGCATTAAGGCTGTGCCCGTGGTGACATTGCTAATGGTGATAATTCTCATGGTGATAGTACGCACGTTGAAAATGACAAAGGTGACAACACCCAGGTGATAATAATCATGGTGAAAGTGCCCATGGTGGCAGTTCTCATACTGACAGTTCTTGTGACAGTGCTCATGGTGGCAGTGCTCGTGGTGACAGTGCTCTTGGTGACAGTGCTCATGGTGGCAGTGCCCATGGTGACAGTGCACATGGTCATGGTGCCTCTGGTGGCAGTGCAATATAGTGAGAATGCCCATGATGATATTGCTCATGGTGATAGTGCCCATGGTGAGAGTGCCCATGGTTCCAGTGCTCATGGTGACAGTGCCCATTGTGACAGTGTCCTTGGTGACAGTGCACACCATGAGAGTGCCCATGGTGTCTGTGCCCATGGTGACAGTTCTTATCATGAGAGTGTTCACGGTAGCAGTGTTCATGGTAATAGTGCTCACGGAGGCATTGCCCACAATGAGAGTGCCCACGGTGAGAATACTGACTGTGACAGTGCCCATGATGACTTTTCTCTCTGTGACAGTGCCCTTGGGGACAGTTAGCACGGTGAGATTTCTCACAGTGATAGTGCACATTGTTTCAGTGCTCATAGTGACAAGACCCTAGGCGCCAGTGCCCATCATGGCATTGCTCACGGTGATATTTCTCACGGTGACAGTGCCCATGGTGATATTACCCATGGTGACAGTACTCAGTGATCAAGTGCTCATGGTGACATGGCATAAGGTGATAATGCTCACGGTGGCAGTGCAAAATGGTGACAGTGCCCATGGTGACATTGCTCATAGTGACTTTGCTTACAGTGATAGTCCTTACGGTGACAGTGTGCATGGTGACACTGCACACAGTTGCAGTGTTCATGGTGACAGTGTTCACGGTGATACTTTCCATGGTGATAGTGCCCATGGTGACACTGCACATGGTGGCAGTGAAAAATGGTGACAGTGCCCCTGTTGTCAGTTCTCATGGTGACCGTGCACATGGTGACAACCCGTGCAGACTGTACTCATGGTGACAGTACTCACGGTGACAGTTCTCATGTTTGCAGTATCCATGGTGACAGTGCTCACAGTGATAGTGCCCATGGTGAGAGTGCCCATGATGACAGGGCCCATGGTGCCATTGCCTATGGTGACAGTGCTCATGGTAACAGTGCCCAAGGTGACAGTGACCATGGTGAGAGTGCTCACACTGATGGTGCCCATGGTGACAGTGCTCATGGTGTCTGTCTACATTGTGCCAGTACCCATGGCAACAGTGCTCATGGTGACAGGGCCCACAGTGAGAGAGCTCACGGTGAGAGTGCTCACGGTAATAGTGCTCATGGTGACAGTGCAAATGGTGACAATACCATGGTGACAGTACTCATGTTGAAAATACCCATGGTGGCAGTTCTCATAGCGACAGATCTCATGGTGACATTGCTCATAATAGCAGTGCCCAGGTGCCAGTGCTCGTGGTGACGGTGCTAATGGTGACAGTGCTCTTGGTGGCAGTTCCCATCGGGACAATACTGATGGTGACACTGTGCATTGTTACAGTGCCCATGGTAACCGTGTTCACCGTGATAGTGCACATCGTGACAGTGCCCATGGTGGTAGTTCACCTGGTGACAGTGCTAAATAGTGACAGTGCACATGCTGACAGTGCTCACGGTGATAGTGCCCATGGTGACAGTGCACACGGTGATAATGGGCATTGTTACAGTGTTCATGGTGACAGCACACGGTGGCAGTGGCCATGGAGACAGTGCCCACAATGACAGTGCCCATGGTGACAGTGCCGACAGTGACAGTGCCCATGGTGACACTTCTCATGGTGACAGTGCCCATGGGGACAGTTAGCATGGTGAGATTTCTAACGGTGATAGTGCCCGTTGTGCCAGTGCTCACAGTAACAATGCCCATGGGGCCAGTGCCCATAGAGTCATTCCGCACGGTCACATTTCTCACGGTGAAAGTGCCTATGGTGATCTTAACCATGGTGACACTGCACATGGTGGCAGAGCAAAATGGCGACAGTGCCCATGGTGACATTGCTCATGGTGACTTTGCTTACGGTGATAGTCCTTACAGTGACAGTACGCATGGTGACACTGCACACAGTGACAGTGTTCATGGTGAAAGTGTTCACGGTGATAGTTCCCATGGTGAGATTGTCCTGGTAACAGTGCCCATAGTCACAATTCTCATGGTGTAGTGCTCACAGTGACAGTGCCCATGGTGTCATGCCCATGGTGACAGTGCTCATGGTGACAGTGCTCATGTTGGCAGAGCCATAAATAAGAGTGCTCATTGTGGCAGTGCTCATGGTGTCCGTGCTCATGGTGACAGTGCCCATGATTACAGTGTTTATGGTGATAGATGTCACGGTGTCAGTGCCCACGCGGAGAGTGCCAAGGCTGACAAAGCCCAGGGTGATACTTCCCATTGTGACAGTGCCCACGGTGACAGTGCCCATGGTGACAGCACCCAGTGTGACAAGGCGCATGGTGACAGTGCTCACGGTGACAGTGCCCATGGTGACAGTGCCGATGGTGAGAGTGCCAATAGTGACAGTGCTCATGGTGAAACTGCCCACAGAGACATCGCCCATGGTGATAGTGTTCATGGTGACAACCCCACGGTGACAGTGCCAATGTTGATAGTCCCAGTGGTGACAGGTCTTACATTGAATGTGACCATGGTGTCTGTGCTCATGGTGACAGTGCTCAAGGTTATAGTCTCCATGTTGACAGTGCCGATGGTGACAATTCTCACGGTGACAGGGCCTATGGTGAAAATTCTCATAGTGACAGTGTTCACGGTGACAGTGCCCATGGTGCTATTACCCATGGTGACAGTTCTCATAGTGAAACTGCCCATGTTGACACTGCCCATGGTGGCAGTGCAAAATGGTGACAGTGTCCATGGTGATATTGCTCATGGTGACATTGCTTATGGTGATAGTGTGTATGGTGAAACTGCACACAGTGACATTGCTCATGGTGACAGTGTTCATGGCGTTAGTTCCTATGGTGAATGTGACCATGGGGACAGTGCCCATAGTCACAATTCTCATGGTGTAGTGCTCACGGTGACAGTGCCCATGGTGACAATACACAGGGTGACAGTATTCATGGTGACATTGCTCATGGTGAGAGTGCCCATGTTCACAACTGTCACGGTGATAGTTCCCATGGTGACAATACCCAGGGTAACAGAGCTGATGGTAAAAGTGTTCACGGTGACAGTGCCCATGGTGACAGTACCTAAGGTGACAATTCCCATGGTGAGACTGCTCATAGACAGTGCCCATGGTGACAATACCCAGCGTGTCCTGTCCATGGTGACAGTGATCATGGTGACACATCTCATGAGGACAGTGCCATAAGTGACAGTGCTCATTGTGGCAGTGCTCATGGTGACAGTGCCCATGGTGACAGTGCCTATGGTGATAGATATCATGGTGGCTGTGCCCAGGGAGACATTGCCCACGCTGACAAGACCCATGGTGATACTTCCCATTGTGACAGTGCCATCGGTGGCAGAGCCCATGGTGACAGTGCCCAAGATCACAGAGCCCATGGTGAGAGTGCTAACGGTGACTGTGCCCATGGTGACAGCACCCAGTGTGAAAATGCCCATTGTGACAGTGCTCACGGTGACCATGCCAATGGTGATAGTGCCAATAGTGAGAGTGCTCACGGTGACACTGCCCATGGACACACTGCCCATTGTGATAGTGCCCATCATGACAACCCCTCGGAGGCAGTGCCAATGGTGAGAGTCCCCGTGGTGACAGTTCTCATGGTGAAAGTGATCCTTTTGAAATTGCTCATGGTGACAGTGCTCATGGTGACAGTGCTCAAGGTGATAGTCTCCATGTTGACAGTGTGCATGGTGACTGTTCTCACGGTGACAGTGCCTATGGTGATTATGCTCTTAGTGACAGTGCTCATGGTGACAGTGCCCATGGTGACAGTGACCACGGTGACTGTTCTCACCGTGGTAGTGCCCATGGTGACAGTGTTCATGATGACAGTCCGCATTAAGGCTGTGCCCGTGGTGACATTGCTAATGGTGATAATTCTCACGGTGATAGTACGCACGTTGAAAATGACAAAGGTGACAACACCCAGGTGATAATAATCATGGTGAAAGTGCCCATGGTGGCAGTTCTCATACTGACAGTTCTTGTGACAGTGCTCATGGTGGCAGTGCTCGTGGTGACAGTGCTCTTGGTGACAGTGCTCATGGTGGCAGTGCCCATGGTGACAGTGCACATGGTCATGGTGCCTCTGGTGGCAGTGCAATATAGTGAGAATGCCCATGATGATATTGCTCATGGTGATAGTGCCCATGGTGAGAGTGCCCATGGTTCCAGTGCTCATGGTGACAGTGCCCATTGTGACAGTGCCCTTGGTGACAGTGCACACCATGAGAGTGCCCATGGTGTCTGTGCCCATGGTGACAGTTCTTATCATGAGAGTGTTCACGGTAGCAGTGTTCATGGTAATAGTGCTCACGGAGGCATTGCCCACAATGAGAGTGCCCACGGTGAGAATACTGACTGTGACAGTGCCCATGATGACTTTTCTCTCTGTGACAGTGCCCTTGGGGACAGTTAGCACGGTGAGATTTCTCACAGTGATAGTGCACATTGTTTCAGTGCTCATAGTGACAAGACCCTAGGCGCCAGTGCCCATCATGGCATTGCTCACGGTGATATTTCTCACGGTGACAGTGCCCATGGTGATATTACCCATGGTGACAGTACTCAGTGATCAAGTGCTCATGGTGACATGGCATAAGGTGATAATGCTCACGGTGGCAGTGCAAAATGGTGACAGTGCCCATGGTGACATTGCTCATAGTGACTTTGCTTACAGTGATAGTCTTTACGGTGACACTGTGCATGGTGACACTGCACACAGTTGCAGTGTTCATGGTGACAGTGTTCACGGTGATACTTTCCATGGTGATAGTGCCCATGGTGACACTGCACATGGTGGCAGTGAAAAATGGTGACAGTGCCCCTGTTGTCAGTTCTCATGGTGACCGTGCACATGGTGACAACCCGTGCAGACTGTACTCATGGTGACAGTACTCACGGTGACAGTTCTCATGTTTGCAGTATCCATGGTGACAGTGCTCACAGTGATAGTGCCCATGGTGAGAGTGCCCATGATGACAGGGCCCATGGTGCCATTGCCTATGGTGACAGTGCTCATGGTAACAGTGCCCAAGGTGACAGTGACCATGGTGAGAGTGCTCACACTGATGGTGCCCATGGTGACAGTGCTCATGGTGTCTGTCTACATTGTGCCAGTACCCATGGCAACAGTGCTCATGGTGACAGGGACCACAGTGAGAGAGCTCACGGTGAGAGTGCTCACGGTAATAGTGCTCATGGTGACAGTGCAAATGGTGACAATACCATGGTGACAGTACTCATGTTGAAAATACCCATGGTGGCAGTTCTCATAGCGACAGATCTCATGGTGACATTGCTCATAATAGCAGTGCCCAGGTGCCAGTGCTTGTGGTGACGGTGCTAATGGTGACAGTGCTCTTGGTGGCAGTTCCCATCGGGACAATACTGATGGTGACACTGTGCATTGTTACAGTGCCCATGGTAACCGTGTTCACGGTGATAGTGCACATCGTGACAGTGCCCATGGTGGTAGTTCACCTGGTGACAGTGCTAAATAGTGACAGTGCACATGCTGACAGTGCTCACGGTGATAGTGCCCATGGTGACAGTGCACACGGTCATAATGGGCATTGTTACAGAGTTCATGGTGACAGCACACGGTGGCAGTGGCCATGGAGACAGTGCCCACAATGACAGTGCCCATGGTGACAGTGCCGACAGTGACAGTGCCCATGGTGACACTTCTCATGGTGACAGTGCCCATGGGGACAGTTAGCATGGTGAGATTTCTAACGGTGATAGTGCCCGTTGTGCCAGTGCTCACAGTAACAATGCCCATGGGGCCAGTGCCCATAGAGTCATTCCGCACGGTCACATTTCTCACGGTGAAAGTGCCTATGGTGATCTTAACCATGGTGACACTGCACATGGTGGCAGAGCAAAATGGCGACAGTGCCCATGGTGACATTGCTCATGGTGACTTTGCTTACGGTGATAGTCCTTACAGTGACAGTACGCATGGTGACACTGCACACAGTGACAGTGTTCATGGTGAAAGTGTTCACGGTGATAGTTCCCATGGTGAGATTGTCCTGGTAACAGTGCCCATAGTCACAATTCTCATGGTGTAGTGCTCACAGTGACAGTGCCCATGGTGTCATGCCCATGGTGACAGTGCTCATGGTGACAGTGCTCATGTTGGCAGAGCCATAAATAAGAGTGCTCATTGTGGCAGTGCTCATGGTGTCCGTGCTCATGGTGACAGTGCCCATGATTACAGTGTTTATGGTGATAGATGTCACGGTGTCAGTGCCCACGCGGAGAGTGCCAAGGCTGACAAAGCCCAGGGTGATACTTCCCATTGTGA
The DNA here is from genome assembly GCF_964341445.2 of Mesoplodon mirus. NCBI lineage: Eukaryota > Metazoa > Chordata > Mammalia > Artiodactyla > Ziphiidae > Mesoplodon > Mesoplodon mirus. Next base: position 58,006 of record NW_028295630.1, read on the forward strand.
CAGTGCCCACGGTGACAGTGCCCATGGTGACAGCACCCAGTGTGACAAGGCGCATGGTGACAGTGCTCACGGTGACAGTGCCCATGGTGACAGTGCCGATGGTGAGAGTGCCAATAGTGACAGTGCTCATGGTGAAACTGCCCACAGAGACATCGCCCATGGTGATAGTGTTCATGGTGACAACCCCACGGTGACAGTGCCAATGTTGATAGTCCCAGTGGTGACAGGTCTTACATTGAATGTGACCATGGTGTCTGTGCTCATGGTGACAGTGCTCAAGGTTATAGTCTCCATGTTGACAGTGCCGATGGTGACAATTCTCACGGTGACAGGGCCTATGGTGAAAATTCTCATAGTGACAGTGTTCACGGTGACAGTGCCCATGGTGCTATTACCCATGGTGACAGTTCTCATAGTGAAACTGCCCATGTTGACACTGCCCATGGTGGCAGTGCAAAATGGTGACAGTGCCCATGGTGATATTGCTCATGGTGACATTGCTTATGGTGATAGTGTGTATGGTGAAACTGCACACAGTGACATTGCTCATGGTGACAGTGTTCATGGCGTTAGTTCCTATGGTGAATGTGACCATGGGGACAGTGCCCATAGTCACAATTCTCATGGTGTAGTGCTCACGGTGACAGTGCCCATGGTGACAATACACAGGGTGACAGTATTCATGGTGACATTGCTCATGGTGAGAGTGCCCATGTTCACAACTGTCACGGTGATAGTTCCCATGGTGACAATACCCAGGGTAACAGAGCTGATGGTAAAAGTGTTCACGGTGACAGTGCCCATGGTGACAGTACCTAAGGTGACAATTCCCATGGTGAGACTGCTCATAGACAGTGCCCATGGTGACAATACCCAGCGTGTCCTGTCCATGGTGACAGTGATCATGGTGACACATCTCATGAGGACAGTGCCATAAGTGACAGTGCTCATTGTGGCAGTGCTCATGGTGACAGTGCCCATGGTGACAGTGCCTATGGTGATAGATATCATGGTGGCTGTGCCCAGGGAGACATTGCCCACGCTGACAAGACCCATGGTGATACTTCCCATTGTGACAGTGCCATCGGTGGCAGAGCCCATGGTGACAGTGCCCAAGATCACAGAGCCCATGGTGAGAGTGCTAACGGTGACTGTGCCCATGGTGACAGCACCCAGTGTGAAAATGCCCATTGTGACAGTGCTCACGGTGACCATGCCAATGGTGATAGTGCCAATAGTGAGAGTGCTCACGGTGACACTGCCCATGGACACACTGCCCATTGTGATAGTGCCCATCATGACAACCCCTCGGAGGCAGTGCCAATGGTGAGAGTCCCCGTGGTGACAGTTCTCATGGTGAAAGTGATCCTTTTGTAATTGCTCATGGTGACAGTGCTCAAGGTGATAGTCTCCATGTTGACAGTGTGCATGGTGACTGTTCTCACGGTGACAGTGCCTATGGTGATTATGCTCTTAGTGACAGTGCTCATGGTGACAGTGCCCATGGTGACAGTGACCACGGTGACTGTTCTCACCGTGGTAGTGCCCATGGTGACAGTGTTCATGATGACAGTCCGCATTAAGGCTGTGCCCGTGGTGACATTGCTAATGGTGATAATTCTCACGGTGATAGTACGCACGTTGAAAATGACAAAGGTGACAACACCCAGGTGATAATAATCATGGTGAAAGTGCCCATGGTGGCAGTTCTCATACTGACAGTTCTTGTGACAGTGCTCATGGTGGCAGTGCTCGTGGTGACAGTGCTCTTGGTGACAGTGCTCATGGTGGCAGTGCCCATGGTGAGACTACCGATGGTGACCCTGCCCATGGTGACAGTGCACATGGTCATGGTGCCTCTGGTGGCAGTGCAATATAGTGAGAATGCCCATGATGATATTGCTCATGGTGATAGTGCCCATGGTGAGAGTGCCCATGGTTCCAGTGCTCATGGTGACAGTGCCCATTGTGACAGTGCCCTTGGTGACAGTGCACACCATGAGAGTGCCCATGGTGTCTGTGCCCATGGTGACAGTTCTTATCATGAGAGTGTTCACGGTAGCAGTGTTCATGGTAATAGTGCTCACGGAGGCATTGCCCACAATGAGAGTGCCCACGGTGAGAATACTGACTGTGACAGTGCCCATGATGACTTTTCTCTCTGTGACAGTGCCCTTGGGGACATAGCACGGTGAGATTTCTCACAGTGATAGTGCACATTGTTTCAGTGCTCATAGTGACAAGACCCTAGGCGCCAGTGCCCATCATGGCATTGCTCACGGTGATATTTCTCACGGTGACAGTGCCCATGGTGATATTACCCATGGTGACAGTACTCAGTGATCAAGTGCTCATGGTGACATGGCATAAGGTGATAATGCTCACGGTGGCAGTGCAAAATGGTGACAGTGCCCATGGGGACATTGCTTAATGTGATAGTCCTTGTGGTGACATTGTGCATGGTGACATTGCCCACCATGACAGTGCTCTTGTTGACAGTGCTCATGGTGATAGTGCCAATGTTGGAAGTGCCCATCGTGAAAGTGTCCATGGTGACAGTTCTTATGATGAGAGTGGTCAGAGTGGCAGTGCTCATGGTGAAAGTGCCCATGGTGCCAGAGCCCACGGAGACAGTGTCCATAGTTATAGTGTCCATGGTGACAGTACTAACAGTGAAATTGTCCATGGGGACACTGCCCATGGTGAAAGGGCCCATGGTCACAACACTCATGGTGATAGTGCTCACGGTGAGAGTGGCCATGGTGACAGTGACCATGGTGACAGTTCTAATGGTGATACTGCCCATGATGACAGTGCTCATGGTGACAGTCCACATTGTACCAGTGCCCAAGGTGACAGTGCTCATGGTGACAGTGCCCAAAGTCACAATACCCATGGTGACAGTGCCCAGGCTGACAGTTCTCAAGGTGATAGTGCCCATGGTGACAGTGCCCATGGTGATACATAGAATGGGGACAGTGCTTATGGTGACAGTGGTCATGGTTGCAGTACCCATGGTGATAGTGCTGAAACTGACAGTGCCCTTGGGGATAGTGCCCATGGTGAGTGTGCTCGTGTTAATTGTGTCCATGGTGGCAGTTCCCATTGTGAAAGTGCTCATGATGACAGTGCCCATGTGGGTAGTTCCCATGGTGACAGTGCTCATGGTGATAGTGACCATGTTAAGAGTGCACATGGTGGCTGTGCCCTTGGTGACAGTGCCCATGATGACAGTATTCATGGTGACAGTGCTCACGGTGATAAGGCCAATGTGGCAGTGCACATGGTGGTAGTGCACATGGTGGCAGTGAAAAATGGGGACAGTTCCCATGCTGACAGTTCTCATTGTGACAATGCACACGGTCACAACTGATGCTGACACTGCTCATGGTAGCTATACCCTTGGTGACAGTGCTCAGAGTGATAGTGCCCATGGTGGCAGTGTCCATGGTGACACTGCCCATGGTGACAATGCCCATGATGACAGTGCCCATGGAGTCAATGCCCACGGAGCCATTGCCTCTGGTAACAGTGCTCACAGTGACAGTACCCATGGTAACAGTGACCATGGTGAGAGTGCTCATGGTGATAGTGTCTATGGTGACAGATCACACTGTGACAGTCCGCATTGTGCCAGTACCAATAGTGACAGTGCCCATGGTGACATTGACCACGGTGAGAGTGATCACGGTGCTAGTGCTCACAGTAATAGTGCTCATGGTGACAGTGCCGACAGTGAAGGTGCTCACGGTGACAGTGCCTCTGGTGATAGTGCCCATGGTGAGAGTCCGCCCATTGATAGTGCCCATGGTGGCAGTTCCCATTGTGAAAATGCTCATGATGACATTGCCCATGTTGGTAGTCCCCATGGTGACAGTGCTCACGGTGATAGTGACCTTGGTAACTGTGCACATGGTGGCCGTGCCCTTGGTGACAGTGCCAATGATGACAGTACTCATGGTGACAGTTCTCACGGTGATAGTGCCCATGGTGATATTGCACATGGTGGCAGTGAAAAATGGTGACAGTGCCCATGTTGACAGTTCTCATGGTGACAGTGCACACGGTGACAACCCATGCAGACAGTACTCACGGTGACAGTTCTCATGGTTGCAGTACCCATGGTGACAGTGCTCACAGTGATACTGCCCATGGTGGCAGTGCCCATGGTGACAGTGCCCATGGTGACACTGCCCATGATGACAGTGCCCATGATGAAAGTTCCCACGGCGCCATTGCCTATGGTGACAGTGCTCATGGTAACAGTGCCCATGGTGACAGTGACCATGGTGAGAGTGCTCACACTGATAGTGCCCATGGTGACAGGGCTCATGGTGCCAGTCCGCATTGTGCCAGTACCCATGGCGACAGTGCTCATGGTGACACTGACCACAGTGAGAGTGCTCACTGTGATAGAGCTCACGGTAATAGTGCTCATGGTGACAGTGCAAAGGGTGACAATACCCATGGTGACAGTACTCATGTTGAAAATACCCATGGTGGCAGTTCTCATGGTGACAGTGCTCATAATAGCAGTGCCCAAGTTGGCAGTCCTCGTGGTGACAGTGCTAATGGTGACAGTGCTCTTGGTGGCAGTTCCCATGGGGACAGTACCGATGGTGACCCTGTGCATTGTTACAGTGCCCATGGTAACCGTGCTCACGGTGGTAGTGCACATCGTGACAGTGCCCATGGTGGCAGTTCACCTGGTGACAGTGCTAAATCGTGACAGTGCACATGCTGACAGTGCTCACGGTGATAGTGCCCATGGTGACAGTGCCCACGGTGATAATGGGTATTATTACAGTGTTCATCTTGACAGAGCCCAAGGTGGCAGTGGCCATGGTGACAGTGCCCACAATGACAGTGCCCATGGTAACAGTGCCAACAGTGACAGTGCCCATGGTGACACTTCTCACAGTGAATGTGCCCATGGGGACAGTTACCATGATGAGATTTCTCACGGTGATAGTGCCCGTTGTGACAGTGCTCACACTGACAATGCCCATGGTGCCACTGCCCATAGAGACATTCCGCACGGTCACTTTTCTCACGGTGAAAGTACCTATGGTGACACTGCACCTGGTGGCAGTGCAAAATGGTGACAGTGCCCATGGTGACATTGCTCATAGTGACTTTGCTTACAGTGATAGTCCTTACGGTGACAGTGTGCATGGTGACACTGCACACAGTTGCAGTGTTCATGGTGACAGTGTTCACGGTGATACTTTCCATGGTGATAGTGCCCATGGTGACACTGCACATGGTGGCAGTGAAAAATGGTGACAGTGCCCCTGTTGTCAGTTCTCATGGTGACCGTGCACATGGTGACAACCCGTGCAGACTGTACTCATGGTGACAGTACTCACGGTGACAGTTCTCATGTTTGCAGTATCCATGGTGACAGTGCTCACAGTGATAGTGCCCATGGTGAGAGTGCCCATGATGACAGGGCCCATGGTGCCATTGCCTATGGTGACAGTGCTCATGGTAACAGTGCCCAAGGTGACAGTGACCATGGTGAGAGTGCTCACACTGATGGTGCCCATGGTGACAGTGCTCATGGTGTCTGTCTACATTGTGCCAGTACCCATGGCAACAGTGCTCATGGTGACAGGGACCACAGTGAGAGAGCTCACAGTGAGAGTGCTCACTTTAATAGTGCTCATGGTGACAGTGCAAATGGTGACAATACCATGGTGACAGTACTCATGTTGAAAATACCCATGGTGGCAGTTCTCATAGCGACAGATCTCATGGTGACATTGCTCATAATAGCAGTGCCCAGGTGCCAGTGCTCGTGGTGACGGTGCTAATGGTGACAGTGCTCTTGGTGGCAGTTCCCATCGGGACAATACTGATGGTGACACTGTGCATTGTTACAGTGCCCATGGTAACCGTGTTCACGGTGATAGTGCACATCGTGACAGTGCCCATGGTGGTAGTTCACCTGGTGACAGTGCTAAATAGTGACAGTGCACATGCTGACAGTGCTCACGGTGATAGTGCCCATGGTGACAGTGCACACGGTCATAATGGGCATTGTTACAGAGTTCATGGTGACAGCACACGGTGGCAGTGGCCATGGAGACAGTGCCCACAATGACAGTGCCCATGGTGACAGTGCCGACAGTGACAGTGCCCATGGTGACACTTCTCATGGTGACAGTGCCCATGGGGACAGTTAGCATGGTGAGATTTCTAACGGTGATAGTGCCCGTTGTGCCAGTGCTCACAGTAACAATGTCCATGGGGCCAGTGCCCATAGAGTCATTCCGCATGGTCACATTTCTCACGGTGAAAGTGCCTATGGTGATATTAACCATGGTGACACTGCACATGGTGGCAGAGCAAAATGGCGACTGTGCCCATGGTGACATTGCTCATGGTGACTTTGCTTACGGTGATAGTCCTTACAGTGACAGTACGCATGGTGACACTGCACACAGTGACAGTGTTCATGGTGAAAGTGTTCACGGTGATAGTTCCCATGGTGAGATTGTCCTGGTAACAGTGCCCATAGTCACAATTCTCATGGTGTAGTGCTCACAGTGACAGTGCCCATGGTGTCATGCCCATGGTGACAGTGCTCATGTTGGCAGAGCCATAAATAAGAGTGCTCATTGTGGCAGTGCTCATGGTGTCCGTGCTCATGGTGACAGTGCCCATGATTACAGTGTTTATGGTGATAGATGTCACGGTGTCAGTGCCCACGCGGAGAGTGCCAAGGCTGACAAAGCCCAGGGTGATACTTCCCATTGTGACAGTGCCCACGGTGACAGTGCCCATGGTGACAGCACCCAGTGTGACAAGGCGCATGGTGACAGTGCTCACGGTGACAGTGCCCATGGTGACAGTGCCGATGGTGAGAGTGCCAATAGTGACAGTGCTCATGGTGAAACTGCCCACAGAGACATCGCCCATGGTGATAGTGTTCATGGTGACAACCCCACGGTGACAGTGCCAATGTTGATAGTCCCAGTGGTGACAGGTCTTACATTGAATGTGACCATGGTGTCTGTGCTCATGGTGACAGTGCTCAAGGTTATAGTCTCCATGTTGACAGTGCCGATGGTGACAATTCTCACGGTGACAGGGCCTATGGTGAAAATTCTCATAGTGACAGTGTTCACGGTGACAGTGCCCATGGTGCTATTACCCATGGTGACAGTTCTCATAGTGAAACTGCCCATGTTGACACTGCCCATGGTGGCAGTGCAAAATGGTGACAGTGCCCATGGTGATATTGCTCATGGTGACATTGCTTATGGTGATAGTGTGTATGGTGAAACTGCACACAGTGACTTTGCTCATGGTGACAGTGTTCATGGCGTTAGTTCCTATGGTGAATGTGACCATGGGGACAGTGCCCATAGTCACAATTCTCATGGGGTAGTGCTCACGGTGACAGTGCCCATGGTGACAATACACAGGGTGACAGTATTCATGGTGACATTGCTCATGGTGAGAGTGCCCATGTTCACAACTGTCACGGTGATAGTTCCCATGGTGACAATACCCAGGGTAACAGAGCTGATGGTAAAAGTGTTCACGGTGACAGTGCCCATGGTGACAGTACCTAAGGTGACAATTCCCATGGTGAGACTGCTCATAGACAGTGCCCATGGTGACAATACCCAGCGTGTCCTGTCCATGGTGACAGTGATCATGGTGACACATCTCATGAGGACAGTGCCATAAGTGACAGTGCTCATTGTGGCAGTGCTCATGGTGACAGTGCCCATGGTGACAGTGCCTATGGTGATAGATATCATGGTGGCTGTGCCCAGGGAGACATTGCCCACGCTGACAAGACCCATGGTGATACTTCCCATTGTGACAGTGCCATCGGTGGCAGAGCCCATGGTGACAGTGCCCAAGATCACAGAGCCCATGGTGAGAGTGCTAACGGTGACTGTGCCCATGGTGACAGCACCCAGTGTGAAAATGCCCATTGTGACAGTGCTCACGGTGACCATGCCAATGGTGATAGTGCCAACAGTGAGAGTGCTCACGGTGACACTGCCCATGGACACACTGCCCATTGTGATAGTGCCCATCATGACAACCCCTCGGAGGCAGTGCCAATGGTGAGAGTCCCCGTGGTGACAGTTCTCATGGTGAAAGTGATCCTTTTGAAATTGCTCATGGTGACAGTGCTCATGGTGACAGTGCTCAAGGTGATAGTCTCCATGTTGACAGTGTGCATGGTGACTGTTCTCACGGTGACAGTGCCTATGGTGATTATGCTCTTAGTGACAGTGCTCATGGTGACAGTGCCCATGGTGACAGTGACCACGGTGACTGTTCTCACCGTGGTAGTGCCCATGGTGACAGTGTTCATGATGACAGTCCGCATTAAGGCTGTGCCCGTGGTGACATTGCTAATGGTGATAATTCTCACGGTGATAGTACGCACGTTGAAAATGACAAAGGTGACAACACCCAGGTGATAATAATCATGGTGAAAGTGCCCATGGTGGCAGTTCTCATACTGACAGTTCTTGTGACAGTGCTCATGGTGGCAGTGCTCGTGGTGACAGTGCTCTTGGTGACAGTGCTCATGGTGGCAGTGCCCATGGTGAGACTACCGATGGTGACCCTGCCCATGGTGACAGTGCACATGGTCATGGTGCCTCTGGTGGCAGTGCAATATAGTGAGAATGCCCATGATGATATTGCTCATGGTGATAGTGCCCATGGTGAGAGTGCCCATGGTTCCAGTGCTCATGGTGACAGTGCCCATTGTGACAGTGCCCTTGGTGACAGTGCACACCATGAGAGTGCCCATGGTGTCTGTGCCCATGGTGACAGTTCTTATCATGAGAGTGTTCACGGTAGCAGTGTTCATGGTAATAGTGCTCACGGAGGCATTGCCCACAATGAGAGTGCCCACGGTGAGAATACTGACTGTGACAGTGCTCATGATGACTTTTCTCTCTGCGACAGTGCCCTTGGGGACAGTTAGCACGGTGAGATTTCTCACAGTGATAGTGCACATTGTTTCAGTGCTCATAGTGACAAGACCCTAGGCGCCAGTGCCCATCATGGCATTGCTCACGGTGATATTTCTCACGGTGACAGTGCCCATGGTGATATTACCCATGGTGACAGTACTCAGTGATCAAGTGCTCATGGTGACATGGCATAAGGTGATAATGCTCACGGTGGCAGTGCAAAATGGTGACAGTGCCCATGGGGACATTGCTTAATGTGATAGTCCTTGTGGTGACATTGTGCATGGTGACATTGCCCACCATGACAGTGCTCTTGTTGACAGTGCTCATGGTGATAGTGCCAATGTTGGAAGTGCCCATCGTGAAAGTGTCCATGGTGACAGTTCTTATGATGAGAGTGGTCAGAGTGGCAGTGCTCATGGTGAAAGTGCCCATGGTGACAGAGCCCACGGTGACAGTGTCCATAGTTATAGTGTCCATGGTGACAGTACTAACAGTGAAATTGTCCATGGGGACACTGCCCATGGTGAAAGTGCCCATGGTCACAACACTCACGGTGATAGTGCTCACGGTGAGAGTGGCCATGGTGACAGTGACCACGGTGACAGTTCTAATGGTGATACTGCCCATGATGACAGTGCTCATGGTGACAGTCCACATTGTACCAGTGCCCAAGGTGACAGTGCTCATGGTGACAGTGCCCAAAGTCACAATACCCATGGTGACAGTGCCCAGGCTGACAGTTCTCAAGGTGATAGTGCCCATGGTGACAGTGCACATGGTGATACAGAGAATGGGGACAGTGCTTATGGTGACAGTGGTCATGGTTGCAGTACCCATGGTGATAGTGCTGAAACTGACAGTGCCCTTGGGGATAGTGCCCATGGTGAGTGTGCTCGTGTTAATTGTGTCCATGGTGGCAGTTCCCATTGTGAAAGTGCTCATGATGACAGTGCCCATGTGGGTAGTTCCCATGGTGACAGTGCTCATGGTGATAGTGACCATGTTAACAGTGCACATGGTGGCTGTGCCCTTGGTGACAGTGCCCATGATGACAGTATTCATGGTGACAGTGCTCACGGTGATAATGCCCATGGTGGCAGTGCACATGGTGGTAGTGCACATGGTGGCAGTGAAAAATGGTGACAGTTCCCATGCTGACAGTTCTCATTGTGACAATGCACACGGTCACAACCGATGCTGACACTGCTCATGGTAGCTGTACCCTTGGTGACAGTGCTCAGAGTGATAGTGCCCATGGTGGCAGTGCCCATGGTGACACTGCCCATGGTGACAATGCCCATGATGACAGTGCCCATGGAGTCAGTGCCCACGGAGCCATTGCCTATGGTAACAGTGCTCACAGTGACAGTACCCATGGTAACAGTGACCATGGTGAGAGTGCTCATGGTGATAGTGTCTATGGTGACAGATCACACTGTGACAGTCCGCATTGTGCCAGTACCAATAGTGACAGTGCCCATGGTGACATTGACCATGGTGAGAGTGATCACGGTGCTAGTGCTCACAGTAATAGTGCTCATGGTGACAGTGCCGACAGTGAAGGTGCTCACGGTGACAGTGCCTCTGGTGATAGTGCCCATGGTGAGAGTCCGCCCATTGATAGTGCCCATGGTGGCAGTTCCCATTGTGAAAATGCTCATGATGACATTGCCCATGTTGGTAGTCCCCATGGTGACAGTGCTCACGGTGATAGTGACCTTGGTAACTGTGCACATGGTGGCCGTGCCCTTGGTGAGAGTGCCAATGATGACAGTACTCATGGTGACAGTTCTCACGGTGATAGTGCCCATGGTGATATTGCACATGGTGGCAGTGAAAAATGGTGACAGTGCCCATGTTGACAGTTCTCATGGTGACAGTGCACATGGTGACAACCCATGCAGACAGTACTCACGGTGACAGTTCTCATGGTTGCAGTACCCATGGTGACAGTGCTCACAGTGATACTGCCCATGGTGGCAGTGCCCATGGTGACAGTGCCCATGGTGACACTGCCCATGATGACAGTGCCCATGGTGAAAGTTCCCACGGCGCCATTGCCTATGGTGACAGTGCTCATGGTAACAGTGCCCATGGTGACAGTGACCATGGTGAGAGTGCTCACACTGATAGTGCCCATGGTGACAGGGCTCATGGTGCCAGTCCGCATTGTGCCAGTACCCATGGCGACAGTGCTCATGGTGACACTGACCACAGTGAGAGTGCTCACTGTGATAGAGCTCACGGTAATAGTGCTCATGGTGACAGTGCAAAGGGTGACAATACCCATGGTGACAGTACTCATGTTGAAAATACCCATGGTGGCAGTTCTCATGGTGACAGTGCTCATAATAGCAGTGCCCAAGTTGGCAGTCCTCGTGGTGACAGTGCTAATGGTGACAGTGCTCTTGGTGGCAGTTCCCATGGGGACAGTACCGATGGTGACCCTGTGCATTGTTACAGTGCCCATGGTAACCGTGCTCACGGTGGTAGTGCACATCGTGACAGTGCCCATGGTGGCAGTTCACCTGGTGACAGTGCTAAATCGTGACAGTGCACATGCTGACAGTGCTCACGGTGATAGTGCCCATGGTGACAGTGCCCACGGTGATAATGGGTATTATTACAGTGTTCATCTTGACAGAGCCCAAGGTGGCAGTGGCCATGGTGACAGTGCCCACAATGACAGTGCCCATGGTAACAGTGCCGACAGTGACAGTGCCCATGGTGACACTTCTCACAGTGAATGTGCCCATGGGGACAGTTACCATGATGAGATTTCTCACGGTGATAGTGCCCGTTGTGACAGTGCTCACACTGACAATGCCCATGGTGCCACTGCCCATAGAGACATTCCGCACGGTCACTTTTCTCACGGTGAAAGTACCTATGGTGACACTGCACCTGGTGGCAGTGCAAAATGGTGACAGTGCCCATGGTGACATTGCTCATAGTGACTTTGCTTACAGTGATAGTCCTTACGGTGACAGTGTGCATGGTGACACTGCACACAGTTGCAGTGTTCATGGTGACAGTGTTCACGGTGATACTTTCCATGGTGATAGTGCCCATGGTGACACTGCACATGGTGGCAGTGAAAAATGGTGACAGTGCCCCTGTTGTCAGTTCTCATGGTGACCGTGCACATGGTGACAACCCGTGCAGACTGTACTCATGGTGACAGTACTCACGGTGACAGTTCTCATGTTTGCAGTATCCATGGTGACAGTGCTCACAGTGATAGTGCCCATGGTGAGAGTGCCCATGATGACAGGGCCCATGGTGCCATTGCCTATGGTGACAGTGCTCATGGTAACAGTGCCCAAGGTGACAGTGACCATGGTGAGAGTGCTCACACTGATGGTGCCCATGGTGACAGTGCTCATGGTGTCTGTCTACATTGTGCCAGTACCCATGGCAACAGTGCTCATGGTGACAGGGACCACAGTGAGAGAGCTCACGGTGAGAGTGCTCACTTTAATAGTGCTCATGGTGACAGTGCAAATGGTGACAATACCATGGTGACAGTACTCATGTTGAAAATACCCATGGTGGCAGTTCTCATAGCGACAGATCTCATGGTGACATTGCTCATAATAGCAGTGCCCAGGTGCCAGTGCTCGTGGTGACGGTGCTAATGGTGACAGTGCTCTTGGTGGCAGTTCCCATCGGGACAATACTGATGGTGACACTGTGCATTGTTACAGTGCCCATGGTAACCGTGTTCACGGTGATAGTGCACATCGTGACAGTGCCCATGGTGGTAGTTCACCTGGTGACAGTGCTAAATAGTGACAGTGCACATGCTGACAGTGCTCACGGTGATAGTGCCCATGGTGACAGTGCACACGGTGATAATGGGCATTGTTACAGAGTTCATGGTGACAGCACACGGTGGCAGTGGCCATGGAGACAGTGCCCACGATGACAGTGCCCATGGTGACAGTGCCGACAGTGACAGTGCCCATGGTGACACTTCTCATGGTGACAGTGCCCATGGGGACAGTTAGCATGGTGAGATTTCTAACGGTGATAGTGCCCGTTGTGCCAGTGCTCACAGTAACAATGCCCATGGGGCCAGTGCCCATAGAGTCATTCCGCACGGTCACATTTCTCACGGTGAAAGTGCCTATGGTGATATTAACCATGGTGACACTGCACATGGTGGCAGAGCAAAATGGCGACTGTGCCCATGGTGACATTGCTCATGGTGACTTTGCTTACGGTGATAGTCCTTACAGTGACAGTACGCATGGTGACACTGCACACAGTGACAGTGTTCATGGTGAAAGTGTTCACGGTGATAGTTCCCATGGTGAGATTGTCCTGGTAACAGTGCCCATAGTCACAATTCTCATGGTGTAGTGCTCACAGTGACAGTGCCCATGGTGTCATGCCCATGGTGACAGTGCTCATGTTGGCAGAGCCATAAATAAGAGTGCTCATTGTGGCAGTGCTCATGGTGTCCGTGCTCATGGTGACAGTGCCCATGATTACAGTGTTTATGGTGATAGATGTCACGGTGTCTGTGCCCACGCGGAGAGTGCCAAGGCTGACAAAGCCCAGGGTGATACTTCCCATTGTGACAGTGCCCACGGTGACAGTGCCCATGGTGACAGCACCCAGTGTGACAAGGCGCATGGTGACAGTGCTCACGGTGACAGTGCCCATGGTGACAGTGCCGATGGTGAGAGTGCCAATAGTGACAGTGCTCATGGTGAAACTGCCCACAGAGACATCGCCCATGGTGATAGTGTTCATGGTGACAACCCCACGGTGACAGTGCCAATGTTGATAGTCCCAGTGGTGACAGGTCTTACATTGAATGTGACCATGGTGTCTGTGCTCATGGTGACAGTGCTCAAGGTTATAGTCTCCATGTTGACAGTGCCGATGGTGACAATTCTCACGGTGACAGGGCCTGTGGTGAAAATTCTCATAGTGACAGTGTTCACGGTGACAGTGCCCATGGTGCTATTACCCATGGTGACAGTTCTCATAGTGAAACTGCCCATGTTGACACTGCCCATGGTGGCAGTGCAAAATGGTGACAGTGCCCATGGTGATATTGCTCATGGTGACATTGCTTATGGTGATAGTGTGTATGGTGAAACTGCACACAGTGACATTGCTCATGGTGACAGTGTTCATGGCGTTAGTTCCTATGGTGAATGTGACCATGGGGACAGTGCCCATAGTCACAATTCTCATGGTGTAGTGCTCACGGTGACAGTGCCCATGGTGACAATACACAGGGTGACAGTATTCATGGTGACATTGCTCATGGTGAGAGTGCCCATGTTCACAACTGTCACGGTGATAGTTCCCATGGTGACAATACCCAGGGTAACAGAGCTGATGGTAAAAGTGTTCACGGTGACAGTGCCCATGGTGACAGTACCTAAGGTGACAATTCCCATGGTGAGACTGCTCATAGACAGTGCCCATGGTGACAATACCCAGCGTGTCCTGTCCATGGTGACAGTGATCATGGTGACACATCTCATGAGGACAGTGCCATAAGTGACAGTGCTCATTGTGGCAGTGCTCATGGTGACAGTGCCCATGGTGACAGTGCCTATGGTGATAGATATCATGGTGGCTGTGCCCAGGGAGACATTGCCCACGCTGACAAGACCCATGGTGATACTTCCCATTGTGACAGTGCCATCGGTGGCAGAGCCCATGGTGACAGTGCCCAAGATCACAGAGCCCATGGTGAGAGTGCTAACGGTGACTGTGCCCATGGTGACAGCACCCAGTGTGAAAATGCCCATTGTGACAGTGCTCACGGTGACCATGCCAATGGTGATAGTGCCAACAGTGAGAGTGCTCACGGTGACACTGCCCATGGACACACTGCCCATTGTGATAGTGCCCATCATGACAACCCCTCGGAGGCAGTGCCAATGGTGAGAGTCCCCGTGGTGACAGTTCTCATGGTGAAAGTGATCCTTTTGAAATTGCTCATGGTGACAGTGCTCATGGTGACAGTGCTCAAGGTGATAGTCTCCATGTTGACAGTGTGCATGGTGACTGTTCTCACGGTGACAGTGCCTATGGTGATTATGCTCTTAGTGACAGTGCTCATGGTGACAGTGCCCATGGTGACAGTGACCACGGTGACTGTTCTCACCGTGGTAGTGCCCATGGTGACAGTGTTCATGATGACAGTCCGCATTAAGGCTGTGCCCGTGGTGACATTGCTAATGGTGATAATTCTCACGGTGATAGTACGCACGTTGAAAATGACAAAGGTGACAACACCCAGGTGATAATAATCATGGTGAAAGTGCCCATGGTGGCAGTTCTCATACTGACAGTTCTTGTGACAGTGCTCATGGTGGCAGTGCTCGTGGTGACAGTGCTCTTGGTGACAGTGCTCATGGTGGCAGTGCCCATGGTGAGACTACCGATGGTGACCCTGCCCATGGTGACAGTGCACATGGTCATGGTGCCTCTGGTGGCAGTGCAATATAGTGAGAATGCCCATGATGATATTGCTCATGGTGATAGTGCCCATGGTGAGAGTGCCCATGGTTCCAGTGCTCATGGTGACAGTGCCCATTGTGACAGTGCCCTTGGTGACAGTGCACACCATGAGAGTGCCCATGGTGTCTGTGCCCATGGTGACAGTTCTTATCATGAGAGTGTTCACGGTAGCAGTGTTCATGGTAATAGTGCTCACGGAGGCATTGCCCACAATGAGAGTGCCCACGGTGAGAATACTGACTGTGACAGTGCTCATGATGACTTTTCTCTCTGCGACAGTGCCCTTGGGGACAGTTAGCACGGTGAGATTTCTCACAGTGATAGTGCACATTGTTTCAGTGCTCATAGTGACAAGACCCTAGGCGCCAGTGCCCATCATGGCATTGCTCACGGTGATATTTCTCACGGTGACAGTGCCCATGGTGATATTACCCATGGTGACAGTACTCAGTGATCAAGTGCTCATGGTGACATGGCATAAGGTGATAATGCTCACGGTGGCAGTGCAAAATGGTGACAGTGCCCATGGGGACATTGCTTAATGTGATAGTCCTTGTGGTGACATTGTGCATGGTGACATTGCCCACCATGACAGTGCTCTTGTTGACAGTGCTCATGGTGATAGTGCCAATGTTGGAAGTGCCCATCGTGAAAGTGTCCATGGTGACAGTTCTTATGATGAGAGTGGTCAGAGTGGCAGTGCTCATGGTGAAAGTGCCCATGGTGACAGAGCCCACGGTGACAGTGTCCATAGTTATAGTGTCCATGGTGACAGTACTAACAGTGAAATTGTCCATGGGGACACTGCCCATGGTGAAAGTGCCCATGGTCACAACACTCACGGTGATAGTGCTCACGGTGAGAGTGGCCATGGTGACAGTGACCACGGTGACAGTTCTAATGGTGATACTGCCCATGATGACAGTGCTCATGGTGACAGTCCACATTGTACCAGTGCCCAAGGTGACAGTGCTCATGGTGACAGTGCCCAAAGTCACAATACCCATGGTGACAGTGCCCAGGCTGACAGTTCTCAAGGTGATAGTGCCCATGGTGACAGTGCACATGGTGATACAGAGAATGGGGACAGTGCTTATGGTGACAGTGGTCATGGTTGCAGTACCCATGGTGATAGTGCTGAAACTGACAGTGCCCTTGGGGATAGTGCCCATGGTGAGTGTGCTCGTGTTAATTGTGTCCATGGTGGCAGTTCCCATTGTGAAAGTGCTCATGATGACAGTGCCCATGTGGGTAGTTCCCATGGTGACAGTGCTCATGGTGATAGTGACCATGTTAACAGTGCACATGGTGGCTGTGCCCTTGGTGACAGTGCCCATGATGACAGTATTCATGGTGACAGTGCTCACGGTGATAATGCCCATGGTGGCAGTGCACATGGTGGTAGTGCACATGGTGGCAGTGAAAAATGGTGACAGTTCCCATGCTGACAGTTCTCATTGTGACAATGCACACGGTCACAACCGATGCTGACACTGCTCATGGTAGCTGTACCCTTGGTGACAGTGCTCAGAGTGATAGTGCCCATGGTGGCAGTGCCCATGGTGACACTGCCCATGGTGACAATGCCCATGATGACAGTGCCCATGGAGTCAGTGCCCACGGAGCCATTGCCTATGGTAACAGTGCTCACAGTGACAGTACCCATGGTAACAGTGACCATGGTGAGAGTGCTCATGGTGATAGTGTCTATGGTGACAGATCACACTGTGACAGTCCGCATTGTGCCAGTACCAATAGTGACAGTGCCCATGGTGACATTGACCATGGTGAGAGTGATCACGGTGCTAGTGCTCACAGTAATAGTGCTCATGGTGACAGTGCCGACAGTGAAGGTGCTCACGGTGAGAGTGCCTCTGGTGATAGTGCCCATGGTGAGAGTCCGCCCATTGATAGTGCCCATGGTGGCAGTTCCCATTGTGAAAATGCTCATGATGACATTGCCCATGTTGGTAGTCCCCATGGTGACAGTGCTCACGGTGATAGTGACCTTGGTAACTGTGCACATGGTGGCCGTGCCCTTGGTGACAGTGCCAATGATGACAGTACTCATGGTGACAGTTCTCACGGTGATAGTGCCCATGGTGATATTGCACATGGTGGCAGTGAAAAATGGTGACAGTGCCCATGTTGACAGTTCTCATGGTGACAGTGCACATGGTGACAACCCATGCAGACAGTACTCACGGTGACAGTTCTCATGGTTGCAGTACCCATGGTGACAGTGCTCACAGTGATACTGCCCATGGTGGCAGTGCCCATGGTGACAGTGCCCATGGTGACACTGCCCATGATGACAGTGCCCATGGTGAAAGTTCCCACGGCGCCATTGCCTATGGTGACAGTGCTCATGGTAACAGTGCCCATGGTGACAGTGACCATGGTGAGAGTGCTCACACTGATAGTGCCCATGGTGACAGGGCTCATGGTGCCAGTCCGCATTGTGCCAGTACCCATGGCGACAGTGCTCATGGTGACACTGACCACAGTGAGAGTGCTCACTGTGATAGAGCTCACGGTAATAGTGCTCATGGTGACAGTGCAAAGGGTGACAATACCCATGGTGACAGTACTCATGTTGAAAATACCCATGGTGGCAGTTCTCATGGTGACAGTGCTCATAATAGCAGTGCCCAAGTTGGCAGTCCTCGTGGTGACAGTGCTAATGGTGACAGTGCTCTTGGTGGCAGTTCCCATGGGGACAGTACCGATGGTGACCCTGTGCATTGTTACAGTGCCCATGGTAACCGTGCTCACGGTGGTAGTGCACATCGTGACAGTGCCCATGGTGGCAGTTCACCTGGTGACAGTGCTAAATCGTGACAGTGCACATGCTGACAGTGCTCACGGTGATAGTGCCCATGGTGACAGTGCCCACGGTGATAATGGGTATTATTACAGTGTTCATCTTGACAGAGCCCAAGGTGGCAGTGGCCATGGTGACAGTGCCCACAATGACAGTGCCCATGGTAACAGTGCCGACAGTGACAGTGCCCATGGTGACACTTCTCACAGTGAATGTGCCCATGGGGACAGTTACCATGATGAGATTTCTCACGGTGATAGTGCCCGTTGTGACAGTGCTCACACTGACAATGCCCATGGTGCCACTGCCCATAGAGACATTCCGCACGGTCACTTTTCTCACGGTGAAAGTACCTATGGTGACACTGCACCTGGTGGCAGTGCAAAATGGTGACAGTGCCCATGGTGACATTGCTCATAGTGACTTTGCTTACAGTGATAGTCCTTACGGTGACAGTGTGCATGGTGACACTGCACACAGTTGCAGTGTTCATGGTGACAGTGTTCATGGTGATACTTTCCATGGTGATAGTGCCCATGGTGACACTGCACATGGTGGCAGTGAAAAATGGTGACAGTGCCCCTGTTGTCAGTTCTCATGGTGACCGTGCACATGGTGACAACCCGTGCAGACTGTACTCATGGTGACAGTACTCACGGTGACAGTTCTCATGTTTGCAGTATCCATGGTGACAGTGCTCACAGTGATAGTGCCCATGGTGAGAGTGCCCATGATGACAGGGCCCATGGTGCCATTGCCTATGGTGACAGTGCTCATGGTAACAGTGCCCAAGGTGACAGTGACCATGGTGAGAGTGCTCACACTGATGGTGCCCATGGTGACAGTGCTCATGGTGTCTGTCTACATTGTGCCAGTACCCATGGCAACAGTGCTCATGGTGACAGGGACCACAGTGAGAGAGCTCACGGTGAGAGTGCTCACTTTAATAGTGCTCATGGTGACAGTGCAAATGGTGACAATACCATGGTGACAGTACTCATGTTGAAAATACCCATGGTGGCAGTTCTCATAGCGACAGATCTCATGGTGACATTGCTCATAATAGCAGTGCCCAGGTGCCAGTGCTCGTGGTGACGGTGCTAATGGTGACAGTGCTCTTGGTGGCAGTTCCCATCGGGACAATACTGATGGTGACACTGTGCATTGTTACAGTGCCCATGGTAACCGTGTTCACGGTGATAGTGCACATCGTGACAGTGCCCATGGTGGTAGTTCACCTGGTGACAGTGCTAAATAGTGACAGTGCACATGCTGACAGTGCTCACGGTGATAGTGCCCATGGTGACAGTGCACACGGTCATAATGGGCATTGTTACAGAGTTCATGGTGACAGCACACGGTGGCAGTGGCCATGGAGACAGTGCCCACGATGACAGTGCCCATGGTGACAGTGCCGACAGTGACAGTGCCCATGGTGACACTTCTCATGGTGACAGTGCCCATGGGGACAGTTAGCATGGTGAGATTTCTAACGGTGATAGTGCCCGTTGTGCCAGTGCTCACAGTAACAATGCCCATGGGGCCAGTGCCCATAGAGTCATTCCGCACGGTCACATTTCTCACGGTGAAAGTGCCTATGGTGATATTAACCATGGGGACACTGCACATGGTGGCAGAGCAAAATGGTGACAGTGCCCATGGTGACATTGCTCATGGTGACTTTGCTTACGGTGATAGTCCTTACAGTGACAGTACGCATGGTGACACTGCACACAGTGACAGTGTTCATGGTGAAAGTGTTCACGGTGATAGTTCCCATGGTGAGATTGTCCTGGTAACAGTGCCCATAGTCACAATTCTCATGGTGTAGTGCTCACAGTGACAGTGCCCATGGTGTCATGCCCATGGTGACAGTGCTCATGGTGACAGTGCCCATGATTACAGTGTTTATGGTGATAGATGTCACGGTGTCAGTGCCCACGCGGAGAGTGCCAAGGCTGACAAAGCCCAGGGTGATACTTCCCATTGTGACAGTGCCCACGGTGACAGTGCCCATGGTGACAGCACCCAGTGTGACAAGGCACATGGTGACAGTGCTCACGGTGACAGTGCCCATGGTGACAGTGCCGATGGTGAGAGTGCCAATAGTGACAGTGCTCATGGTGAAACTGCCCACAGAGACATCGCCCATGGTGATAGTGTTCATGGTGACAACCCCACGGTGACAGTGCCAATGTTGATAGTCCCAGTGGTGACAGGTCTTACATTGAATGTGACCATGGTGTCTGTGCTCATGGTGACAGTGCTCAAGGTTATAGTCTCCATGTTGACAGTGCCGATGGTGACAATTCTCACGGTGACAGGGCCTATGGTGAAAATTCTCATAGTGACAGTGTTCACGGTGACAGTGCCCATGGTGCTATTACCCATGGTGACAGTTCTCATAGTGAAACTGCCCATGTTGACACTGCCCATGGTGGCAGTGCAAAATGGTGACAGTGCCCATGGTGATATTGCTCATGGTGACATTGCTTATGGTGATAGTGTGTATGGTGAAACTGCACACAGTGACATTGCTCATGGTGACAGTGTTCATGGCGTTAGTTCCTATGGTGAATGTGACCATGGGGACAGTGCCCATAGTCACAATTCTCATGGTGTAGTGCTCACGGTGACAGTGCCCATGGTGACAATACACAGGGTGACAGTATTCATGGTGACATTGCTCATGGTGAGAGTGCCCATGTTCACAACTGTCACGGTGATAGTTCCCATGGTGACAATACCCAGGGTAACAGAGCTGATGGTAAAAGTGTTCACGGTGACAGTGCCCATGGTGACAGTACCTAAGGTGACAATTCCCATGGTGAGACTGCTCATAGACAGTGCCCATGGTGACAATACCCAGCGTGTCCTGTCCATGGTGACAGTGATCATGGTGACACATCTCATGAGGACAGTGCCATAAGTGACAGTGCTCATTGTGGCAGTGCTCATGGTGACAGTGCCCATGGTGACAGTGCCTATGGTGATAGATATCATGGTGGCTGTGCCCAGGGAGACATTGCCCACGCTGACAAGACCCATGGTGATACTTCCCATTGTGACAGTGCCATTGGTGGCAGAGCCCATGGTGACAGTGCCCAAGATCACAGAGCCCATGGTGAGAGTGCTAATGGTGACTGTGCCCATGGTGACAGCACCCAGTGTGAAAATGCCCATTGTGACAGTGCTCACGGTGACCATGCCAATGGTGATAGTGCCAATAGTGAGAGTGCTCACGGTGACACTGCCCATGGACACACTGCCCATTGTGATAGTGCCCATCATGACAACCCCTCGGAGGCAGTGCCAATGGTGAGAGTCCCCGTGGTGACAGTTCTCATGGTGAAAGTGATCCTTTTGAAATTGCTCATGGTGACAGTGCTCATGGTGACAGTGCTCAAGGTGATAGTCTCCATGTTGACAGTGTGCATGGTGACTGTTCTCACGGTGACAGTGCCTATGGTGATTATGCTCTTAGTGACAGTGCTCATGGTGACAGTGCCCATGGTGACAGTGACCACGGTGACTGTTCTCACCGTGGTAGTGCCCATGGTGACAGTGTTCATGATGACAGTCCGCATTAAGGCTGTGCCCGTGGTGACATTGCTAATGGTGATAATTCTCACGGTGATAGTACGCACGTTGAAAATGACAAAGGTGACAACACCCAGGTGATAATAATCATGGTGAAAGTGCCCATGGTGGCAGTTCTCATACTGACAGTTCTTGTGACAGTGCTCATGGTGGCAGTGCTCGTGGTGACAGTGCTCTTGGTGACAGTGCTCATGGTGGCAGTGCCCATGGTGAGACTACCGATGGTGACCCTGCCCATGGTGACAGTGCACATGGTCATGGTGCCTCTGGTGGCAGTGCAATATAGTGAGAATGCCCATGATGATATTGCTCATGGTGATAGTGCCCATGGTGAGAGTGCCCATGGTTCCAGTGCTCATGGTGACAGTGCCCATTGTGACAGTGCCCTTGGTGACAGTGCACACCATGAGAGTGCCCATGGTGTCTGTGCCCATGGTGACAGTTCTTATCATGAGAGTGTTCACGGTAGCAGTGTTCATGGTAATAGTGCTCACGGAGGCATTGCCCACAATGAGAGTGCCCACGGTGAGAATACTGACTGTGACAGTGCTCATGATGACTTTTCTCTCTGCGACAGTGCCCTTGGGGACAGTTAGCACGGTGAGATTTCTCACAGTGATAGTGCACATTGTTTCAGTGCTCATAGTGACAAGACCCTAGGCGCCAGTGCCCATCATGGCATTGCTCACGGTGATATTTCTCACGGTGACAGTGCCCATGGTGATATTACCCATGGTGACAGTACTCAGTGATCAAGTGCTCATGGTGACATGGCATAAGGTGATAATGCTCACGGTGGCAGTGCAAAATGGTGAGAGTGCCCATGGGGATATTGCTTAATGTGATAGTCCTTGTGGTGACATTGTGCATGGTGACATTGCCCACCATGACAGTGCTCTTGTTGACAGTGCTCATGGTGATAGTGCCAATGTTGGAAGTGCCCATCGTGAAAGTGTCCATGGTGACAGTTCTTATGATGAGAGTGGTCAGAGTGGCAGTGCTCATGGTGAAAGTGCCCATGGTGACAGAGCCCACGGTGACAGTGTCCATAGTTATAGTGTCCATGGTGACAGTACTAACAGTGAAATTGTCCATGGGGACACTGCCCATGGTGAAAGTGCCCATGGTCACAACACTCACGGTGATAGTGCTCACGGTGAGAGTGGCCATGGTGACAGTGACCACGGTGACAGTTCTAATGGTGATACTGCCCATGATGACAGTGCTCTGGTGACAGTCCACATTGTACCAGTGCCCAAGGTGACAGTGCTCATGGTGACAGTGCCCAAAGTCACAATACCCATGGTGACAGTGCCCAGGCTGACAGTTCTCAAGGTGATAGTGCCCATGGTGACAGTGCACATGGTGATACAGAGAATGGGGACAGTGCTTATGGTGACAGTGGTCATGGTTGCAGTACCCATGGTGATAGTGCTGAAACTGACAGTGCCCTTGGGGATAGTGCCCATGGTGAGTGTGCTCGTGTTAATTGTGTCCATGGTGGCAGTTCCCATTGTGAAAGTGCTCATGATGACAGTGCCCATGTGGGTAGTTCCCATGGTGACAGTGCTCATGGTGATAGTGACCATGTTAACAGTGCACATGGTGGCTGTGCCCTTGGTGACAGTGCCCATGATGACAGTATTCATGGTGACAGTGCTCACGGTGATAATGCCCATGGTGGCAGTGCACATGGTGGTAGTGCACATGGTGGCAGTGAAAAATGGTGACAGTTCCCATGCTGACAGTTCTCATTGTGACAATGCACACGGTCACAACCGATGCTGACACTGCTCATGGTAGCTGTACCCTTGGTGACAGTGCTCAGAGTGATAGTGCCCATGGTGGCAGTGTCCATGGTGACACTGCCCATGGTGACAATGCCCATGATGACAGTGCCCATGGAGTCAGTGCCCACGGAGCCATTTCCTATGGTAACAGTGCTCACAGTGACAGTACCCATGGTAACAGTGACCATGGTGAGAGTGCTCATGGTGATAGTGTCTATGGTGACAGATCACACTGTGACAGTCCGCATTGTGCCAGTACCAATAGTGACAGTGCCCATGGTGACATTGACCATGGTGAGAGTGATCACGGTGCTAGTGCTCACAGTAATAGTGCTCATGGTGACAGTGCCGACAGTGAAGGTGCTCACGGTGACAGTGCCTCTGGTGATAGTGCCCATGGTGAGAGTCCGCCCATTGATAGTGCCCATGGTGGCAGTTCCCATTGTGAAAATGCTCATGATGACATTGCCCATGTTGGTAGTCCCCATGGTGACAGTGCTCACGGTGATAGTGACCTTGGTAACTGTGCACATGGTGGCCGTGCCCTTGGTGACAGTGCCAATGATGACAGTACTCATGGTGACAGTTCTCACGGTGATAGTGCCCATGGTGATATTGCACATGGTGGCAGTGAAAAATGGTGACAGTGCCCATGTTGACAGTTCTCATGGTGACAGTGCACACGGTGACAACCCATGCAGACAGTACTCACGGTGACAGTTCTCATGGTTGCAGTACCCATGGTGACAGTGCTCACAGTGATACTGCCCATGGTGGCAGTGCCCATGGTGACAGTGCCCATGGTGACACTGCCCATGATGACAGTGCCCATGGTGAAAGTTCCCACGGCGCCATTGCCTATGGTGACAGTGCTCATGGTAACAGTGCCCATGGTGACAGTGACCATGGTGAGAGTGCTCACACTGATAGTGCCCATGGTGACAGGGCTCATGGTGCCAGTCCTCATTGTGCCAGTACCCATGGTGACATTGTTCTTGGTGACACTGACCACAGTGAGAGTGCTCACTGTGATAGAGCTCACGGTAATAGTGCTCATGGTGACAGTGCAAATGGTGACAATACCCATGGTGACAGTACTCATGTTGAAAATACCCATGGTGGCAGTTCTCATGGTGACAGTGCTCATAATAGCAGTGCCCAAGTTGGCAGTCCTCGTGGTGACAGTGCTAATGGTGACAGTGCTCTTGGTGGCAGTTCCCATGGGGACAGTACCGATGGTGACCCTGTGCATTGTTACAGTGCCCATGGTAACCGTGCTCACGGTGGTAGTGCACATCGTGACAGTGCCCATGGTGGCAGTTCACCTGGTGACAGTGCTAAATCGTGACAGTGCACATGCTGACAGTGCTCACGGTGATAGTGCCCATGGTGACAGTGCCCACGGTGATAATGGGTATTATTACAGTGTTCATCTTGACAGAGCCCAAGGTGGCAGTGGCCATGGTGACAGTGCCCATGGTAACAGTGCCGACAGTGACAGTGCCCATGGTGACACTTCTCACAGTGAATGTGCCCATGGGGACAGTTACCATGATGAGATTTCTCACGGTGATAGTGCCCGTTGTGACAGTGCTCACACTGACAATGCCCATGGTGCCACTGCCCATAGAGACATTCCGCACGGTCACTTTTCTCACGGTGAAAGTACCTATGGTGACACTGCACCTGGTGGCAGTGCAAAATGGTGACAGTGCCCATGGTGACATTGCTCATAGTGACTTTGCTTACAGTGATAGTCCTTACGGTGACAGTGTGCATGGTGACACTGCACACAGTTGCAGTGTTCATGGTGACAGTGTTCACGGTGATACTTTCCATGGTGATAGTGCCCATGGTGACACTGCACATGGTGGCAGTGAAAAATGGTGACAGTGCCCCTGTTGTCAGTTCTCATGGTGACCGTGCACATGGTGACAACCCGTGCAGACTGTACTCATGGTGACAGTACTCACGGTGACAGTTCTCATGTTTGCAGTATCCATGGTGACAGTGCTCACAGTGATAGTGCCCATGGTGAGAGTGCCCATGATGACAGGGCCCATGGTGCCATTGCCTATGGTGACAGTGCTCATGGTAACAGTGCCCAAGGTGACAGTGACCATGGTGAGAGTGCTCACACTGATGGTGCCCATGGTGACAGTGCTCATGGTGTCTGTCTACATTGTGCCAGTACCCATGGCAACAGTGCTCATGGTGACAGGGACCACAGTGAGAGAGCTCACGGTGAGAGTGCTCACTTTAATAGTGCTCATGGTGACAGTGCAAATGGTGACAATACCATGGTGACAGTACTCATGTTGAAAATACCCATGGTGGCAGTTCTCATAGCGACAGATCTCATGGTGACATTGCTCATAATAGCAGTGCCCAGGTGCCAGTGCTCGTGGTGACGGTGCTAATGGTGACAGTGCT
This sequence comes from Mesoplodon mirus, assembly GCF_964341445.2. Taxonomy (NCBI): domain Eukaryota; kingdom Metazoa; phylum Chordata; class Mammalia; order Artiodactyla; family Ziphiidae; genus Mesoplodon; species Mesoplodon mirus. Next base: position 84,105 of record NW_028295630.1, read on the forward strand.
CTTGGTGGCAGTTCCCATCGGGACAATACTGATGGTGACACTGTGCATTGTTACAGTGCCCATGGTAACCGTGTTCACGGTGATAGTGCACATCGTGACAGTGCCCATGGTGGTAGTTCACCTGGTGACAGTGCTAAATAGTGACAGTGCACATGCTGACAGTGCTCACGGTGATAGTGCCCATGGTGACAGTGCACACGGTCATAATGGGCATTGTTACAGAGTTCATGGTGACAGCACACGGTGGCAGTGGCCATGGAGACAGTGCCCACGATGACAGTGCCCATGGTGACAGTGCCGACAGTGACAGTGCCCATGGTGACACTTCTCATGGTGACAGTGCCCATGGGGACAGTTAGCATGGTGAGATTTCTAACGGTGATAGTGCCCGTTGTGCCAGTGCTCACAGTAACAATGCCCATGGGGCCAGTGCCCATAGAGTCATTCCGCACGGTCACATTTCTCACGGTGAAAGTGCCTATGGTGATATTAACCATGGTGACACTGCACATGGTGGCAGAGCAAAATGGTGACAATGCCCATGGTGACATTGCTCATGGTGACTTTGCTTACGGTGATAGTCCTTACAGTGACAGTACGCATGGTGACACTGCACACAGTGACAGTGTTCATGGTGAAAGTGTTCACGGTGATAGTTCCCATGGTGAGATTGTCCTGGTAACAGTGCCCATAGTCACAATTCTCATGGTGTAGTGCTCACAGTGACAGTGCCCATGGTGTCATGCCCATGGTGACAGTGCTCATGGTGGCAGTGCTCATGTTGGCAGAGCCATAAATAAGAGTGCTCATTGTGGCAGTGCTCATGGTGTCCGTGCTCATGGTGACAGTGCCCATGATTACAGTGTTTATGGTGATAGATGTCACGGTGTCAGTGCCCACGCGGAGAGTGCCAAGGCTGACAAAGCCCAGGGTGATACTTCCCATTGGGACAGTGCCCACGGTGACAGTGCCCATGGTGACAGCACCCAGTGTGACAAGGCGCATGGTGACAGTGCTCACGGTGACAGTGCCCATGGTGACAGTGCCGATGGTGAGAGTGCCAATAGTGACAGTGCTCATGGTGAAACTGCCCACAGAGACATCGCCCATGGTGATAGTGTTCATGGTGACAACCCCACGGTGACAGTGCCAATGTTGATAGTCCCAGTGGTGACAGGTCTTACATTGAATGTGACCATGGTGTCTGTGCTCATGGTGACAGTGCTCAAGGTTATAGTCTCCATGTTGACAGTGCCGATGGTGACAATTCTCACGGTGACAGGGCCTATGGTGAAAATTCTCATAGTGACAGTGTTCACGGTGACAGTGCCCATGGTGCTATTACCCATGGTGACAGTTCTCATAGTGAAACTGCCCATGTTGACACTGCCCATGGTGGCAGTGCAAAATGGTGACAGTGCCCATGGTGATATTGCTCATGGTGACATTGCTTATGGTGATAGTGTGTATGGTGAAACTGCACACAGTGACATTGCTCATGGTGACAGTGTTCATGGCGTTAGTTCCTATGGTGAATGTGACCATGGGGACAGTGCCCATAGTCACAATTCTCATGGGGTAGTGCTCACGGTGACAGTGCCCATGGTGACAATACACAGGGTGACAGTATTCATGGTGACATTGCTCATGGTGAGAGTGCCCATGTTCACAACTGTCACGGTGATAGTTCCCATGGTGACAATACCCAGGGTAACAGAGCTGATGGTAAAAGTGTTCACGGTGACAGTGCCCATGGTGACAGTACCTAAGGTGACAATTCCCATGGTGAGACTGCTCATAGACAGTGCCCATGGTGACAATACCCAGCGTGTCCTGTCCATGGTGACAGTGATCATGGTGACACATCTCATGAGGACAGTGCCATAAGTGACAGTGCTCATTGTGGCAGTGCTCATGGTGACAGTGCCCATGGTGACAGTGCCTATGGTGATAGATATCATGGTGGCTGTGCCCAGGGAGACATTGCCCACGCTGACAAGACCCATGGTGATACTTCCCATTGTGACAGTGCCATCGGTGGCAGAGCCCATGGTGACAGTGCCCAAGATCACAGAGCCCATGGTGAGAGTGCTAACGGTGACTGTGCCCATGGTGACAGCACCCAGTGTGAAAATGCCCATTGTGACAGTGCTCACGGTGACCATGCCAATGGTGATAGTGCCAATAGTGAGAGTGCTCACGGTGACACTGCCCATGGACACACTGCCCATTGTGATAGTGCCCATCATGACAACCCCTCGGAGGCAGTGCCAATGGTGAGAGTCCCCGTGGTGACAGTTCTCATGGTGAAAGTGATCCTTTTGAAATTGCTCATGGTGACAGTGCTCATGGTGACAGTGCTCAAGGTGATAGTCTCCATGTTGACAGTGTGCATGGTGACTGTTCTCATGGTGACAGTGCCTATGGTGATTATGCTCTTAGTGACAGTGCTCATGGTGACAGTGCCCATGGTGACAGTGACCACGGTGACTGTTCTCACCGTGGTAGTGCCCATGGTGACAGTGTTCATGATGACAGTCCGCATTAAGGCTGTGCCCGTGGTGACATTGCTAATGGTGATAATTCTCACGGTGATAGTACGCACGTTGAAAATGACAAAGGTGACAACACCCAGGTGATAATAATCATGGTGAAAGTGCCCATGGTGGCAGTTCTCATACTGACAGTTCTTGTGACAGTGCTCATGGTGGCAGTGCTCGTGGTGACAGTGCTCTTGGTGACAGTGCTCATGGTGGCAGTGCCCATGGTGAGACTACCGATGGTGACCCTGCCCATGGTGACAGTGCACATGGTCATGGTGCCTCTGGTGGCAGTGCAATATAGTGAGAATGCCCATGATGATATTGCTCATGGTGATAGTGCCCATGGTGAGAGTGCCCATGGTTCCAGTGCTCATGGTGACAGTGCCCATTGTGACAGTGCCCTTGGTGACAGTGCACACCATGAGAGTGCCCATGGTGTCTGTGCCCATGGTGACAGTTCTTATCATGAGAGTGTTCACGGTAGCAGTGTTCATGGTAATAGTGCTCACGGAGGCATTGCCCACAATGAGAGTGCCCACGGTGAGAATACTGACTGTGACAGTGCTCATGATGACTTTTCTCTCTGTGACAGTGCCCTTGGGGACAGTTAGCACGGTGAGATTTCTCACAGTGATAGTGCACATTGTTTCAGTGCTCATAGTGACAAGACCCTAGGCGCCAGTGCCCATCATGGCATTGCTCACGGTGATATTTCTCACGGTGACAGTGCCCATGGTGATATTACCCATGGTGACAGTACTCAGTGATCAAGTGCTCATGGTGACATGGCATAAGGTGATAATGCTCACGGTGGCAGTGCAAAATGGTGACAGTGCCCATGGGGACATTGCTTAATGTGATAGTCCTTGTGGTGACATTGTGCATGGTGACATTGCTCACCATGACAGTGCTCTTGTTGACAGTGCTCATGGTGATAGTGCCAATGTTGGAAGTGCCCATCGTGAAAGTGTCCATGGTGACAGTTCTTATGATGAGAGTGGTCAGAGTGGCAGTGCTCATGGTGAAAGTGCCCATGGTGACAGAGCCCACGGTGACAGTGTCCATAGTTATAGTGTCCATGGTGACAGTACTAACAGTGAAATTGTCCATGGGGACACTGCCCATGGTGAAAGTGCCCATGGTCACAACACTCACGGTGATAGTGCTCACGGTGAGAGTGGCCATGGTGACAGTGACCACGGTGACAGTTCTAATGGTGATACTGCCCATGATGACAGTGCTCATGGTGACAGTCCACATTGTACCAGTGCCCAAGGTGACAGTGCTCATGGTGACAGTGCCCAAAGTCACAATACCCATGGTGACAGTGCCCAGGCTGACAGTTCTCAAGGTGATAGTGCCCATGGTGACAGTGCACATGGTGATACAGAGAATGGGGACAGTGCTTATGGTGACAGTGGTCATGGTTGCAGTACCCATGGTGATAGTGCTGAAACTGACAGTGCCCTTGGGGATAGTGCCCATGGTGAGTGTGCTCGTGTTAATTGTGTCCATGGTGGCAGTTCCCATTGTGAAAGTGCTCATGATGACAGTGCCCATGTGGGTAGTTCCCATGGTGACAGTGCTCATGGTGATAGTGACCATGTTAACAGTGCACATGGTGGCTGTGCCCTTGGTGACAGTGCCCATGATGACAGTATTCATGGTGACAGTGCTCACGGTGATAATGCCCATGGTGGCAGTGCACATGGTGGTAGTGCACATGGTGGCAGTGAAAAATGGTGACAGTTCCCATGCTGACAGTTCTCATTGTGACAATGCACACGGTCACAACCGATGCTGACACTGCTCATGGTAGCTGTACCCTTGGTGACAGTGCTCAGAGTGATAGTGCCCATGGTGGCAGTGCCCATGGTGACACTGCCCATGGTGACAATGCCCATGATGACAGTGCCCATGGAGTCAGTGCCCACGGAGCCATTGCCTATGGTAACAGTGCTCACAGTGACAGTACCCATGGTAACAGTGACCATGGTGAGAGTGCTCATGGTGATAGTGTCTATGGTGACAGATCACACTGTGACAGTCCGCATTGTGCCAGTACCAATAGTGACAGTGCCCATGGTGACATTGACCATGGTGAGAGTGATCACGGTGCTAGTGCTCACAGTAATAGTGCTCATGGTGACAGTGCCGACAGTGAAGGTGCTCACGGTGAGAGTGCCTCTGGTGATAGTGCCCATGGTGAGAGTCCGCCCATTGATAGTGCCCATGGTGGCAGTTCCCATTGTGAAAATGCTCATGATGACATTGCCCATGTTGGTAGTCCCCATGGTGACAGTGCTCACGGTGATAGTGACCTTGGTAACTGTGCACATGGTGGCCGTGCCCTTGGTGACAGTGCCAATGATGACAGTACTCATGGTGACAGTTCTCACGGTGATAGTGCCCATGGTGATATTGCACATGGTGGCAGTGAAAAATGGTGACAGTGCCCATGTTGACAGTTCTCATGGTGACAGTGCACACGGTGACAACCCATGCAGACAGTACTCACGGTGACAGTTCTCATGGTTGCAGTACCCATGGTGACAGTGCTCACAGTGATACTGCCCATGGTGGCAGTGCCCATGGTGACAGTGCCCATGGTGACACTGCCCATGATGACAGTGCCCATGGTGAAAGTTCCCACGGCGCCATTGCCTATGGTGACAGTGCTCATGGTAACAGTGCCCATGGTGACAGTGACCATGGTGAGAGTGCTCACACTGATAGTGCCCATGGTGACAGGGCTCATGGTGCCAGTCCGCATTGTGCCAGTACCCATGGCGACAGTGCTCATGGTGACACTGACCACAGTGAGAGTGCTCACTGTGATAGAGCTCACGGTAATAGTGCTCATGGTGACAGTGCAAAGGGTGACAATACCCATGGTGACAGTACTCATGTTGAAAATACCCATGGTGGCAGTTCTCATGGTGACAGTGCTCATAATAGCAGTGCCCAAGTTGGCAGTCCTCGTGGTGACAGTGCTAATGGTGACAGTGCTCTTGGTGGCAGTTCCCATGGGGACAGTACCGATGGTGACCCTGTGCATTGTTACAGTGCCCATGGTAACCGTGCTCACGGTGGTAGTGCACATCGTGACAGTGCCCATGGTGGCAGTTCACCTGGTGACAGTGCTAAATCGTGACAGTGCACATGCTGACAGTGCTCACGGTGATAGTGCCCATGGTGACAGTGCCCACGGTGATAATGGGTATTATTACAGTGTTCATCTTGACAGAGCCCAAGGTGGCAGTGGCCATGGTGACAGTGCCCACAATGACAGTGCCCATGGTAACAGTGCCGACAGTGACAGTGCCCATGGTGACACTTCTCACAGTGAATGTGCCCATGGGGACAGTTACCATGATGAGATTTCTCACGGTGATAGTGCCCGTTGTGACAGTGCTCACACTGACAATGCCCATGGTGCCACTGCCCATAGAGACATTCCGCACGGTCACTTTTCTCACGGTGAAAGTACCTATGGTGACACTGCACCTGGTGGCAGTGCAAAATGGTGACAGTGCCCATGGTGACATTGCTCATAGTGACTTTGCTTACAGTGATAGTCCTTACGGTGACAGTGTGCATGGTGACACTGCACACAGTTGCAGTGTTCATGGTGACAGTGTTCACGGTGATACTTTCCATGGTGATAGTGCCCATGGTGACACTGCACATGGTGGCAGTGAAAAATGGTGACAGTGCCCCTGTTGTCAGTTCTCATGGTGACCGTGCACATGGTGACAACCCGTGCAGACTGTACTCATGGTGACAGTACTCACGGTGACAGTTCTCATGTTTGCAGTATCCATGGTGACAGTGCTCACAGTGATAGTGCCCATGGTGAGAGTGCCCATGATGACAGGGCCCATGGTGCCATTGCCTATGGTGACAGTGCTCATGGTAACAGTGCCCAAGGTGACAGTGACCATGGTGAGAGTGCTCACACTGATGGTGCCCATGGTGACAGTGCTCATGGTGTCTGTCTACATTGTGCCAGTACCCATGGCAACAGTGCTCATGGTGACAGGGCCCACAGTGAGAGAGCTCACGGTGAGAGTGCTCACGGTAATAGTGCTCATGGTGACAGTGCAAATGGTGACAATACCATGGTGACAGTACTCATGTTGAAAATACCCATGGTGGCAGTTCTCATAGCGACAGATCTCATGGTGACATTGCTCATAATAGCAGTGCCCAGGTGCCAGTGCTCGTGGTGACGGTGCTAATGGTGACAGTGCTCTTGGTGGCAGTTCCCATCGGGACAATACTGATGGTGACACTGTGCATTGTTACAGTGCCCATGGTAACCGTGTTCACGGTGATAGTGCACATCGTGACAGTGCCCATGGTGGTAGTTCACCTGGTGACAGTGCTAAATAGTGACAGTGCACATGCTGACAGTGCTCACGGTGATAGTGCCCATGGTGACAGTGCACACGGTCATAATGGGCATTGTTACAGAGTTCATGGTGACAGCACACGGTGGCAGTGGCCATGGAGACAGTGCCCACGATGACAGTGCCCATGGTGACAGTGCCAACAGTGACAGTGCCCATGGTGACACTTCTCATGGTGACAGTGCCCATGGGGACAGTTAGCATGGTGAGATTTCTAACGGTGATAGTGCCCGTTGTGCCAGTGCTCACAGTAACAATGCCCATGGGGCCAGTGCCCATAGAGTCATTCCGCACGGTCACATTTCTCACGGTGAAAGTGCCTATGGTGATATTAACCATGGTGACACTGCACATGGTGGCAGAGCAAAATGGTGACAGTGCCCATGGTGACATTGCTCATGGTGACTTTGCTTACGGTGATAGTCCTTACAGTGACAGTACGCATGGTGACACTGCACACAGTGACAGTGTTCATGGTGAAAGTGTTCACGGTGATAGTTCCCATGGTGAGATTGTCCTGGTAACAGTGCCCATAGTCACAATTCTCATGGTGTAGTGCTCACAGTGACAGTGCCCATGGTGTCATGCCCATGGTGACAGTGCTCATGGTGACAGTGCTCATGTTGGCAGAGCCATAAATAAGAGTGCTCATTGTGGCAGTGCTCATGGTGTCCGTGCTCATGGTGACAGTGCCCATGATTACAGTGTTTATGGTGATAGATGTCACGGTGTCAGTGCCCACGCGGAGAGTGCCAAGGCTGACAAAGCCCAGGGTGATACTTCCCATTGTGACAGTGCCCACGGTGACAGTGCCCATGGTGACAGCACCCAGTGTGACAAGGCACATGGTGACAGTGCTCACGGTGACAGTGCCCATGGTGACAGTGCCGATGGTGAGAGTGCCAATAGTGACAGTGCTCATGGTGAAACTGCCCACAGAGACATCGCCCATGGTGATAGTGTTCATGGTGACAACCCCACGGTGACAGTGCCAATGTTGATAGTCCCAGTGGTGACAGGTCTTACATTGAATGTGACCATGGTGTCTGTGCTCATGGTGACAGTGCTCAAGGTTATAGTCTCCATGTTGACAGTGCCGATGGTGACAATTCTCACGGTGACAGGGCCTATGGTGAAAATTCTCATAGTGACAGTGTTCACGGTGACAGTGCCCATGGTGCTATTACCCATGGTGACAGTTCTCATAGTGAAACTGCCCATGTTGACACTGCCCATGGTGGCAGTGCAAAATGGTGACAGTGCCCATGGTGATATTGCTCATGGTGACATTGCTTATGGTGATAGTGTGTATGGTGAAACTGCACACAGTGACATTGCTCATGGTGACAGTGTTCATGGCGTTAGTTCCTATGGTGAATGTGACCATGGGGACAGTGCCCATAGTCACAATTCTCATGGTGTAGTGCTCACGGTGACAGTGCCCATGGTGACAATACACAGGGTGACAGTATTCATGGTGACATTGCTCATGGTGAGAGTGCCCATGTTCACAACTGTCACGGTGATAGTTCCCATGGTGACAATACCCAGGGTAACAGAGCTGATGGTAAAAGTGTTCACGGTGACAGTGCCCATGGTGACAGTACCTAAGGTGACAATTCCCATGGTGAGACTGCTCATAGACAGTGCCCATGGTGACAATACCCAGCGTGTCCTGTCCATGGTGACAGTGATCATGGTGACACATCTCATGAGGACAGTGCCATAAGTGACAGTGCTCATTGTGGCAGTGCTCATGGTGACAGTGCCCATGGTGACAGTGCCTATGGTGATAGATATCATGGTGGCTGTGCCCAGGGAGACATTGCCCACGCTGACAAGACCCATGGTGATACTTCCCATTGTGACAGTGCCATTGGTGGCAGAGCCCATGGTGACAGTGCCCAAGATCACAGAGCCCATGGTGAGAGTGCTAACGGTGACTGTGCCCATGGTGACAGCACCCAGTGTGAAAATGCCCATTGTGACAGTGCTCACGGTGACCATGCCAATGGTGATAGTGCCAATAGTGAGAGTGCTCACGGTGACACTGCCCATGGACACACTGCCCATTGTGATAGTGCCCATCATGACAACCCCTCGGAGGCAGTGCCAATGGTGAGAGTCCCCGTGGTGACAGTTCTCATGGTGAAAGTGATCCTTTTGAAATTGCTCATGGTGACAGTGCTCATGGTGACAGTGCTCAAGGTGATAGTCTCCATGTTGACAGTGTGCATGGTGACTGTTCTCACGGTGACAGTGCCTATGGTGATTATGCTCTTAGTGACAGTGCTCATGGTGACAGTGCCCATGGTGACAGTGACCACGGTGACTGTTCTCACCGTGGTAGTGCCCATGGTGACAGTGTTCATGATGACAGTCCGCATTAAGGCTGTGCCCGTGGTGACATTGCTAATGGTGATAATTCTCACGGTGATAGTACGCACGTTGAAAATGACAAAGGTGACAACACCCAGGTGATAATAATCATGGTGAAAGTGCCCATGGTGGCAGTTCTCATACTGACAGTTCTTGTGACAGTGCTCATGGTGGCAGTGCTCGTGGTGACAGTGCTCTTGGTGACAGTGCTCATGGTGGCAGTGCCCATGGTGAGACTACCGATGGTGACACTGCCCATGGTGACAGTGCACATGGTCATGGTGCATCTGCTGGCAGTGCAAAATAGTGAGAGTGCCCATGATGATATTGCTCATGGTGATAGTGCCCATGGTGAGAGTGCCCATGGTTCCAGTGCTCATGGTGACAGTGCCCATTTTGACAGTGCCCTTGGTGACAGTGCACACCATGAGAGTGCCCATGGTGTCTGTGCCCATGGTGACAGTTCTTATCATGAGAGTGTTCACGGTAGCAGTGTTCATGGTAATAGTGCTCACGGAGGCATTGCCCACAATGAGAGTGCCCACGGTGAGAATACTGACTGTGACAGCGCCCATGATGACTTTTCTCTCTGTGACAGTGCCCTTGGGGACAGTTAGCACGGTGAGATTTCTCACAGTGATAGTGCACATTGTTTCAGTGCTCATAGTGACAAGACCCTAGGCGCCAGTGCCCATCATGGCATTGCTCACGGTGATATTTCTCACGGTGACAGTGCCCATGGTGATATTACCCATGGTGACAGTACTCAGTGATCAAGTGCTCATGGTGACATGGCATAAGGTGATAATGCTCACGGTGGCAGTGCAAAATGGTGACAGTGCCCATGGGGACATTGCTCATAGTGACTTTGCTTACAGTGATAGTCCTTACGGTGACACTGTGCATAGTGACACTGCACACAGTTGCAGTGTTCATGGTGACAGTGTTCACGGTGATACTTTCCATGGTGATAGTGCCCATGGTGACACTGCACATGGTGGCAGTGAAAAATGGTGACAGTGCCCCTGTTGTCAGTTCTCATGGTGACCGTGCACATGGTGACAACCCGTGCAGACTGTACTCATGGTGACAGTACTCACGGTGACAGTTCTCATGTTTGCAGTATCCATGGTGACAGTGCTCACAGTGATAGTGCCCATGGTGAGAGTGCCCATGATGACAGGGCCCATGGTGCCATTGCCTATGGTGACAGTGCTCATGGTAACAGTGCCCAAGGTGACAGTGACCATGGTGAGAGTGCTCACACTGATGGTGCCCATGGTGACAGTGCTCATGGTGTCTGTCTACATTGTGCCAGTACCCATGGCAACAGTGCTCATGGTGACAGGGACCACAGTGAGAGAGCTCACAGTGAGAGTGCTCACTTTAATAGTGCTCATGGTGACAGTGCAAATGGTGACAATACCATGGTGACAGTACTCATGTTGAAAATACCCATGGTGGCAGTTCTCATAGCGACAGATCTCATGGTGACATTGCTCATAATAGCAGTGCCCAGGTGCCAGTGCTCGTGGTGACGGTGCTAATGGTGACAGTGCTCTTGGTGGCAGTTCCCATCGGGACAATACTGATGGTGACACTGTGCATTGTTACAGTGCCCATGGTAACCGTGTTCACGGTGATAGTGCACATCGTGACAGTGCCCATGGTGGTAGTTCACCTGGTGACAGTGCTAAATAGTGACAGTGCACATGCTGACAGTGCTCACGGTGATAGTGCCCATGGTGACAGTGCACACGGTGATAATGGGCATTGTTACAGAGTTCATGGTGACAGCACACGGTGGCAGTGGCCATGGAGACAGTGCCCACAATGACAGTGCCCATGGTGACAGTGCCGACAGTGACAGTGCCCATGGTGACACTTCTCATGGTGACAGTGCCCATGGGGACAGTTAGCATGGTGAGATTTCTAACGGTGATAGTGCCCGTTGTGCCAGTGCTCACAGTAACAATGCCCATGCGGCCAGTGCCCATAGAGTCATTCCGCACGGTCACATTTCTCACGGTGAAAGTGCCTATGGTGATATTAACCATGGTGACACTGCACATGGTGGCAGAGCAAAATGGCGACAGTGCCCATGGTGACATTGCTCATGGTGACTTTGCTTACGGTGATAGTCCTTACAGTGACAGTACGCATGGTGACACTGCACACAGTGACAGTGTTCATGGTGAAAGTGTTCACGGTGATAGTTCCCATGGTGAGATTGTCCTGGTAACAGTGCCCATAGTCACAATTCTCATGGTGTAGTGCTCACAGTGACAGTGCCCATGGTGTCATGCCCATGGTGACAGTGCTCATGGTGACAGTGCTCATGTTGGCAGAGCCATAAATAAGAGTGCTCATTGTGGCAGTGCTCATGGTGTCTGTGCTCATGGTGACAGTGCCCATGATTACAGTGTTTATGGTGATAGATGTCACGGTGTCAGTGCCCACGCGGAGAGTGCCAAGGCTGACAAAGCCCAGGGTGATACTTCCCATTGTGACAGTGCCCACGGTGATAGTGCCCATGGTGACAGCACCCAGTGTGACAAGGCGCATGGTGACAGTGCTCACGGTGACAGTGCCCATGGTGACAGTGCCGATGGTGAGAGTGCCAATAGTGACAGTGCTCATGGTGAAACTGCCCACAGAGACATCGCCCATGGTGATAGTGTTCATGGTGACAACCCCACGGTGACAGTGCCAATGTTGATAGTCCCAGTGGTGACAGGTCTTACACTGAATGTGACCATGGTGTCTGTGCTCATGGTGACAGTGCTCAAGGTTATAGTCTCCATGTTGACAGTGCCGATGGTGACAATTCTCACGGTGACAGGGCCTGTGGTGAAAATTCTCATAGTGACAGTGTTCACGGTGACAGTGCCCATGGTGCTATTACCCATGGTGACAGTTCTCATAGTGAAACTGCCCATGTTGACACTGCCCATGGTGGCAGTGCAAAATGGTGACAGTGCCCATGGTGATATTGCTCATGGTGGCATTGCTTATGGTGATAGTGTGTATGGTGAAACTGCACACAGTGACTTTGCTCATGGTGACAGTGTTCACGGCGTTAGTTCCTATGGTGAATGTGACCATGGGGACAGTGCCCATAGTCACAATTCTCATGGTGTAGTGCTCACGGTGACAGTGCCCATGGTGACAATACACAGGGTGACAGTATTCATGGTGACATTGCTCATGGTGAGAGTGCCCATGTTTACAACTGTCACGGTGATAGTTCCCATGGTGACAATACCCAGGGTAACAGAGCTGATGGTAAAAGTGTTCACGGTGACAGTGCCCATGGTGACAGTACCTAAGGTGACAATTCCCATGGTGAGACTGCTCATAGACAGTGCCCATGGTGACAATACCCAGCGTGTCCTGTCCATGGTGACAGTGATCATGGTGACACATCTCATGAGGACAGTGCCATAAGTGACAGTGCTCATTGTGGCAGTGCTCATGGTGACAGTGCCCATGGTGACAGTGCCTATGGTGATAGATATCATGGTGGCTGTGCCCAGGGAGACATTGCCCACGCTGACAAGACCCATGGTGATACTTCCCATTGTGACAGTGCCATCGGTGGCAGAGCCCATGGTGACAGTGCCCAAGATCACAGAGCCCATGGTGAGAGTGCTAACGGTGACTGTGCCCATGGTGACAGCACCCAGTGTGAAAATGCCCATTGTGACAGTGCTCACGGTGACCATGCCAATGGTGATAGTGCCAATAGTGAGAGTGCTCACGGTGACACTGCCCATGGACACACTGCCCATTGTGATAGTGCCCATCATGACAACCCCTCGGAGGCAGTGCCAATGGTGAGAGTCCCCGTGGTGACAGTTCTCATGGTGAAAGTGATCCTTTTGAAATTGCTCATGGTGACAGTGCTCATGGTGACAGTGCTCAAGGTGATAGTCTCCATGTTGACAGTGTGCATGGTGACTGTTCTCACGGTGACAGTGCCTATGGTGATTATGCTCTTAGTGACAGTGCTCATGGTGACAGTGCCCATGGTGACAGTGACCACGGTGACTGTTCTCACCGTGGTAGTGCCCATGGTGACAGTGTTCATGATGACAGTCCGCATTAAGGCTGTGCCCGTGGTGACATTGCTAATGGTGATAATTCTCACGGTGATAGTACGCACGTTGAAAATGACAAAGGTGACAACACCCAGGTGATAATAATCATGGTGAAAGTGCCCATGGTGGCAGTTCTCATACTGACAGTTCTTGTGACAGTGCTCATGGTGGCAGTGCTCGTGGTGACAGTGCTCTTGGTGACAGTGCTCATGGTGGCAGTGCCCATGGTGAGACTACCGATGGTGACCCTGCCCATGGTGACAGTGCACATGGTCATGGTGCCTCTGGTGGCAGTGCAATATAGTGAGAATGCCCATGATGATATTGCTCATGGTGATAGTGCCCATGGTGAGAGTGCCCATGGTTCCAGTGCTCATGGTGACAGTGCCCATTGTGACAGTGCCCTTGGTGACAGTGCACACCATGAGAGTGCCCATGGTGTCTGTGCCCATGGTGACAGTTCTTATCATGAGAGTGTTCACGGTAGCAGTGTTCATGGTAATAGTGCTCACGGAGGCATTGCCCACAATGAGAGTGCCCACGGTGAGAATACTGACTGTGACAGTGCCCATGATGACTTTTCTCTCTGTGACAGTGCCCTTGGGGACAGTTAGCACGGTGAGATTTCTCACAGTGATAGTGCACATTGTTTCAGTGCTCATAGTGACAAGACCCTAGGCGCCAGTGCCCATCATGGCATTGCTCACGGTGATATTTCTCACGGTGACAGTGCCCATGGTGATATTACCCATGGTGACAGTACTCAGTGATCAAGTGCTCATGGTGACATGGCATAAGGTGATAATGCTCACGGTGGCAGTGCAAAATGGTGACAGTGCCCATGGGGATATTGCTCATAGTGACTTTGCTTACAGTGATAGTCCTTACGGTGACACTGTGCATAGTGACACTGCACACAGTTGCAGTGTTCATGGTGACAGTGTTCACGGTGATACTTTCCATGGTGATAGTGCCCATGGTGACACTGCACATGGTGGCAGTGAAAAATGGTGACAGTGCCCCTGTTGTCAGTTCTCATGGTGACCGTGCACATGGTGACAACCCGTGCAGACTGTACTCATGGTGACAGTACTCACGGTGACATTTCTCATGTTTGCAGTATCCATGGTGACAGTGCTCACAGTGATAGTGCCCATGGTGAGAGTGCCCATGATGACAGGGCCCATGGTGCCATTGCCTATGGTGACAGTGCTCATGGTAACAGTGCCCAAGGTGACAGTGACCATGGTGAGAGTGCTCACACTGATGGTGCCCATGGTGACAGTGCTCATGGTGTCTGTCTACATTGTGCCAGTACCCATGGCAACAGTGCTCATGGTGACAGGGACCACAGTGAGAGAGCTCACAGTGAGAGTGCTCACTTTAATAGTGCTCATGGTGACAGTGCAAATGGTGACAATACCATGGTGACAGTACTCATGTTGAAAATACCCATGGTGGCAGTTCTCATAGCGACAGATCTCATGGTGACATTGCTCATAATAGCAGTGCCCAGGTGCCAGTGCTCGTGGTGACGGTGCTAATGGTGACAGTGCTCTTGGTGGCAGTTCCCATCGGGACAATACTGATGGTGACACTGTGCATTGTTACAGTGCCCATGGTAACCGTGTTCACGGTGATAGTGCACATCGTGACAGTGCCCATGGTGGTAGTTCACCTGGTGACAGTGCTAAATAGTGACAGTGCACATGCTGACAGTGCTCACGGTGATAGTGCCCATGGTGACAGTGCACACGGTGATAATGGGCATTGTTACAGAGTTCATGGTGACAGCACACGGTGGCAGTGGCCATGGAGACAGTGCCCACAATGACAGTGCCCATGGTGACAGTGCCGACAGTGACAGTGCCCATGGTGACACTTCTCATGGTGACAGTGCCCATGGGGACAGTTAGCATGGTGAGATTTCTAACGGTGATAGTGCCCGTTGTGCCAGTGCTCACAGTAACAATGCCCATGCGGCCAGTGCCCATAGAGTCATTTCGCACGGTCACATTTCTCACGGTGAAAGTGCCTATGGTGATATTAACCATGGTGACACTGCACATGGTGGCAGAGCAAAATGGCGACAGTGCCCATGGTGACATTGCTCATGGTGACTTTGCTTACGGTGATAGTCCTTACAGTGACAGTACGCATGGTGACACTGCACACAGTGACAGTGTTCATGGTGAAAGTGTTCACGGTGATAGTTCCCATGGTGAGATTGTCCTGGTAACAGTGCCCATAGTCACAATTCTCATGGTGTAGTGCTCACAGTGACAGTGCCCATGGTGTCATGCCCATGGTGACAGTGCTCATGTTGGCAGAGCCATAAATAAGAGTGCTCATTGTGGCAGTGCTCATGGTGTCCGTGCTCATGGTGACAGTGCCCATGATTACAGTGTTTATGGTGATAGATGTCACGGTGTCTGTGCCCACGCGGAGAGTGCCAAGGCTGACAAAGCCCAGGGTGATACTTCCCATTGTGACAGTGCCCACGGTGACAGTGCCCATGGTGACAGCACCCAGTGTGACAAGGCGCATGGTGACAGTGCTCACGGTGACAGTGCCCATGGTGACAGTGCCGATGGTGAGAGTGCCAATAGTGACAGTGCTCATGGTGAAACTGCCCACAGAGACATCGCCCATGGTGATAGTGTTCATGGTGACAACCCCACGGTGACAGTGCCAATGTTGATAGTCCCAGTGGTGACAGGTCTTACATTGAATGTGACCATGGTGTCTGTGCTCATGGTGACAGTGCTCAAGGTTATAGTCTCCATGTTGACAGTGCCGATGGTGACAATTCTCACGGTGACAGGGCCTATGGTGAAAATTCTCATAGTGACAGTGTTCACGGTGACAGTGCCCATGGTGCTATTACCCATGGTGACAGTTCTCATAGTGAAACTGCCCATGTTGACACTGCCCATGGTGGCAGTGCAAAATGGTGACAGTGCCCATGGTGATATTGCTCATGGTGACATTGCTTATGGTGATAGTGTGTATGGTGAAACTGCACACAGTGACATTGCTCATGGTGACAGTGTTCATGGCGTTAGTTCCTATGGTGAATGTGACCATGGGGACAGTGCCCATAGTCACAATTCTCATGGTGTAGTGCTCACGGTGACAGTGCCCATGGTGACAATACACAGGGTGACAGTATTCATGGTGACATTGCTCATGGTGAGAGTGCCCATGTTCACAACTGTCACGGTGATAGTTCCCATGGTGACAATACCCAGGGTAACAGAGCTGATGGTAAAAGTGTTCACGGTGACAGTGCCCATGGTGACAGTACCTAAGGTGACAATTCCCATGGTGAGACTGCTCATAGACAGTGCCCATGGTGACAATACCCAGCGTGTCCTGTCCATGGTGACAGTGATCATGGTGACACATCTCATGAGGACAGTGCCATAAGTGACAGTGCTCATTGTGGCAGTGCTCATGGTGACAGTGCCCATGGTGACAGTGCCTATGGTGATAGATATCATGGTGGCTGTGCCCAGGGAGACATTGCCCACGCTGACAAGACCCATGGTGATACTTCCCATTGTGACAGTGCCATCGGTGGCAGAGCCCATGGTGACAGTGCCCAAGATCACAGAGCCCATGGTGAGAGTGCTAACGGTGACTGTGCCCATGGTGACAGCACCCAGTGTGAAAATGCCCATTGTGACAGTGCTCACGGTGACCATGCCAATGGTGATAGTGCCAACAGTGAGAGTGCTCACGGTGACACTGCCCATGGACACACTGCCCATTGTGATAGTGCCCATCATGACAACCCCTCGGAGGCAGTGCCAATGGTGAGAGTCCCCGTGGTGACAGTTCTCATGGTGAAAGTGATCCTTTTGAAATTGCTCATGGTGACAGTGCTCATGGTGACAGTGCTCAAGGTGATAGTCTCCATGTTGACAGTGTGCATGGTGACTGTTCTCACGGTGACAGTGCCTATGGTGATTATGCTCTTAGTGACAGTGCTCATGGTGACAGTGCCCATGGTGACAGTGACCACGGTGACTGTTCTCACCGTGGTAGTGCCCATGGTGACAGTGTTCATGATGACAGTCCGCATTAAGGCTGTGCCCGTGGTGACATTGCTAATGGTGATAATTCTCACGGTGATAGTACGCACGTTGAAAATGACAAAGGTGACAACACCCAGGTGATAATAATCATGGTGAAAGTGCCCATGGTGGCAGTTCTCATACTGACAGTTCTTGTGACAGTGCTCATGGTGGCAGTGCTCGTGGTGACAGTGCTCTTGGTGACAGTGCTCATGGTGGCAGTGCCCATGGTGAGACTACCGATGGTGACCCTGCCCATGGTGACAGTGCACATGGTCATGGTGCCTCTGGTGGCAGTGCAATATAGTGAGAATGCCCATGATGATATTGCTCATGGTGATAGTGCCCATGGTGAGAGTGCCCATGGTTCCAGTGCTCATGGTGACAGTGCCCATTGTGACAGTGCCCTTGGTGACAGTGCACACCATGAGAGTGCCCATGGTGTCTGTGCCCATGGTGACAGTTCTTATCATGAGAGTGTTCACGGTAGCAGTGTTCATGGTAATAGTGCTCACGGAGGCATTGCCCACAATGAGAGTGCCCACGGTGAGAATACTGACTGTGACAGTGCTCATGATGACTTTTCTCTCTGCGACAGTGCCCTTGGGGACAGTTAGCACGGTGAGATTTCTCACAGTGATAGTGCACATTGTTTCAGTGCTCATAGTGACAAGACCCTAGGCGCCAGTGCCCATCATGGCATTGCTCACGGTGATATTTCTCACGGTGACAGTGCCCATGGTGATATTACCCATGGTGACAGTACTCAGTGATCAAGTGCTCATGGTGACATGGCATAAGGTGATAATGCTCACGGTGGCAGTGCAAAATGGTGACAGTGCCCATGGGGACATTGCTTAATGTGATAGTCCTTGTGGTGACATTGTGCATGGTGACATTGCCCACCATGACAGTGCTCTTGTTGACAGTGCTCATGGTGATAGTGCCAATGTTGGAAGTGCCCATCGTGAAAGTGTCCATGGTGACAGTTCTTATGATGAGAGTGGTCAGAGTGGCAGTGCTCATGGTGAAAGTGCCCATGGTGACAGAGCCCACGGTGACAGTGTCCATAGTTATAGTGTCCATGGTGACAGTACTAACAGTGAAATTGTCCATGGGGACACTGCCCATGGTGAAAGTGCCCATGGTCACAACACTCACGGTGATAGTGCTCACGGTGAGAGTGGCCATGGTGACAGTGACCACGGTGACAGTTCTAATGGTGATACTGCCCATGATGACAGTGCTCATGGTGACAGTCCACATTGTACCAGTGCCCAAGGTGACAGTGCTCATGGTGACAGTGCCCAAAGTCACAATACCCATGGTGACAGTGCCCAGGCTGACAGTTCTCAAGGTGATAGTGCCCATGGTGACAGTGCACATGGTGATACAGAGAATGGGGACAGTGCTTATGGTGACAGTGGTCATGGTTGCAGTACCCATGGTGATAGTGCTGAAACTGACAGTGCCCTTGGGGATAGTGCCCATGGTGAGTGTGCTCGTGTTAATTGTGTCCATGGTGGCAGTTCCCATTGTGAAAGTGCTCATGATGACAGTGCCCATGTGGGTAGTTCCCATGGTGACAGTGCTCATGGTGATAGTGACCATGTTAACAGTGCACATGGTGGCTGTGCCCTTGGTGACAGTGCCCATGATGACAGTATTCATGGTGACAGTGCTCACGGTGATAATGCCCATGGTGGCAGTGCACATGGTGGTAGTGCACATGGTGGCAGTGAAAAATGGTGACAGTTCCCATGCTGACAGTTCTCATTGTGACAATGCACACGGTCACAACCGATGCTGACACTGCTCATGGTAGCTGTACCCTTGGTGACAGTGCTCAGAGTGATAGTGCCCATGGTGGCAGTGCCCATGGTGACACTGCCCATGGTGACAATGCCCATGATGACAGTGCCCATGGAGTCAGTGCCCACGGAGCCATTGCCTATGGTAACAGTGCTCACAGTGACAGTACCCATGGTAACAGTGACCATGGTGAGAGTGCTCATGGTGATAGTGTCTATGGTGACAGATCACACTGTGACAGTCCGCATTGTGCCAGTACCAATAGTGACAGTGCCCATGGTGACATTGACCATGGTGAGAGTGATCACGGTGCTAGTGCTCACAGTAATAGTGCTCATGGTGACAGTGCCGACAGTGAAGGTGCTCACGGTGAGAGTGCCTCTGGTGATAGTGCCCATGGTGAGAGTCCGCCCATTGATAGTGCCCATGGTGGCAGTTCCCATTGTGAAAATGCTCATGATGACATTGCCCATGTTGGTAGTCCCCATGGTGACAGTGCTCACGGTGATAGTGACCTTGGTAACTGTGCACATGGTGGCCGTGCCCTTGGTGACAGTGCCAATGATGACAGTACTCATGGTGACAGTTCTCACGGTGATAGTGCCCATGGTGATATTGCACATGGTGGCAGTGAAAAATGGTGACAGTGCCCATGTTGACAGTTCTCATGGTGACAGTGCACATGGTGACAACCCATGCAGACAGTACTCACGGTGACAGTTCTCATGGTTGCAGTACCCATGGTGACAGTGCTCACAGTGATACTGCCCATGGTGGCAGTGCCCATGGTGACAGTGCCCATGGTGACACTGCCCATGATGACAGTGCCCATGGTGAAAGTTCCCACGGCGCCATTGCCTATGGTGACAGTGCTCATGGTAACAGTGCCCATGGTGACAGTGACCATGGTGAGAGTGCTCACACTGATAGTGCCCATGGTGACAGGGCTCATGGTGCCAGTCCGCATTGTGCCAGTACCCATGGCGACAGTGCTCATGGTGACACTGACCACAGTGAGAGTGCTCACTGTGATAGAGCTCACGGTAATAGTGCTCATGGTGACAGTGCAAAGGGTGACAATACCCATGGTGACAGTACTCATGTTGAAAATACCCATGGTGGCAGTTCTCATGGTGACAGTGCTCATAATAGCAGTGCCCAAGTTGGCAGTCCTCGTGGTGACAGTGCTAATGGTGACAGTGCTCTTGGTGGCAGTTCCCATGGGGACAGTACCGATGGTGACCCTGTGCATTGTTACAGTGCCCATGGTAACCGTGCTCACGGTGGTAGTGCACATCGTGACAGTGCCCATGGTGGCAGTTCACCTGGTGACAGTGCTAAATCGTGACAGTGCACATGCTGACAGTGCTCACGGTGATAGTGCCCATGGTGACAGTGCCCACGGTGATAATGGGTATTATTACAGTGTTCATCTTGACAGAGCCCAAGGTGGCAGTGGCCATGGTGACAGTGCCCACAATGACAGTGCCCATGGTAACAGTGCCGACAGTGACAGTGCCCATGGTGACACTTCTCACAGTGAATGTGCCCATGGGGACAGTTACCATGATGAGATTTCTCACGGTGATAGTGCCCGTTGTGACAGTGCTCACACTGACAATGCCCATGGTGCCACTGCCCATAGAGACATTCCGCACGGTCACTTTTCTCACGGTGAAAGTACCTATGGTGACACTGCACCTGGTGGCAGTGCAAAATGGTGACAGTGCCCATGGTGACATTGCTCATAGTGACTTTGCTTACAGTGATAGTCCTTACGGTGACAGTGTGCATGGTGACACTGCACACAGTTGCAGTGTTCATGGTGACAGTGTTCATGGTGATACTTTCCATGGTGATAGTGCCCATGGTGACACTGCACATGGTGGCAGTGAAAAATGGTGACAGTGCCCCTGTTGTCAGTTCTCATGGTGACCGTGCACATGGTGACAACCCGTGCAGACTGTACTCATGGTGACAGTACTCACGGTGACAGTTCTCATGTTTGCAGTATCCATGGTGACAGTGCTCACAGTGATAGTGCCCATGGTGAGAGTGCCCATGATGACAGGGCCCATGGTGCCATTGCCTATGGTGACAGTGCTCATGGTAACAGTGCCCAAGGTGACAGTGACCATGGTGAGAGTGCTCACACTGATGGTGCCCATGGTGACAGTGCTCATGGTGTCTGTCTACATTGTGCCAGTACCCATGGCAACAGTGCTCATGGTGACAGGGACCACAGTGAGAGAGCTCACGGTGAGAGTGCTCACTTTAATAGTGCTCATGGTGACAGTGCAAATGGTGACAATACCATGGTGACAGTACTCATGTTGAAAATACCCATGGTGGCAGTTCTCATAGCGACAGATCTCATGGTGACATTGCTCATAATAGCAGTGCCCAGGTGCCAGTGCTCGTGGTGACGGTGCTAATGGTGACAGTGCTCTTGGTGGCAGTTCCCATCGGGACAATACTGATGGTGACACTGTGCATTGTTACAGTGCCCATGGTAACCGTGTTCACGGTGATAGTGCACATCGTGACAGTGCCCATGGTGGTAGTTCACCTGGTGACAGTGCTAAATAGTGACAGTGCACATGCTGACAGTGCTCACGGTGATAGTGCCCATGGTGACAGTGCACACGGTCATAATGGGCATTGTTACAGAGTTCATGGTGACAGCACACGGTGGCAGTGGCCATGGAGACAGTGCCCACGATGACAGTGCCCATGGTGACAGTGCCGACAGTGACAGTGCCCATGGTGACACTTCTCATGGTGACAGTGCCCATGGGGACAGTTAGCATGGTGAGATTTCTAACGGTGATAGTGCCCGTTGTGCCAGTGCTCACAGTAACAATGCCCATGGGGCCAGTGCCCATAGAGTCATTCCGCACGGTCACATTTCTCACGGTGAAAGTGCCTATGGTGATATTAACCATGGGGACACTGCACATGGTGGCAGAGCAAAATGGTGACAGTGCCCATGGTGACATTGCTCATGGTGACTTTGCTTACGGTGATAGTCCTTACAGTGACAGTACGCATGGTGACACTGCACACAGTGACAGTGTTCATGGTGAAAGTGTTCACGGTGATAGTTCCCATGGTGAGATTGTCCTGGTAACAGTGCCCATAGTCACAATTCTCATGGTGTAGTGCTCACAGTGACAGTGCCCATGGTGTCATGCCCATGGTGACAGTGCTCATGGTGACAGTGCCCATGATTACAGTGTTTATGGTGATAGATGTCACGGTGTCAGTGCCCACGCGGAGAGTGCCAAGGCTGACAAAGCCCAGGGTGATACTTCCCATTGTGACAGTGCCCACGGTGACAGTGCCCATGGTGACAGCACCCAGTGTGACAAGGCACATGGTGACAGTGCTCACGGTGACAGTGCCCATGGTGACAGTGCCGATGGTGAGAGTGCCAATAGTGACAGTGCTCATGGTGAAACTGCCCACAGAGACATCGCCCATGGTGATAGTGTTCATGGTGACAACCCCACGGTGACAGTGCCAATGTTGATAGTCCCAGTGGTGACAGGTCTTACATTGAATGTGACCATGGTGTCTGTGCTCATGGTGACAGTGCTCAAGGTTATAGTCTCCATGTTGACAGTGCCGATGGTGACAATTCTCACGGTGACAGGGCCTATGGTGAAAATTCTCATAGTGACAGTGTTCACGGTGACAGTGCCCATGGTGCTATTACCCATGGTGACAGTTCTCATAGTGAAACTGCCCATGTTGACACTGCCCATGGTGGCAGTGCAAAATGGTGACAGTGCCCATGGTGATATTGCTCATGGTGACATTGCTTATGGTGATAGTGTGTATGGTGAAACTGCACACAGTGACATTGCTCATGGTGACAGTGTTCATGGCGTTAGTTCCTATGGTGAATGTGACCATGGGGACAGTGCCCATAGTCACAATTCTCATGGTGTAGTGCTCACGGTGACAGTGCCCATGGTGACAATACACAGGGTGACAGTATTCATGGTGACATTGCTCATGGTGAGAGTGCCCATGTTCACAACTGTCACGGTGATAGTTCCCATGGTGACAATACCCAGGGTAACAGAGCTGATGGTAAAAGTGTTCACGGTGACAGTGCCCATGGTGACAGTACCTAAGGTGACAATTCCCATGGTGAGACTGCTCATAGACAGTGCCCATGGTGACAATACCCAGCGTGTCCTGTCCATGGTGACAGTGATCATGGTGACACATCTCATGAGGACAGTGCCATAAGTGACAGTGCTCATTGTGGCAGTGCTCATGGTGACAGTGCCCATGGTGACAGTGCCTATGGTGATAGATATCATGGTGGCTGTGCCCAGGGAGACATTGCCCACGCTGACAAGACCCATGGTGATACTTCCCATTGTGACAGTGCCATTGGTGGCAGAGCCCATGGTGACAGTGCCCAAGATCACAGAGCCCATGGTGAGAGTGCTAACGGTGACTGTGCCCATGGTGACAGCACCCAGTGTGAAAATGCCCATTGTGACAGTGCTCACGGTGACCATGCCAATGGTGATAGTGCCAATAGTGAGAGTGCTCACGGTGACACTGCCCATGGACACACTGCCCATTGTGATAGTGCCCATCATGACAACCCCTCGGAGGCAGTGCCAATGGTGAGAGTCCCCGTGGTGACAGTTCTCATGGTGAAAGTGATCCTTTTGAAATTGCTCATGGTGACAGTGCTCATGGTGACAGTGCTCAAGGTGATAGTCTCCATGTTGACAGTGTGCATGGTGACTGTTCTCACGGTGACAGTGCCTATGGTGATTATGCTCTTAGTGACAGTGCTCATGGTGACAGTGCCCATGGTGACAGTGACCACGGTGACTGTTCTCACCGTGGTAGTGCCCATGGTGACAGTGTTCATGATGACAGTCCGCATTAAGGCTGTGCCCGTGGTGACATTGCTAATGGTGATAATTCTCACGGTGATAGTACGCACGTTGAAAATGACAAAGGTGACAACACCCAGGTGATAATAATCATGGTGAAAGTGCCCATGGTGGCAGTTCTCATACTGACAGTTCTTGTGACAGTGCTCATGGTGGCAGTGCTCGTGGTGACAGTGCTCTTGGTGACAGTGCTCATGGTGGCAGTGCCCATGGTGAGACTACCGATGGTGACCCTGCCCATGGTGACAGTGCACATGGTCATGGTGCCTCTGGTGGCAGTGCAATATAGTGAGAATGCCCATGATGATATTGCTCATGGTGATAGTGCCCATGGTGAGAGTGCCCATGGTTCCAGTGCTCATGGTGACAGTGCCCATTGTGACAGTGCCCTTGGTGACAGTGCACACCATGAGAGTGCCCATGGTGTCTGTGCCCATGGTGACAGTTCTTATCATGAGAGTGTTCACGGTAGCAGTGTTCATGGTAATAGTGCTCACGGAGGCATTGCCCACAATGAGAGTGCCCACGGTGAGAATACTGACTGTGACAGTGCTCATGATGACTTTTCTCTCTGCGACAGTGCCCTTGGGGACAGTTAGCACGGTGAGATTTCTCACAGTGATAGTGCACATTGTTTCAGTGCTCATAGTGACAAGACCCTAGGCGCCAGTGCCCATCATGGCATTGCTCACGGTGATATTTCTCACGGTGACAGTGCCCATGGTGATATTACCCATGGTGACAGTACTCAGTGATCAAGTGCTCATGGTGACATGGCATAAGGTGATAATGCTCACGGTGGCAGTGCAAAATGGTGAGAGTGCCCATGGGGATATTGCTTAATGTGATAGTCCTTGTGGTGACATTGTGCATGGTGACATTGCCCACCATGACAGTGCTCTTGTTGACAGTGCTCATGGTGATAGTGCCAATGTTGGAAGTGCCCATCGTGAAAGTGTCCATGGTGACAGTTCTTATGATGAGAGTGGTCAGAGTGGCAGTGCTCATGGTGAAAGTGCCCATGGTGACAGAGCCCACGGTGACAGTGTCCATAGTTATAGTGTCCATGGTGACAGTACTAACAGTGAAATTGTCCATGGGGACACTGCCCATGGTGAAAGTGCCCATGGTCACAACACTCACGGTGATAGTGCTCACGGTGAGAGTGGCCATGGTGACAGTGACCACGGTGACAGTTCTAATGGTGATACTGCCCATGATGACAGTGCTCTGGTGACAGTCCACATTGTACCAGTGCCCAAGGTGACAGTGCTCATGGTGACAGTGCCCAAAGTCACAATACCCATGGTGACAGTGCCCAGGCTGACAGTTCTCAAGGTGATAGTGCCCATGGTGACAGTGCACATGGTGATACAGAGAATGGGGACAGTGCTTATGGTGACAGTGGTCATGGTTGCAGTACCCATGGTGATAGTGCTGAAACTGACAGTGCCCTTGGGGATAGTGCCCATGGTGAGTGTGCTCGTGTTAATTGTGTCCATGGTGGCAGTTCCCATTGTGAAAGTGCTCATGATGACAGTGCCCATGTGGGTAGTTCCCATGGTGACAGTGCTCATGGTGATAGTGACCATGTTAACAGTGCACATGGTGGCTGTGCCCTTGGTGACAGTGCCCATGATGACAGTATTCATGGTGACAGTGCTCACGGTGATAATGCCCATGGTGGCAGTGCACATGGTGGTAGTGCACATGGTGGCAGTGAAAAATGGTGACAGTTCCCATGCTGACAGTTCTCATTGTGACAATGCACACGGTCACAACCGATGCTGACACTGCTCATGGTAGCTGTACCCTTGGTGACAGTGCTCAGAGTGATAGTGCCCATGGTGGCAGTGTCCATGGTGACACTGCCCATGGTGACAATGCCCATGATGACAGTGCCCATGGAGTCAGTGCCCACGGAGCCATTTCCTATGGTAACAGTGCTCACAGTGACAGTACCCATGGTAACAGTGACCATGGTGAGAGTGCTCATGGTGATAGTGTCTATGGTGACAGATCACACTGTGACAGTCCGCATTGTGCCAGTACCAATAGTGACAGTGCCCATGGTGACATTGACCATGGTGAGAGTGATCACGGTGCTAGTGCTCACAGTAATAGTGCTCATGGTGACAGTGCCGACAGTGAAGGTGCTCACGGTGACAGTGCCTCTGGTGATAGTGCCCATGGTGAGAGTCCGCCCATTGATAGTGCCCATGGTGGCAGTTCCCATTGTGAAAATGCTCATGATGACATTGCCCATGTTGGTAGTCCCCATGGTGACAGTGCTCACGGTGATAGTGACCTTGGTAACTGTGCACATGGTGGCCGTGCCCTTGGTGACAGTGCCAATGATGACAGTACTCATGGTGACAGTTCTCACGGTGATAGTGCCCATGGTGATATTGCACATGGTGGCAGTGAAAAATGGTGACAGTGCCCATGTTGACAGTTCTCATGGTGACAGTGCACACGGTGACAACCCATGCAGACAGTACTCACGGTGACAGTTCTCATGGTTGCAGTACCCATGGTGACAGTGCTCACAGTGATACTGCCCATGGTGGCAGTGCCCATGGTGACAGTGCCCATGGTGACACTGCCCATGATGACAGTGCCCATGGTGAAAGTTCCCACGGCGCCATTGCCTATGGTGACAGTGCTCATGGTAACAGTGCCCATGGTGACAGTGACCATGGTGAGAGTGCTCACACTGATAGTGCCCATGGTGACAGGGCTCATGGTGCCAGTCCTCATTGTGCCAGTACCCATGGTGACATTGTTCTTGGTGACACTGACCACAGTGAGAGTGCTCACTGTGATAGAGCTCATGGTAATAGTGCTCATGGTGACAGTGCAAATGGTGACAATACCCATGGTGACAGTACTCATGTTGAAAATACCCATGGTGGCAGTTCTCATGGTGACAGTGCTCATAATAGCAGTGCCCAAGTTGGCAGTCCTCGTGGTGACAGTGCTAATGGTGACAGTGCTCTTGGTGGCAGTTCCCATGGGGACAGTACCGATGGTGACCCTGTGCATTGTTACAGTGCCCATGGTAACCGTGCTCACGGTGGTAGTGCACATCGTGACAGTGCCCATGGTGGCAGTTCACCTGGTGACAGTGCTAAATCGTGACAGTGCACATGCTGACAGTGCTCACGGTGATAGTGCCCATGGTGACAGTGCCCACGGTGATAATGGGTATTATTACAGTGTTCATCTTGACAGAGCCCAAGGTGGCAGTGGCCATGGTGACAGTGCCCATGGTAACAGTGCCGACAGTGACAGTGCCCATGGTGACACTTCTCACAGTGAATGTGCCCATGGGGACAGTTACCATGATGAGATTTCTCACGGTGATAGTGCCCGTTGTGACAGTGCTCACACTGACAATGCCCATGGTGCCACTGCCCATAGAGACATTCCGCACGGTCACTTTTCTCACGGTGAAAGTACCTATGGTGACACTGCACCTGGTGGCAGTGCAAAATGGTGACAGTGCCCATGGTGACATTGCTCATAGTGACTTTGCTTACAGTGATAGTCCTTACGGTGACAGTGTGCATGGTGACACTGCACACAGTTGCAGTGTTCATGGTGACAGTGTTCACGGTGATACTTTCCATGGTGATAGTGCCCATGGTGACACTGCACATGGTGGCAGTGAAAAATGGTGACAGTGCCCCTGTTGTCAGTTCTCATGGTGACCGTGCACATGGTGACAACCCGTGCAGACTGTACTCATGGTGACAGTACTCACGGTGACAGTTCTCATGTTTGCAGTATCCATGGTGACAGTGCTCACAGTGATAGTGCCCATGGTGAGAGTGCCCATGATGACAGGGCCCATGGTGCCATTGCCTATGGTGACAGTGCTCATGGTAACAGTGCCCAAGGTGACAGTGACCATGGTGAGAGTGCTCACACTGATGGTGCCCATGGTGACAGTGCTCATGGTGTCTGTCTACATTGTGCCAGTACCCATGGCAACAGTGCTCATGGTGACAGGGACCACAGTGAGAGAGCTCACGGTGAGAGTGCTCACTTTAATAGTGCTCATGGTGACAGTGCAAATGGTGACAATACCATGGTGACAGTACTCATGTTGAAAATACCCATGGTGGCAGTTCTCATAGCGACAGATCTCATGGTGACATTGCTCATAATAGCAGTGCCCAGGTGCCAGTGCTCGTGGTGACGGTGCTAATGGTGACAGTGCTCTTGGTGGCAGTTCCCATCGGGACAATACTGATGGTGACACTGTGCATTGTTACAGTGCCCATGGTAACCGTGTTCACGGTGATAGTGCACATCGTGACAGTGCCCATGGTGGTAGTTCACCTGGTGACAGTGCTAAATAGTGACAGTGCACATGCTGACAGTGCTCACGGTGATAGTGCCCATGGTGACAGTGCACACGGTCATAATGGGCATTGTTACAGAGTTCATGGTGACAGCACACGGTGGCAGTGGCCATGGAGACAGTGCCCACGATGACAGTGCCCATGGTGACAGTGCCGACAGTGACAGTGCCCATGGTGACACTTCTCATGGTGACAGTGCCCATGGGGACAGTTAGCATGGTGAGATTTCTAACGGTGATAGTGCCCGTTGTGCCAGTGCTCACAGTAACAATGCCCATGGGGCCAGTGCCCATAGAGTCATTCCGCACGGTCACATTTCTCACGGTGAAAGTGCCTATGGTGATATTAACCATGGTGACACTGCACATGGTGGCAGAGCAAAATGGTGACAATGCCCATGGTGACATTGCTCATGGTGACTTTGCTTACGGTGATAGTCCTTACAGTGACAGTACGCATGGTGACACTGCACACAGTGACAGTGTTCATGGTGAAAGTGTTCACGGTGATAGTTCCCATGGTGAGATTGTCCTGGTAACAGTGCCCATAGTCACAATTCTCATGGTGTAGTGCTCACAGTGACAGTGCCCATGGTGTCATGCCCATGGTGACAGTGCTCATGGTGGCAGTGCTCATGTTGGCAGAGCCATAAATAAGAGTGCTCATTGTGGCAGTGCTCATGGTGTCCGTGCTCATGGTGACAGTGCCCATGATTACAGTGTTTATGGTGATAGATGTCACGGTGTCAGTGCCCACGCGGAGAGTGCCAAGGCTGACAAAGCCCAGGGTGATACTTCCCATTGGGACAGTGCCCACGGTGACAGTGCCCATGGTGACAGCACCCAGTGTGACAAGGCGCATGGTGACAGTGCTCACGGTGACAGTGCCCATGGTGACAGTGCCGATGGTGAGAGTGCCAATAGTGACAGTGCTCATGGTGAAACTGCCCACAGAGACATCGCCCATGGTGATAGTGTTCATGGTGACAACCCCACGGTGACAGTGCCAATGTTGATAGTCCCAGTGGTGACAGGTCTTACATTGAATGTGACCATGGTGTCTGTGCTCATGGTGACAGTGCTCAAGGTTATAGTCTCCATGTTGACAGTGCCGATGGTGACAATTCTCACGGTGACAGGGCCTATGGTGAAAATTCTCATAGTGACAGTGTTCACGGTGACAGTGCCCATGGTGCTATTACCCATGGTGACAGTTCTCATAGTGAAACTGCCCATGTTGACACTGCCCATGGTGGCAGTGCAAAATGGTGACAGTGCCCATGGTGATATTGCTCATGGTGACATTGCTTATGGTGATAGTGTGTATGGTGAAACTGCACACAGTGACATTGCTCATGGTGACAGTGTTCATGGCGTTAGTTCCTATGGTGAATGTGACCATGGGGACAGTGCCCATAGTCACAATTCTCATGGTGTAGTGCTCACGGTGACAGTGCCCATGGTGACAATACACAGGGTGACAGTATTCATGGTGACATTGCTCATGGTGAGAGTGCCCATGTTCACAACTGTCACGGTGATAGTTCCCATGGTGACAATACCCAGGGTAACAGAGCTGATGGTAAAAGTGTTCACGGTGACAGTGCCCATGGTGACAGTACCTAAGGTGACAATTCCCATGGTGAGACTGCTCATAGACAGTGCCCATGGTGACAATACCCAGCGTGTCCTGTCCATGGTGACAGTGATCATGGTGACACATCTCATGAGGACAGTGCCATAAGTGACAGTGCTCATTGTGGCAGTGCTCATGGTGACAGTGCCCATGGTGACAGTGCCTATGGTGATAGATATCATGGTGGCTGTGCCCAGGGAGACATTGCCCACGCTGACAAGACCCATGGTGATACTTCCCATTGTGACAGTGCCATCGGTGGCAGAGCCCATGGTGACAGTGCCCAAGATCACAGAGCCCATGGTGAGAGTGCTAACGGTGACTGTGCCCATGGTGACAGCACCCAGTGTGAAAATGCCCATTGTGACAGTGCTCACGGTGACCATGCCAATGGTGATAGTGCCAATAGTGAGAGTGCTCACGGTGACACTGCCCATGGACACACTGCCCATTGTGATAGTGCCCATCATGACAACCCCTCGGAGGCAGTGCCAATGGTGAGAGTCCCCGTGGTGACAGTTCTCATGGTGAAAGTGATCCTTTTGAAATTGCTCATGGTGACAGTGCTCATGGTGACAGTGCTCAAGGTGATAGTCTCCATGTTGACAGTGTGCATGGTGACTGTTCTCATGGTGACAGTGCCTATGGTGATTATGCTCTTAGTGACAGTGCTCATGGTGACAGTGCCCATGGTGACAGTGACCACGGTGACTGTTCTCACCGTGGTAGTGCCCATGGTGACAGTGTTCATGATGACAGTCCGCATTAAGGCTGTGCCCGTGGTGACATTGCTAATGGTGATAATTCTCACGGTGATAGTACGCACGTTGAAAATGACAAAGGTGACAACACCCAGGTGATAATAATCATGGTGAAAGTGCCCATGGTGGCAGTTCTCATACTGACAGTTCTTGTGACAGTGCTCATGGTGGCAGTGCTCGTGGTGACAGTGCTCTTGGTGACAGTGCTCATGGTGGCAGTGCCCATGGTGAGACTACCGATGGTGACCCTGCCCATGGTGACAGTGCACATGGTCATGGTGCCTCTGGTGGCAGTGCAATATAGTGAGAATGCCCATGATGATATTGCTCATGGTGATAGTGCCCATGGTGAGAGTGCCCATGGTTCCAGTGCTCATGGTGACAGTGCCCATTGTGACAGTGCCCTTGGTGACAGTGCACACCATGAGAGTGCCCATGGTGTCTGTGCCCATGGTGACAGTTCTTATCATGAGAGTGTTCACGGTAGCAGTGTTCATGGTAATAGTGCTCACGGAGGCATTGCCCACAATGAGAGTGCCCACGGTGAGAATACTGACTGTGACAGTGCTCATGATGACTTTTCTCTCTGTGACAGTGCCCTTGGGGACAGTTAGCACGGTGAGATTTCTCACAGTGATAGTGCACATTGTTTCAGTGCTCATAGTGACAAGACCCTAGGCGCCAGTGCCCATCATGGCATTGCTCACGGTGATATTTCTCACGGTGACAGTGCCCATGGTGATATTACCCATGGTGACAGTACTCAGTGATCAAGTGCTCATGGTGACATGGCATAAGGTGATAATGCTCACGGTGGCAGTGCAAAATGGTGACAGTGCCCATGGGGACATTGCTTAATGTGATAGTCCTTGTGGTGACATTGTGCATGGTGACATTGCCCACCATGACAGTGCTCTTGTTGACAGTGCTCATGGTGATAGTGCCAATGTTGGAAGTGCCCATCGTGAAAGTGTCCATGGTGACAGTTCTTATGATGAGAGTGGTCAGAGTGGCAGTGCTCATGGTGAAAGTGCCCATGGTGACAGAGCCCACGGTGACAGTGTCCATAGTTATAGTGTCCATGGTGACAGTACTAACAGTGAAATTGTCCATGGGGACACTGCCCATGGTGAAAGTGCCCATGGTCACAACACTCACGGTGATAGTGCTCACGGTGAGAGTGGCCATGGTGACAGTGACCACGGTGACAGTTCTAATGGTGATACTGCCCATGATGACAGTGCTCATGGTGACAGTCCACATTGTACCAGTGCCCAAGGTGACAGTGCTCATGGTGACAGTGCCCAAAGTCACAATACCCATGGTGACAGTGCCCAGGCTGACAGTTCTCAAGGTGATAGTGCCCATGGTGACAGTGCACATGGTGATACAGAGAATGGGGACAGTGCTTATGGTGACAGTGGTCATGGTTGCAGTACCCATGGTGATAGTGCTGAAACTGACAGTGCCCTTGGGGATAGTGCCCATGGTGAGTGTGCTCGTGTTAATTGTGTCCATGGTGGCAGTTCCCATTGTGAAAGTGCTCATGATGACAGTGCCCATGTGGGTAGTTCCCATGGTGACAGTGCTCATGGTGATAGTGACCATGTTAACAGTGCACATGGTGGCTGTGCCCTTGGTGACAGTGCCCATGATGACAGTATTCATGGTGACAGTGCTCACGGTGATAATGCCCATGGTGGCAGTGCACATGGTGGTAGTGCACATGGTGGCAGTGAAAAATGGTGACAGTTCCCATGCTGACAGTTCTCATTGTGACAATGCACACGGTCACAACCGATGCTGACACTGCTCATGGTAGCTGTACCCTTGGTGACAGTGCTCAGAGTGATAGTGCCCATGGTGGCAGTGCCCATGGTGACACTGCCCATGGTGACAATGCCCATGATGACAGTGCCCATGGAGTCAGTGCCCACGGAGCCATTGCCTATGGTAACAGTGCTCACAGTGACAGTACCCATGGTAACAGTGACCATGGTGAGAGTGCTCATGGTGATAGTGTCTATGGTGACAGATCACACTGTGACAGTCCGCATTGTGCCAGTACCAA
Organism: Mesoplodon mirus; assembly: GCF_964341445.2. NCBI lineage: Eukaryota > Metazoa > Chordata > Mammalia > Artiodactyla > Ziphiidae > Mesoplodon > Mesoplodon mirus. The sequence continues at coordinate 117,195 of NW_028295630.1, forward strand.
TAGTGACAGTGCCCATGGTGACATTGACCATGGTGAGAGTGATCACGGTGCTAGTGCTCACAGTAATAGTGCTCATGGTGACAGTGCCGACAGTGAAGGTGCTCACGGTGAGAGTGCCTCTGGTGATAGTGCCCATGGTGAGAGTCCGCCCATTGATAGTGCCCATGGTGGCAGTTCCCATTGTGAAAATGCTCATGATGACATTGCCCATGTTGGTAGTCCCCATGGTGACAGTGCTCACGGTGATAGTGACCTTGGTAACTGTGCACATGGTGGCCGTGCCCTTGGTGACAGTGCCAATGATGACAGTACTCATGGTGACAGTTCTCACGGTGATAGTGCCCATGGTGATATTGCACATGGTGGCAGTGAAAAATGGTGACAGTGCCCATGTTGACAGTTCTCATGGTGACAGTGCACACGGTGACAACCCATGCAGACAGTACTCACGGTGACAGTTCTCATGGTTGCAGTACCCATGGTGACAGTGCTCACAGTGATACTGCCCATGGTGGCAGTGCCCATGGTGACAGTGCCCATGGTGACACTGCCCATGATGACAGTGCCCATGGTGAAAGTTCCCACGGCGCCATTGCCTATGGTGACAGTGCTCATGGTAACAGTGCCCATGGTGACAGTGACCATGGTGAGAGTGCTCACACTGATAGTGCCCATGGTGACAGGGCTCATGGTGCCAGTCCGCATTGTGCCAGTACCCATGGCGACAGTGCTCATGGTGACACTGACCACAGTGAGAGTGCTCACTGTGATAGAGCTCACGGTAATAGTGCTCATGGTGACAGTGCAAAGGGTGACAATACCCATGGTGACAGTACTCATGTTGAAAATACCCATGGTGGCAGTTCTCATGGTGACAGTGCTCATAATAGCAGTGCCCAAGTTGGCAGTCCTCGTGGTGACAGTGCTAATGGTGACAGTGCTCTTGGTGGCAGTTCCCATGGGGACAGTACCGATGGTGACCCTGTGCATTGTTACAGTGCCCATGGTAACCGTGCTCACGGTGGTAGTGCACATCGTGACAGTGCCCATGGTGGCAGTTCACCTGGTGACAGTGCTAAATCGTGACAGTGCACATGCTGACAGTGCTCACGGTGATAGTGCCCATGGTGACAGTGCCCACGGTGATAATGGGTATTATTACAGTGTTCATCTTGACAGAGCCCAAGGTGGCAGTGGCCATGGTGACAGTGCCCACAATGACAGTGCCCATGGTAACAGTGCCGACAGTGACAGTGCCCATGGTGACACTTCTCACAGTGAATGTGCCCATGGGGACAGTTACCATGATGAGATTTCTCACGGTGATAGTGCCCGTTGTGACAGTGCTCACACTTACAATGCCCATGGTGCCACTGCCCATAGAGACATTCCGCACGGTCACTTTTCTCACGGTGAAAGTACCTATGGTGACACTGCACCTGGTGGCAGTGCAAAATGGTGACAGTGCCCATGGTGACATTGCTCATAGTGACTTTGCTTACAGTGATAGTCCTTACGGTGACAGTGTGCATGGTGACACTGCACACAGTTGCAGTGTTCATGGTGACAGTGTTCACGGTGATACTTTCCATGGTGATAGTGCCCATGGTGACACTGCACATGGTGGCAGTGAAAAATGGTGACAGTGCCCCTGTTGTCAGTTCTCATGGTGACCGTGCACATGGTGACAACCCGTGCAGACTGTACTCATGGTGACAGTACTCACGGTGACAGTTCTCATGTTTGCAGTATCCATGGTGACAGTGCTCACAGTGATAGTGCCCATGGTGAGAGTGCCCATGATGACAGGGCCCATGGTGCCATTGCCTATGGTGACAGTGCTCATGGTAACAGTGCCCAAGGTGACAGTGACCATGGTGAGAGTGCTCACACTGATGGTGCCCATGGTGACAGTGCTCATGGTGTCTGTCTACATTGTGCCAGTACCCATGGCAACAGTGCTCATGGTGACAGGGCCCACAGTGAGAGAGCTCACGGTGAGAGTGCTCACGGTAATAGTGCTCATGGTGACAGTGCAAATGGTGACAATACCATGGTGACAGTACTCATGTTGAAAATACCCATGGTGGCAGTTCTCATAGCGACAGATCTCATGGTGACATTGCTCATAATAGCAGTGCCCAGGTGCCAGTGCTCGTGGTGACGGTGCTAATGGTGACAGTGCTCTTGGTGGCAGTTCCCATCGGGACAATACTGATGGTGACACTGTGCATTGTTACAGTGCCCATGGTAACCGTGTTCACGGTGATAGTGCACATCGTGACAGTGCCCATGGTGGTAGTTCACCTGGTGACAGTGCTAAATAGTGACAGTGCACATGCTGACAGTGCTCACGGTGATAGTGCCCATGGTGACAGTGCACACGGTCATAATGGGCATTGTTACAGAGTTCATGGTGACAGCACACGGTGGCAGTGGCCATGGAGACAGTGCCCACGATGACAGTGCCCATGGTGACAGTGCCAACAGTGACAGTGCCCATGGTGACACTTCTCATGGTGACAGTGCCCATGGGGACAGTTAGCATGGTGAGATTTCTAACGGTGATAGTGCCCGTTGTGCCAGTGCTCACAGTAACAATGCCCATGGGGCCAGTGCCCATAGAGTCATTCCGCACGGTCACATTTCTCACGGTGAAAGTGCCTATGGTGATATTAACCATGGTGACACTGCACATGGTGGCAGAGCAAAATGGTGACAGTGCCCATGGTGACATTGCTCATGGTGACTTTGCTTACGGTGATAGTCCTTACAGTGACAGTACGCATGGTGACACTGCACACAGTGACAGTGTTCATGGTGAAAGTGTTCACGGTGATAGTTCCCATGGTGAGATTGTCCTGGTAACAGTGCCCATAGTCACAATTCTCATGGTGTAGTGCTCACAGTGACAGTGCCCATGGTGTCATGCCCATGGTGACAGTGCTCATGGTGACAGTGCTCATGTTGGCAGAGCCATAAATAAGAGTGCTCATTGTGGCAGTGCTCATGGTGTCCGTGCTCATGGTGACAGTGCCCATGATTACAGTGTTTATGGTGATAGATGTCACGGTGTCAGTGCCCACGCGGAGAGTGCCAAGGCTGACAAAGCCCAGGGTGATACTTCCCATTGTGACAGTGCCCACGGTGACAGTGCCCATGGTGACAGCACCCAGTGTGACAAGGCACATGGTGACAGTGCTCACGGTGACAGTGCCCATGGTGACAGTGCCGATGGTGAGAGTGCCAATAGTGACAGTGCTCATGGTGAAACTGCCCACAGAGACATCGCCCATGGTGATAGTGTTCATGGTGACAACCCCACGGTGACAGTGCCAATGTTGATAGTCCCAGTGGTGACAGGTCTTACATTGAATGTGACCATGGTGTCTGTGCTCATGGTGACAGTGCTCAAGGTTATAGTCTCCATGTTGACAGTGCCGATGGTGACAATTCTCACGGTGACAGGGCCTATGGTGAAAATTCTCATAGTGACAGTGTTCACGGTGACAGTGCCCATGGTGCTATTACCCATGGTGACAGTTCTCATAGTGAAACTGCCCATGTTGACACTGCCCATGGTGGCAGTGCAAAATGGTGACAGTGCCCATGGTGATATTGCTCATGGTGACATTGCTTATGGTGATAGTGTGTATGGTGAAACTGCACACAGTGACATTGCTCATGGTGACAGTGTTCATGGCGTTAGTTCCTATGGTGAATGTGACCATGGGGACAGTGCCCATAGTCACAATTCTCATGGTGTAGTGCTCACGGTGACAGTGCCCATGGTGACAATACACAGGGTGACAGTATTCATGGTGACATTGCTCATGGTGAGAGTGCCCATGTTCACAACTGTCACGGTGATAGTTCCCATGGTGACAATACCCAGGGTAACAGAGCTGATGGTAAAAGTGTTCACGGTGACAGTGCCCATGGTGACAGTACCTAAGGTGACAATTCCCATGGTGAGACTGCTCATAGACAGTGCCCATGGTGACAATACCCAGCGTGTCCTGTCCATGGTGACAGTGATCATGGTGACACATCTCATGAGGACAGTGCCATAAGTGACAGTGCTCATTGTGGCAGTGCTCATGGTGACAGTGCCCATGGTGACAGTGCCTATGGTGATAGATATCATGGTGGCTGTGCCCAGGGAGACATTGCCCACGCTGACAAGACCCATGGTGATACTTCCCATTGTGACAGTGCCATTGGTGGCAGAGCCCATGGTGACAGTGCCCAAGATCACAGAGCCCATGGTGAGAGTGCTAACGGTGACTGTGCCCATGGTGACAGCACCCAGTGTGAAAATGCCCATTGTGACAGTGCTCACGGTGACCATGCCAATGGTGATAGTGCCAATAGTGAGAGTGCTCACGGTGACACTGCCCATGGACACACTGCCCATTGTGATAGTGCCCATCATGACAACCCCTCGGAGGCAGTGCCAATGGTGAGAGTCCCCGTGGTGACAGTTCTCATGGTGAAAGTGATCCTTTTGAAATTGCTCATGGTGACAGTGCTCATGGTGACAGTGCTCAAGGTGATAGTCTCCATGTTGACAGTGTGCATGGTGACTGTTCTCACGGTGACAGTGCCTATGGTGATTATGCTCTTAGTGACAGTGCTCATGGTGACAGTGCCCATGGTGACAGTGACCACGGTGACTGTTCTCACCGTGGTAGTGCCCATGGTGACAGTGTTCATGATGACAGTCCGCATTAAGGCTGTGCCCGTGGTGACATTGCTAATGGTGATAATTCTCACGGTGATAGTACGCACGTTGAAAATGACAAAGGTGACAACACCCAGGTGATAATAATCATGGTGAAAGTGCCCATGGTGGCAGTTCTCATACTGACAGTTCTTGTGACAGTGCTCATGGTGGCAGTGCTCGTGGTGACAGTGCTCTTGGTGACAGTGCTCATGGTGGCAGTGCCCATGGTGAGACTACCGATGGTGACACTGCCCATGGTGACAGTGCACATGGTCATGGTGCATCTGCTGGCAGTGCAAAATAGTGAGAGTGCCCATGATGATATTGCTCATGGTGATAGTGCCCATGGTGAGAGTGCCCATGGTTCCAGTGCTCATGGTGACAGTGCCCATTTTGACAGTGCCCTTGGTGACAGTGCACACCATGAGAGTGCCCATGGTGTCTGTGCCCATGGTGACAGTTCTTATCATGAGAGTGTTCACGGTAGCAGTGTTCATGGTAATAGTGCTCACGGAGGCATTGCCCACAATGAGAGTGCCCACGGTGAGAATACTGACTGTGACAGCGCCCATGATGACTTTTCTCTCTGTGACAGTGCCCTTGGGGACAGTTAGCACGGTGAGATTTCTCACAGTGATAGTGCACATTGTTTCAGTGCTCATAGTGACAAGACCCTAGGCGCCAGTGCCCATCATGGCATTGCTCACGGTGATATTTCTCACGGTGACAGTGCCCATGGTGATATTACCCATGGTGACAGTACTCAGTGATCAAGTGCTCATGGTGACATGGCATAAGGTGATAATGCTCACGGTGGCAGTGCAAAATGGTGACAGTGCCCATGGGGACATTGCTCATAGTGACTTTGCTTACAGTGATAGTCCTTACGGTGACACTGTGCATAGTGACACTGCACACAGTTGCAGTGTTCATGGTGACAGTGTTCACGGTGATACTTTCCATGGTGATAGTGCCCATGGTGACACTGCACATGGTGGCAGTGAAAAATGGTGACAGTGCCCCTGTTGTCAGTTCTCATGGTGACCGTGCACATGGTGACAACCCGTGCAGACTGTACTCATGGTGACAGTACTCACGGTGACAGTTCTCATGTTTGCAGTATCCATGGTGACAGTGCTCACAGTGATAGTGCCCATGGTGAGAGTGCCCATGATGACAGGGCCCATGGTGCCATTGCCTATGGTGACAGTGCTCATGGTAACAGTGCCCAAGGTGACAGTGACCATGGTGAGAGTGCTCACACTGATGGTGCCCATGGTGACAGTGCTCATGGTGTCTGTCTACATTGTGCCAGTACCCATGGCAACAGTGCTCATGGTGACAGGGACCACAGTGAGAGAGCTCACAGTGAGAGTGCTCACTTTAATAGTGCTCATGGTGACAGTGCAAATGGTGACAATACCATGGTGACAGTACTCATGTTGAAAATACCCATGGTGGCAGTTCTCATAGCGACAGATCTCATGGTGACATTGCTCATAATAGCAGTGCCCAGGTGCCAGTGCTCGTGGTGACGGTGCTAATGGTGACAGTGCTCTTGGTGGCAGTTCCCATCGGGACAATACTGATGGTGACACTGTGCATTGTTACAGTGCCCATGGTAACCGTGTTCACGGTGATAGTGCACATCGTGACAGTGCCCATGGTGGTAGTTCACCTGGTGACAGTGCTAAATAGTGACAGTGCACATGCTGACAGTGCTCACGGTGATAGTGCCCATGGTGACAGTGCACACGGTGATAATGGGCATTGTTACAGAGTTCATGGTGACAGCACACGGTGGCAGTGGCCATGGAGACAGTGCCCACAATGACAGTGCCCATGGTGACAGTGCCGACAGTGACAGTGCCCATGGTGACACTTCTCATGGTGACAGTGCCCATGGGGACAGTTAGCATGGTGAGATTTCTAACGGTGATAGTGCCCGTTGTGCCAGTGCTCACAGTAACAATGCCCATGGGGCCAGTGCCCATAGAGTCATTCCGCACGGTCACATTTCTCACGGTGAAAGTGCCTATGGTGATATTAACCATGGTGACACTGCACATGGTGGCAGAGCAAAATGGCGACAGTGCCCATGGTGACATTGCTCATGGTGACTTTGCTTACGGTGATAGTCCTTACAGTGACAGTACGCATGGTGACACTGCACACAGTGACAGTGTTCATGGTGAAAGTGTTCACGGTGATAGTTCCCATGGTGAGATTGTCCTGGTAACAGTGCCCATAGTCACAATTCTCATGGTGTAGTGCTCACAGTGACAGTGCCCATGGTGTCATGCCCATGGTGACAGTGCTCATGGTGACAGTGCTCATGTTGGCAGAGCCATAAATAAGAGTGCTCATTGTGGCAGTGCTCATGGTGTCTGTGCTCATGGTGACAGTGCCCATGATTACAGTGTTTATGGTGATAGATGTCACGGTGTCAGTGCCCACGCGGAGAGTGCCAAGGCTGACAAAGCCCAGGGTGATACTTCCCATTGTGACAGTGCCCACGGTGATAGTGCCCATGGTGACAGCACCCAGTGTGACAAGGCGCATGGTGACAGTGCTCACGGTGACAGTGCCCATGGTGACAGTGCCGATGGTGAGAGTGCCAATAGTGACAGTGCTCATGGTGAAACTGCCCACAGAGACATCGCCCATGGTGATAGTGTTCATGGTGACAACCCCACGGTGACAGTGCCAATGTTGATAGTCCCAGTGGTGACAGGTCTTACACTGAATGTGACCATGGTGTCTGTGCTCATGGTGACAGTGCTCAAGGTTATAGTCTCCATGTTGACAGTGCCGATGGTGACAATTCTCACGGTGACAGGGCCTGTGGTGAAAATTCTCATAGTGACAGTGTTCACGGTGACAGTGCCCATGGTGCTATTACCCATGGTGACAGTTCTCATAGTGAAACTGCCCATGTTGACACTGCCCATGGTGGCAGTGCAAAATGGTGACAGTGCCCATGGTGATATTGCTCATGGTGGCATTGCTTATGGTGATAGTGTGTATGGTGAAACTGCACACAGTGACTTTGCTCATGGTGACAGTGTTCACGGCGTTAGTTCCTATGGTGAATGTGACCATGGGGACAGTGCCCATAGTCACAATTCTCATGGTGTAGTGCTCACGGTGACAGTGCCCATGGTGACAATACACAGGGTGACAGTATTCATGGTGACATTGCTCATGGTGAGAGTGCCCATGTTTACAACTGTCACGGTGATAGTTCCCATGGTGACAATACCCAGGGTAACAGAGCTGATGGTAAAAGTGTTCACGGTGACAGTGCCCATGGTGACAGTACCTAAGGTGACAATTCCCATGGTGAGACTGCTCATAGACAGTGCCCATGGTGACAATACCCAGCGTGTCCTGTCCATGGTGACAGTGATCATGGTGACACATCTCATGAGGACAGTGCCATAAGTGACAGTGCTCATTGTGGCAGTGCTCATGGTGACAGTGCCCATGGTGACAGTGCCTATGGTGATAGATATCATGGTGGCTGTGCCCAGGGAGACATTGCCCACGCTGACAAGACCCATGGTGATACTTCCCATTGTGACAGTGCCATCGGTGGCAGAGCCCATGGTGACAGTGCCCAAGATCACAGAGCCCATGGTGAGAGTGCTAACGGTGACTGTGCCCATGGTGACAGCACCCAGTGTGAAAATGCCCATTGTGACAGTGCTCACGGTGACCATGCCAATGGTGATAGTGCCAATAGTGAGAGTGCTCACGGTGACACTGCCCATGGACACACTGCCCATTGTGATAGTGCCCATCATGACAACCCCTCGGAGGCAGTGCCAATGGTGAGAGTCCCCGTGGTGACAGTTCTCATGGTGAAAGTGATCCTTTTGAAATTGCTCATGGTGACAGTGCTCATGGTGACAGTGCTCAAGGTGATAGTCTCCATGTTGACAGTGTGCATGGTGACTGTTCTCACGGTGACAGTGCCTATGGTGATTATGCTCTTAGTGACAGTGCTCATGGTGACAGTGCCCATGGTGACAGTGACCACGGTGACTGTTCTCACCGTGGTAGTGCCCATGGTGACAGTGTTCATGATGACAGTCCGCATTAAGGCTGTGCCCGTGGTGACATTGCTAATGGTGATAATTCTCACGGTGATAGTACGCACGTTGAAAATGACAAAGGTGACAACACCCAGGTGATAATAATCATGGTGAAAGTGCCCATGGTGGCAGTTCTCATACTGACAGTTCTTGTGACAGTGCTCATGGTGGCAGTGCTCGTGGTGACAGTGCTCTTGGTGACAGTGCTCATGGTGGCAGTGCCCATGGTGAGACTACCGATGGTGACCCTGCCCATGGTGACAGTGCACATGGTCATGGTGCCTCTGGTGGCAGTGCAATATAGTGAGAATGCCCATGATGATATTGCTCATGGTGATAGTGCCCATGGTGAGAGTGCCCATGGTTCCAGTGCTCATGGTGACAGTGCCCATTGTGACAGTGCCCTTGGTGACAGTGCACACCATGAGAGTGCCCATGGTGTCTGTGCCCATGGTGACAGTTCTTATCATGAGAGTGTTCACGGTAGCAGTGTTCATGGTAATAGTGCTCACGGAGGCATTGCCCACAATGAGAGTGCCCACGGTGAGAATACTGACTGTGACAGTGCCCATGATGACTTTTCTCTCTGTGACAGTGCCCTTGGGGACAGTTAGCACGGTGAGATTTCTCACAGTGATAGTGCACATTGTTTCAGTGCTCATAGTGACAAGACCCTAGGCGCCAGTGCCCATCATGGCATTGCTCACGGTGATATTTCTCACGGTGACAGTGCCCATGGTGATATTACCCATGGTGACAGTACTCAGTGATCAAGTGCTCATGGTGACATGGCATAAGGTGATAATGCTCACGGTGGCAGTGCAAAATGGTGACAGTGCCCATGGGGACATTGCTCATAGTGACTTTGCTTACAGTGATAGTCCTTACGGTGACACTGTGCATAGTGACACTGCACACAGTTGCAGTGTTCATGGTGACAGTGTTCACGGTGATACTTTCCATGGTGATAGTGCCCATGGTGACACTGCACATGGTGGCAGTGAAAAATGGTGACAGTGCCCCTGTTGTCAGTTCTCATGGTGACCGTGCACATGGTGACAACCCGTGCAGACTGTACTCATGGTGACAGTACTCACGGTGACATTTCTCATGTTTGCAGTATCCATGGTGACAGTGCTCACAGTGATAGTGCCCATGGTGAGAGTGCCCATGATGACAGGGCCCATGGTGCCATTGCCTATGGTGACAGTGCTCATGGTAACAGTGCCCAAGGTGACAGTGACCATGGTGAGAGTGCTCACACTGATGGTGCCCATGGTGACAGTGCTCATGGTGTCTGTCTACATTGTGCCAGTACCCATGGCAACAGTGCTCATGGTGACAGAGACCACAGTGAGAGAGCTCACAGTGAGAGTGCTCACTTTAATAGTGCTCATGGTGACAGTGCAAATGGTGACAATACCATGGTGACAGTACTCATGTTGAAAATACCCATGGTGGCAGTTCTCATAGCGACAGATCTCATGGTGACATTGCTCATAATAGCAGTGCCCAGGTGCCAGTGCTCGTGGTGACGGTGCTAATGGTGACAGTGCTCTTGGTGGCAGTTCCCATCGGGACAATACTGATGGTGACACTGTGCATTGTTACAGTGCCCATGGTAACCGTGTTCACGGTGATAGTGCACATCGTGACAGTGCCCATGGTGGTAGTTCACCTGGTGACAGTGCTAAATAGTGACAGTGCACATGCTGACAGTGCTCACGGTGATAGTGCCCATGGTGACAGTGCACACGGTGATAATGGGCATTGTTACAGAGTTCATGGTGACAGCACACGGTGGCAGTGGCCATGGAGACAGTGCCCACAATGACAGTGCCCATGGTGACAGTGCCGACAGTGACAGTGCCCATGGTGACACTTCTCATGGTGACAGTGCCCATGGGGACAGTTAGCATGGTGAGATTTCTAACGGTGATAGTGCCCGTTGTGCCAGTGCTCACAGTAACAATGCCCATGCGGCCAGTGCCCATAGAGTCATTTCGCACGGTCACATTTCTCACGGTGAAAGTGCCTATGGTGATATTAACCATGGTGACACTGCACATGGTGGCAGAGCAAAATGGCGACAGTGCCCATGGTGACATTGCTCATGGTGACTTTGCTTACGGTGATAGTCCTTACAGTGACAGTACGCATGGTGACACTGCACACAGTGACAGTGTTCATGGTGAAAGTGTTCACGGTGATAGTTCCCATGGTGAGATTGTCCTGGTAACAGTGCCCATAGTCACAATTCTCATGGTGTAGTGCTCACAGTGACAGTGCCCATGGTGTCATGCCCATGGTGACAGTGCTCATGGTGACAGTGCTCATGTTGGCAGAGCCATAAATAAGAGTGCTCATTGTGGCAGTGCTCATGGTGTCTGTGCTCATGGTGACAGTGCCCATGATTACAGTGTTTATGGTGATAGATGTCACGGTGTCAGTGCCCACGCAGAGAGTCCCAAGGCTGACAAAGCCCAGGGTGATACTTCCCATTGTGACAGTGCCCACGGTGACAGTGCCCATGGTGACAGCACCCAGTGTGACAAGGCGCATGGTGACAGTGCTCACGGTGACAGTGCCCATGGTGACAGTGCCGATGGTGAGAGTGCCAATAGTGACAGTGCTCATGGTGAAACTGCCCACAGAGACATCGCCCATGGTGATAGTGTTCATGGTGACAACCCCACGGTGACAGTGCCAATGTTGATAGTCCCAGTGGTGACAGGTCTTACATTGAATGTGACCATGGTGTCTGTGCTCATGGTGACAGTGCTCAAGGTTATAGTCTCCATGTTGACAGTGCCGATGGTGACAATTCTCACGGTGACAGGGCCTGTGGTGAAAATTCTCATAGTGACAGTGTTCACGGTGACAGTGCCCATGGTGCTATTACCCATGGTGACAGTTCTCATAGTGAAACTGCCCATGTTGACACTGCCCATGGTGGCAGTGCAAAATGGTGACAGTGCCCATGGTGATATTGCTCATGGTGACATTGCTTATGGTGATAGTGTGTATGGTGAAACTGCACACAGTGACTTTGCTCATGGTGACAGTGTTCATGGCGTTAGTTCCTATGGTGAATGTGACCATGGGGACAGTGCCCATAGTCACAATTCTCATGGTGTAGTGCTCACGGTGACAGTGCCCATGGTGACAATACACAGGGTGACAGTATTCATGGTGACATTGCTCATGGTGAGAGTGCCCATGTTCACAACTGTCACGGTGATAGTTCCCATGGTGACAATACCCAGGGTAACAGAGCTGATGGTAAAAGTGTTCACGGTGACAGTGCCCATGGTGACAGTACCTAAGGTGACAATTCCCATGGTGAGACTGCTCATAGACAGTGCCCATGGTGACAATACCCAGCGTGTCCTGTCCATGGTGACAGTGATCATGGTGACACATCTCATGAGGACAGTGCCATAAGTGACAGTGCTCATTGTGGCAGTGCTCATGGTGACAGTGCCCATGGTGACAGTGCCTATGGTGATAGATATCATGGTGGCTGTGCCCAGGGAGACATTGCCCACGCTGACAAGACCCATGGTGATACTTCCCATTGTGACAGTGCCATCGGTGGCAGAGCCCATGGTGACAGTGCCCAAGATCACAGAGCCCATGGTGAGAGTGCTAACGGTGACTGTGCCCATGGTGACAGCACCCAGTGTGAAAATGCCCATTGTGACAGTGCTCACGGTGACCATGCCAATGGTGATAGTGCCAATAGTGAGAGTGCTCACGGTGACACTGCCCATGGACACACTGCCCATTGTGATAGTGCCCATCATGACAACCCCTCGGAGGCAGTGCCAATGGTGAGAGTCCCCGTGGTGACAGTTCTCATGGTGAAAGTGATCCTTTTGAAATTGCTCATGGTGACAGTGCTCATGGTGACAGTGCTCAAGGTGATAGTCTCCATGTTGACAGTGTGCATGGTGACTGTTCTCACGGTGACAGTGCCTATGGTGATTATGCTCTTAGTGACAGTGCTCATGGTGACAGTGCCCATGGTGACAGTGACCACGGTGACTGTTCTCACCGTGGTAGTGCCCATGGTGACAGTGTTCATGATGACAGTCCGCATTAAGGCTGTGCCCGTGGTGACATTGCTAATGGTGATAATTCTCACGGTGATAGTACGCACGTTGAAAATGACAAAGGTGACAACACCCAGGTGATAATAATCATGGTGAAAGTGCCCATGGTGGCAGTTCTCATACTGACAGTTCTTGTGACAGTGCTCATGGTGGCAGTGCTCGTGGTGACAGTGCTCTTGGTGACAGTGCTCATGGTGGCAGTGCCCATGGTGAGACTACCGATGGTGACCCTGCCCATGGTGACAGTGCACATGGTCATGGTGCCTCTGGTGGCAGTGCAATATAGTGAGAATGCCCATGATGATATTGCTCATGGTGATAGTGCCCATGGTGAGAGTGCCCATGGTTCCAGTGCTCATGGTGACAGTGCCCATTGTGACAGTGCCCTTGGTGACAGTGCACACCATGAGAGTGCCCATGGTGTCTGTGCCCATGGTGACAGTTCTTATCATGAGAGTGTTCACGGTAGCAGTGTTCATGGTAATAGTGCTCAGGGAGGCATTGCCCACAATGAGAGTGCCCACGGTGAGAATACTGACTGTGACAGTGCCCATGATGACTTTTCTCTCTGTGACAGTGCCCTTGGGGACAGTTAGCACGGTGAGATTTCTCACAGTGATAGTGCACATTGTTTCAGTGCTCATAGTGACAAGACCCTAGGCGCCAGTGCCCATCATGGCATTGCTCACGGTGATATTTCTCACGGTGACAGTGCCCATGGTGATATTACCCATGGTGACAGTACTCAGTGATCAAGTGCTCATGGTGACATGGCATAAGGTGATAATGCTCACGGTGGCAGTGCAAAATGGTGACAGTGCCCATGGGGACATTGCTTAATGTGATAGTCCTTGTGGTGACATTGTGCATGGTGACATTGCCCACCATGACAGTGCTCTTGTTGACAGTGCTCATGGTGATAGTGCCAATGTTGGAAGTGCCCATCGTGAAAGTGTCCATGGTGACAGTTCTTATGATGAGAGTGGTCAGAGTGGCAGTGCTCATGGTGAAAGTGCCCATGGTGACAGAGCCCACGGTGACAGTGTCCATAGTTATAGTGTCCATGGTGACAGTACTAACAGTGAAATTGTCCATGGGACACTGCCCATGGTGAAAGTGCCCATGGTCACAACACTCACGGTGATAGTGCTCACGGTGAGAGTGGCCATGGTGACAGTGACCACGGTGACAGTTCTAATGGTGATACTGCCCATGATGACAGTGCTCATGGTGACAGTCCACATTGTACCAGTGCCCAAGGTGACAGTGCTCATGGTGACAGTGCCCAAAGTCACAATACCCATGGTGACAGTGCCCAGGCTGACAGTTCTCAAGGTGATAGTGCCCATGGTGACAGTGCCCATGGTGATACAGAGAATGGGGACAGTGCTTATGGTGACAGTGGTCATGGTTGCAGTACCCATGGTGATAGTGCAGAAACTGACAGTGCCCTTGGGGATAGTGCCCATGGTGAGTGTGCTCGTGTTAATTGTGTCCATGGTGGCAGTTCCCATTGTGAAAGTGCTCATGATGACAGTGCCCATGTGGGTAGTTCCCATGGTGACAGTGCTCATGGTGATAGTGACCATGTTAAGAGTGCACATGGTGGCTGTGCCCTTGGTGACAGTGCCCATGATGACAGTATTCATGGTGACAGTGCTCACGGTGATAATGCCCATGGTGGCAGTGCACATGGTGGTAGTGCACATGGTGGTAGTGAAAAATGGGGACAGTTCCCATGCTGACAGTTCTCATTGTGACAATGCACACAGTCACAACCGATGCTGACACTGCTCATGGTAGCTGTACCCTTGGTGACAGTGCTCAGAGTGATAGTGGTGGCAGTGTCCATGGTGACACTGCCCATGGTGACAATGCCCATGATGACAGTGCCCATGGAGTCAGTGCCCACGGAGCCATTGCCTATGGTAACAGTGCTCACAGTGACAGTACCCATGGTAACAGTGACCATGGTGAGAGTGCTCATGGTGATAGTGTCTATGGTGACAGATCACACTGTGACAGTCCGCATTGTGCCAGTACCAATAGTGACAGTACCCATGGTGACATTGACCACGGTGAGAGTGATCACGGTGCTAGTGCTCACAGTAATAGTGCTCATGGTGACAGTGCCGACAGTGAAGGTGCTCACGGTGACAGTGCCTCTGGTGATAGTGCCCATGGTGAGAGTCCGCCCATTGATAGTGTCCATGGTGGCAGTTCCCATTGTGAAAATGCTCATGATGACATTGCCCATGTTGGTAGTCCCCATGGTGACAGTGCTCACGGTGATAGTGACCTTGGTAACTGTGCACATGGTGGCCGTGCCCTTGGTGACAGTGCCAATGATGACAGTACTCATGGTGACAGTTCTCACGGTGATAGTGCCCATGGTGATATTGCACATGGTGGCAGTGAAAAATGGTGACAGTGCCCATGTTGACAGTTCTCATGGTGACAGTGCACACGGTGACAACCCATGCAGACAGTACTCACGGTGACAGTTCTCATGGTTGCAGTACCCATGGTGACAGTGCTCACAGTGATACTGCCCATGGTGGCAGTGCCCATGGTGACAGTGCCCATGGTGACACTGCCCATGATGACAGTGCCCATGGTGAAAGTTCCCACGGCGCCATTGCCTATGGTGACAGTGCTCATGGTAACAGTGCCCATGGTGACAGTGACCATGGTGAGAGTGCTCACACTGATAGTGCCCATGGTGACAGGGCTCATGGTGCCAGTCCGCATTGTGCCAGTACCCATGGCGACAGTGCTCATGGTGACACTGACCACAGTGAGAGTGCTCACTGTGATAGAGCTCACGGTAATAGTGCTCATGGTGACAGTGCAAATGGTGACAATACCCATGGTGACAGTACTCATGTTGAAAATACCCATGGTGGCAGTTCTCATGGTGACAGTGCTCATAATAGCAGTGCCCAAGGTGGCAGTCCTCGTGGTGACAGTGCTAATGGTGACAGTGCTCTTGGTGGCAGTTCCCATGGGGACATTACCGATGGTGACCCTGTGCATTGTTACAGTGCCCATGGTAACCGTGCTCACGGTGGTAGTGCACATCGTGACAGTGTCCATGGTGGCAGTTCACCTGGTGACAGTGCTAAATCGTGACAGTGCACATGCTGACAGTGCTCACGGTGATAGTGCCCATGGTGACAGTGCCCACGGTGATAATGGGTATTATTACAGTGTTCATCTTGACAGAGCCCAAGTTGGCAGTGGCCATGGTGACAGTGCCCACAATGACAGTGCCCATGGTAACAGTGCCGACAGTGACAGTGCCCATGGTGACACTTCTCACAGTGAATGTGCCCATGGGGACAGTTACCATGATGAGATTTCTCACGGTGATAGTGCCCGTTGTGACAGTGCTCACACTGACAATGCCCATGGTGCCACTGCCCATAGAGACATTCCGCACGGTCACTTTTCTCACGGTGAAAGTACCTATGGTGACACTGCACCTGGTGGCAGTGCAAAATGGTGACAGTGCCCATGGTGACATTGCTCATAGTGACTTTGCTAACAGTGATAGTCCTTACGGTGACAGTGTGCACAGTGACACTGCACACAGTTGCAGTGTTCATGGTGACAGAGTTCACGGTGATACTTTCCATGGTGATAGTGCCCATGGTGACACTGCACATGGTGGCAGTGAAAAATGGTGACAGTGCCCCTGTTGTCAGTTCTCATGGTGACCGTGCACATGGTGACAACCCGTGCAGACTGTACTCATGGTGACAGTACTCACGGTGACAGTTCTCATGTTTGCAGTATCCATGGTGACAGTGCTCACAGTGATAGTGCCCATGGTGAGAGTGCCCATGATGACAGGGCCCATGGTGCCATTGCCTATGGTGACAGTGCTCATGGTAACAGTGCCCAAGGTGACAGTGACCATGGTGAGAGTGCTCACACTGATGGTGCCCATGGTGACAGTGCTCATGGTGTCTGTCTACATTGTGCCAGTACCCATGGCAACAGTGCTCATGGTGACAGGGACCACAGTGAGAGAGCTCACGGTGAGAGTGCTCACTTTAATAGTGCTCATGGTGACAGTGCAAATGGTGACAATACCATGGTGACAGTACTCATGTTGAAAATACCCATGGTGGCAGTTCTCATAGCGACAGATCTCATGGTGACAGTGCTCATAATAGCAGTGCCCAGGTGCCAGTGCTCGTGGTGACAGTGCTAATGGTGACATTGCTCTTGGTGGCAGATCCCATCGGGACAATACTGATGGTGACACTGTGCATTGTTACAGTGCCCATGGTAACCGTGTTCACGGTGATAGTGCACATCGTGACAGTGCCCATGGTGGTAGTTCACCTGGTGACAGTGCTAAATAGTGACAGTGCACATGCTGACAGTGCTCACGGTGATAGTGCCCATGGTGACAGTGCACACGGTGATAATGGGCATTGTTACAGAGTTCATGGTGACAGCACACGGT
Source organism: Mesoplodon mirus (assembly GCF_964341445.2). NCBI lineage: Eukaryota > Metazoa > Chordata > Mammalia > Artiodactyla > Ziphiidae > Mesoplodon > Mesoplodon mirus. Next base: position 134,610 of record NW_028295630.1, read on the forward strand.
GGCAGTGGCCATGGAGACAGTGCCCACAATGACAGTGCCCATGGTGACAGTGCCGACAGTGACAGTGCCCATGGTGACACTTCTCATGGTGACAGTGCCCATGGGGACAGTTAGCATGGTGAGATTTCTAACGGTGATAGTGCCCGTTGTGCCAGTGCTCACAGTAACAATGCCCATGCGGCCAGTGCCCATAGAGTCATTCCGCACGGTCACATTTCTCACGGTGAAAGTGCCTATGGTGATATTAACCATGGTGACACTGCACATGGTGGCAGAGCAAAATGGCGACAGTGCCCATGGTGACATTGCTCATGGTGACTTTGCTTACGGTGATAGTCCTTACAGTGACAGTACGCATGGTGACACTGCACACAGTGACAGTGTTCATGGTGAAAGTGTTCACGGTGATAGTTCCCATGGTGAGATTGTCCTGGTAACAGTGCCCATAGTCACAATTCTCATGGTGTAGTGCTCACAGTGACAGTGCCCATGGTGTCATGCCCATGGTGACAGTGCTCATGGTGACAGTGCTCATGTTGGCAGAGCCATAAATAAGAGTGCTCATTGTGGCAGTGCTCATGGTGTCTGTGCTCATGGTGACAGTGCCCATGATTACAGTGTTTATGGTGATAGATGTCACGGTGTCAGTGCCCACGCGGAGAGTGCCAAGGCTGACAAAGCCCAGGGTGATACTTCCCATTGTGACAGTGCCCACGGTGATAGTGCCCATGGTGACAGCACCCAGTGTGACAAGGCGCATGGTGACAGTGCTCACGGTGACAGTGCCCATGGTGACAGTGCCGATGGTGAGAGTGCCAATAGTGACAGTGCTCATGGTGAAACTGCCCACAGAGACATCGCCCATGGTGATAGTGTTCATGGTGACAACCCCACGGTGACAGTGCCAATGTTGATAGTCCCAGTGGTGACAGGTCTTACACTGAATGTGACCATGGTGTCTGTGCTCATGGTGACAGTGCTCAAGGTTATAGTCTCCATGTTGACAGTGCCGATGGTGACAATTCTCACGGTGACAGGGCCTGTGGTGAAAATTCTCATAGTGACAGTGTTCACGGTGACAGTGCCCATGGTGCTATTACCCATGGTGACAGTTCTCATAGTGAAACTGCCCATGTTGACACTGCCCATGGTGGCAGTGCAAAATGGTGACAGTGCCCATGGTGATATTGCTCATGGTGGCATTGCATATGGTGATAGTGTGTATGGTGAAACTGCACACAGTGACTTTGCTCATGGTGACAGTGTTCACGGCGTTAGTTCCTATGGTGAATGTGACCATGGGGACAGTGCCCATAGTCACAATTCTCATGGTGTAGTGCTCACGGTGACAGTGCCCATGGTGACAATACACAGGGTGACAGTATTCATGGTGACATTGCTCATGGTGAGAGTGCCCATGTTTACAACTGTCACGGTGATAGTTCCCATGGTGACAATACCCAGGGTAACAGAGCTGATGGTAAAAGTGTTCACGGTGACAGTGCCCATGGTGACAGTACCTAAGGTGACAATTCCCATGGTGAGACTGCTCATAGACAGTGCCCATGGTGACAATACCCAGCGTGTCCTGTCCATGGTGACAGTGATCATGGTGACACATCTCATGAGGACAGTGCCATAAGTGACAGTGCTCATTGTGGCAGTGCTCATGGTGACAGTGCCCATGGTGACAGTGCCTATGGTGATAGATATCATGGTGGCTGTGCCCAGGGAGACATTGCCCACGCTGACAAGACCCATGGTGATACTTCCCATTGTGACAGTGCCATCGGTGGCAGAGCCCATGGTGACAGTGCCCAAGATCACAGAGCCCATGGTGAGAGTGCTAACGGTGACTGTGCCCATGGTGACAGCACCCAGTGTGAAAATGCCCATTGTGACAGTGCTCACGGTGACCATGCCAATGGTGATAGTGCCAATAGTGAGAGTGCTCACGGTGACACTGCCCATGGACACACTGCCCATTGTGATAGTGCCCATCATGACAACCCCTCGGAGGCAGTGCCAATGGTGAGAGTCCCCGTGGTGACAGTTCTCATGGTGAAAGTGATCCTTTTGAAATTGCTCATGGTGACAGTGCTCATGGTGACAGTGCTCAAGGTGATAGTCTCCATGTTGACAGTGTGCATGGTGACTGTTCTCACGGTGACAGTGCCTATGGTGATTATGCTCTTAGTGACAGTGCTCATGGTGACAGTGCCCATGGTGACAGTGACCACGGTGACTGTTCTCACCGTGGTAGTGCCCATGGTGACAGTGTTCATGATGACAGTCCGCATTAAGGCTGTGCCCGTGGTGACATTGCTAATGGTGATAATTCTCACGGTGATAGTACGCACGTTGAAAATGACAAAGGTGACAACACCCAGGTGATAATAATCATGGTGAAAGTGCCCATGGTGGCAGTTCTCATACTGACAGTTCTTGTGACAGTGCTCATGGTGGCAGTGCTCGTGGTGACAGTGCTCTTGGTGACAGTGCTCATGGTGGCAGTGCCCATGGTGAGACTACCGATGGTGACCCTGCCCATGGTGACAGTGCACATGGTCATGGTGCCTCTGGTGGCAGTGCAATATAGTGAGAATGCCCATGATGATATTGCTCATGGTGATAGTGCCCATGGTGAGAGTGCCCATGGTTCCAGTGCTCATGGTGACAGTGCCCATTGTGACAGTGCCCTTGGTGACAGTGCACACCATGAGAGTGCCCATGGTGTCTGTGCCCATGGTGACAGTTCTTATCATGAGAGTGTTCACGGTAGCAGTGTTCATGGTAATAGTGCTCACGGAGGCATTGCCCACAATGAGAGTGCCCACGGTGAGAATACTGACTGTGACAGTGCCCATGATGACTTTTCTCTCTGTGACAGTGCCCTTGGGGACAGTTAGCACGGTGAGATTTCTCACAGTGATAGTGCACATTGTTTCAGTGCTCATAGTGACAAGACCCTAGGCGCCAGTGCCCATCATGGCATTGCTCACGGTGATATTTCTCACGGTGACAGTGCCCATGGTGATATTACCCATGGTGACAGTACTCAGTGATCAAGTGCTCATGGTGACATGGCATAAGGTGATAATGCTCACGGTGGCAGTGCAAAATGGTGACAGTGCCCATGGGGACATTGCTCATAGTGACTTTGCTTACAGTGATAGTCCTTACGGTGACACTGTGCATAGTGACACTGCACACAGTTGCAGTGTTCATGGTGACAGTGTTCACGGTGATACTTTCCATGGTGATAGTGCCCATGGTGACACTGCACATGGTGGCAGTGAAAAATGGTGACAGTGCCCCTGTTGTCAGTTCTCATGGTGACCGTGCACATGGTGACAACCCGTGCAGACTGTACTCATGGTGACAGTACTCACGGTGACATTTCTCATGTTTGCAGTATCCATGGTGACAGTGCTCACAGTGATAGTGCCCATGGTGAGAGTGCCCATGATGACAGGGCCCATGGTGCCATTGCCTATGGTGACAGTGCTCATGGTAACAGTGCCCAAGGTGACAGTGACCATGGTGAGAGTGCTCACACTGATGGTGCCCATGGTGACAGTGCTCATGGTGTCTGTCTACATTGTGCCAGTACCCATGGCAACAGTGCTCATGGTGACAGGGACCACAGTGAGAGAGCTCACAGTGAGAGTGCTCACTTTAATAGTGCTCATGGTGACAGTGCAAATGGTGACAATACCATGGTGACAGTACTCATGTTGAAAATACCCATGGTGGCAGTTCTCATAGCGACAGATCTCATGGTGACATTGCTCATAATAGCAGTGCCCAGGTGCCAGTGCTCGTGGTGACGGTGCTAATGGTGACAGTGCTCTTGGTGGCAGTTCCCATCGGGACAATACTGATGGTGACACTGTGCATTGTTACAGTGCCCATGGTAACCGTGTTCACGGTGATAGTGCACATCGTGACAGTGCCCATGGTGGTAGTTCACCTGGTGACAGTGCTAAATAGTGACAGTGCACATGCTGACAGTGCTCACGGTGATAGTGCCCATGGTGACAGTGCACACGGTGATAATGGGCATTGTTACAGAGTTCATGGTGACAGCACACGGTGGCAGTGGCCATGGAGACAGTGCCCACAATGACAGTGCCCATGGTGACAGTGCCGACAGTGACAGTGCCCATGGTGACACTTCTCATGGTGACAGTGCCCATGGGGACAGTTAGCATGGTGAGATTTCTAACGGTGATAGTGCCCGTTGTGCCAGTGCTCACAGTAACAATGCCCATGCGGCCAGTGCCCATAGAGTCATTTCGCACGGTCACATTTCTCACGGTGAAAGTGCCTATGGTGATATTAACCATGGTGACACTGCACATGGTGGCAGAGCAAAATGGCGACAGTGCCCATGGTGACATTGCTCATGGTGACTTTGCTTACGGTGATAGTCCTTACAGTGACAGTACGCATGGTGACACTGCACACAGTGACAGTGTTCATGGTGAAAGTGTTCACGGTGATAGTTCCCATGGTGAGATTGTCCTGGTAACAGTGCCCATAGTCACAATTCTCATGGTGTAGTGCTCACAGTGACAGTGCCCATGGTGTCATGCCCATGGTGACAGTGCTCATGGTGACAGTGCTCATGTTGGCAGAGCCATAAATAAGAGTGCTCATTGTGGCAGTGCTCATGGTGTCTGTGCTCATGGTGACAGTGCCCATGATTACAGTGTTTATGGTGATAGATGTCACGGTGTCAGTGCCCACGCAGAGAGTCCCAAGGCTGACAAAGCCCAGGGTGATACTTCCCATTGTGACAGTGCCCACGGTGACAGTGCCCATGGTGACAGCACCCAGTGTGACAAGGCGCATGGTGACAGTGCTCACGGTGACAGTGCCCATGGTGACAGTGCCGATGGTGAGAGTGCCAATAGTGACAGTGCTCATGGTGAAACTGCCCACAGAGACATCGCCCATGGTGATAGTGTTCATGGTGACAACCCCACGGTGACAGTGCCAATGTTGATAGTCCCAGTGGTGACAGGTCTTACATTGAATGTGACCATGGTGTCTGTGCTCATGGTGACAGTGCTCAAGGTTATAGTCTCCATGTTGACAGTGCCGATGGTGACAATTCTCACGGTGACAGGGCCTGTGGTGAAAATTCTCATAGTGACAGTGTTCACGGTGACAGTGCCCATGGTGCTATTACCCATGGTGACAGTTCTCATAGTGAAACTGCCCATGTTGACACTGCCCATGGTGGCAGTGCAAAATGGTGACAGTGCCCATGGTGATATTGCTCATGGTGACATTGCTTATGGTGATAGTGTGTATGGTGAAACTGCACACAGTGACATTGCTCATGGTGACAGTGTTCATGGCGTTAGTTCCTATGGTGAATGTGACCATGGGGACAGTGCCCATAGTCACAATTCTCATGGTGTAGTGCTCACGGTGACAGTGCCCATGGTGACAATACACAGGGTGACAGTATTCATGGTGACATTGCTCATGGTGAGAGTGCCCATGTTCACAACTGTCACGGTGATAGTTCCCATGGTGACAATACCCAGGGTAACAGAGCTGATGGTAAAAGTGTTCACGGTGACAGTGCCCATGGTGACAGTACCTAAGGTGACAATTCCCATGGTGAGACTGCTCATAGACAGTGCCCATGGTGACAATACCCAGCGTGTCCTGTCCATGGTGACAGTGATCATGGTGACACATCTCATGAGGACAGTGCCATAAGTGACAGTGCTCATTGTGGCAGTGCTCATGGTGACAGTGCCCATGGTGACAGTGCCTATGGTGATAGATATCATGGTGGCTGTGCCCAGGGAGACATTGCCCACGCTGACAAGACCCATGGTGATACTTCCCATTGTGACAGTGCCATCGGTGGCAGAGCCCATGGTGACAGTGCCCAAGATCACAGAGCCCATGGTGAGAGTGCTAACGGTGACTGTGCCCATGGTGACAGCACCCAGTGTGAAAATGCCCATTGTGACAGTGCTCACGGTGACCATGCCAATGGTGATAGTGCCAATAGTGAGAGTGCTCACGGTGACACTGCCCATGGACACACTGCCCATTGTGATAGTGCCCATCATGACAACCCCTCGGAGGCAGTGCCAATGGTGAGAGTCCCCGTGGTGACAGTTCTCATGGTGAAAGTGATCCTTTTGAAATTGCTCATGGTGACAGTGCTCATGGTGACAGTGCTCAAGGTGATAGTCTCCATGTTGACAGTGTGCATGGTGACTGTTCTCACGGTGACAGTGCCTATGGTGATTATGCTCTTAGTGACAGTGCTCATGGTGACAGTGCCCATGGTGACAGTGACCACGGTGACTGTTCTCACCGTGGTAGTGCCCATGGTGACAGTGTTCATGATGACAGTCCGCATTAAGGCTGTGCCCGTGGTGACATTGCTAATGGTGATAATTCTCACGGTGATAGTACGCACGTTGAAAATGACAAAGGTGACAACACCCAGGTGATAATAATCATGGTGAAAGTGCCCATGGTGGCAGTTCTCATACTGACAGTTCTTGTGACAGTGCTCATGGTGGCAGTGCTCGTGGTGACAGTGCTCTTGGTGACAGTGCTCATGGTGGCAGTGCCCATGGTGAGACTACCGATGGTGACCCTGCCCATGGTGACAGTGCACATGGTCATGGTGCCTCTGGTGGCAGTGCAATATAGTGAGAATGCCCATGATGATATTGCTCATGGTGATAGTGCCCATGGTGAGAGTGCCCATGGTTCCAGTGCTCATGGTGACAGTGCCCATTGTGACAGTGCCCTTGGTGACAGTGCACACCATGAGAGTGCCCATGGTGTCTGTGCCCATGGTGACAGTTCTTATCATGAGAGTGTTCACGGTAGCAGTGTTCATGGTAATAGTGCTCAGGGAGGCATTGCCCACAATGAGAGTGCCCACGGTGAGAATACTGACTGTGACAGTGCCCATGATGACTTTTCTCTCTGTGACAGTGCCCTTGGGGACAGTTAGCACGGTGAGATTTCTCACAGTGATAGTGCACATTGTTTCAGTGCTCATAGTGACAAGACCCTAGGCGCCAGTGCCCATCATGGCATTGCTCACGGTGATATTTCTCACGGTGACAGTGCCCATGGTGATATTACCCATGGTGACAGTACTCAGTGATCAAGTGCTCATGGTGACATGGCATAAGGTGATAATGCTCACGGTGGCAGTGCAAAATGGTGACAGTGCCCATGGGGACATTGCTTAATGTGATAGTCCTTGTGGTGACATTGTGCATGGTGACATTGCCCACCATGACAGTGCTCTTGTTGACAGTGCTCATGGTGATAGTGCCAATGTTGGAAGTGCCCATCGTGAAAGTGTCCATGGTGACAGTTCTTATGATGAGAGTGGTCAGAGTGGCAGTGCTCATGGTGAAAGTGCCCATGGTGACAGAGCCCACGGTGACAGTGTCCATAGTTATAGTGTCCATGGTGACAGTACTAACAGTGAAATTGTCCATGGGGACACTGCCCATGGTGAAAGTGCCCATGGTCACAACACTCACGGTGATAGTGCTCACGGTGAGAGTGGCCATGGTGACAGTGACCACGGTGACAGTTCTAATGGTGATACTGCCCATGATGACAGTGCTCATGGTGACAGTCCACATTGTACCAGTGCCCAAGGTGACAGTGCTCATGGTGACAGTGCCCAAAGTCACAATACCCATGGTGACAGTGCCCAGGCTGACAGTTCTCAAGGTGATAGTGCCCATGGTGACAGTGCCCATGGTGATACAGAGAATGGGGACAGTGCTTATGGTGACAGTGGTCATGGTTGCAGTACCCATGGTGATAGTGCAGAAACTGACAGTGCCCTTGGGGATAGTGCCCATGGTGAGTGTGCTCGTGTTAATTGTGTCCATGGTGGCAGTTCCCATTGTGAAAGTGCTCATGATGACAGTGCCCATGTGGGTAGTTCCCATGGTGACAGTGCTCATGGTGATAGTGACCATGTTAAGAGTGCACATGGTGGCTGTGCCCTTGGTGACAGTGCCCATGATGACAGTATTCATGGTGACAGTGCTCACGGTGATAATGCCCATGGTGGCAGTGCACATGGTGGTAGTGCACATGGTGGTAGTGAAAAATGGGGACAGTTCCCATGCTGACAGTTCTCATTGTGACAATGCACACAGTCACAACCGATGCTGACACTGCTCATGGTAGCTGTACCCTTGGTGACAGTGCTCAGAGTGATAGTGGTGGCAGTGTCCATGGTGACACTGCCCATGGTGACAATGCCCATGATGACAGTGCCCATGGAGTCAGTGCCCACGGAGCCATTGCCTATGGTAACAGTGCTCACAGTGACAGTACCCATGGTAACAGTGACCATGGTGAGAGTGCTCATGGTGATAGTGTCTATGGTGACAGATCACACTGTGACAGTCCGCATTGTGCCAGTACCAATAGTGACAGTACCCATGGTGACATTGACCACGGTGAGAGTGATCACGGTGCTAGTGCTCACAGTAATAGTGCTCATGGTGACAGTGCCGACAGTGAAGGTGCTCACGGTGACAGTGCCTCTGGTGATAGTGCCCATGGTGAGAGTCCGCCCATTGATAGTGTCCATGGTGGCAGTTCCCATTGTGAAAATGCTCATGATGACATTGCCCATGTTGGTAGTCCCCATGGTGACAGTGCTCACGGTGATAGTGACCTTGGTAACTGTGCACATGGTGGCCGTGCCCTTGGTGACAGTGCCAATGATGACAGTACTCATGGTGACAGTTCTCACGGTGATAGTGCCCATGGTGATATTGCACATGGTGGCAGTGAAAAATGGTGACAGTGCCCATGTTGACAGTTCTCATGGTGACAGTGCACACGGTGACAACCCATGCAGACAGTACTCACGGTGACAGTTCTCATGGTTGCAGTACCCATGGTGACAGTGCTCACAGTGATACTGCCCATGGTGGCAGTGCCCATGGTGACAGTGCCCATGGTGACACTGCCCATGATGACAGTGCCCATGGTGAAAGTTCCCACGGCGCCATTGCCTATGGTGACAGTGCTCATGGTAACAGTGCCCATGGTGACAGTGACCATGGTGAGAGTGCTCACACTGATAGTGCCCATGGTGACAGGGCTCATGGTGCCAGTCCGCATTGTGCCAGTACCCATGGCGACAGTGCTCATGGTGACACTGACCACAGTGAGAGTGCTCACTGTGATAGAGCTCACGGTAATAGTGCTCATGGTGACAGTGCAAATGGTGACAATACCCATGGTGACAGTACTCATGTTGAAAATACCCATGGTGGCAGTTCTCATGGTGACAGTGCTCATAATAGCAGTGCCCAAGGTGGCAGTCCTCGTGGTGACAGTGCTAATGGTGACAGTGCTCTTGGTGGCAGTTCCCATGGGGACATTACCGATGGTGACCCTGTGCATTGTTACAGTGCCCATGGTAACCGTGCTCACGGTGGTAGTGCACATCGTGACAGTGCCCATGGTGGCAGTTCACCTGGTGACAGTGCTAAATCGTGACAGTGCACATGCTGACAGTGCTCACGGTGATAGTGCCCATGGTGACAGTGCCCACGGTGATAATGGGTATTATTACAGTGTTCATCTTGACAGAGCCCAAGTTGGCAGTGGCCATGGAGACAGTGCCCACAATGACAGTGCCCATGGTGACAGTGCCGACAGTGACAGTGCCCATGGTGACACTTCTCATGGTGACAGTGCCCATGGGGACAGTTAGCATGGTGAGATTTCTAACGGTGATAGTGCCCGTTGTGCCAGTGCTCACAGTAACAATGCCCATGCGGCCAGTGCCCATAGAGTCATTTCGCACGGTCACATTTCTCACGGTGAAAGTGCCTATGGTGATATTAACCATGGTGACACTGCACATGGTGGCAGAGCAAAATGGCGACAGTGCCCATGGTGACATTGCTCATGGTGACTTTGCTTACGGTGATAGTCCTTACAGTGACAGTACGCATGGTGACACTGCACACAGTGACAGTGTTCATGGTGAAAGTGTTCACGGTGATAGTTCCCATGGTGAGATTGTCCTGGTAACAGTGCCCATAGTCACAATTCTCATGGTGTAGTGCTCACAGTGACAGTGCCCATGGTGTCATGCCCATGGTGACAGTGCTCATGGTGACAGTGCTCATGTTGGCAGAGCCATAAATAAGAGTGCTCATTGTGGCAGTGCTCATGGTGTCTGTGCTCATGGTGACAGTGCCCATGATTACAGTGTTTATGGTGATAGATGTCACGGTGTCAGTGCCCACGCAGAGAGTCCCAAGGCTGACAAAGCCCAGGGTGATACTTCCCATTGTGACAGTGCCCACGGTGACAGTGCCCATGGTGACAGCACCCAGTGTGACAAGGCGCATGGTGACAGTGCTCACGGTGACAGTGCCCATGGTGACAGTGCCGATGGTGAGAGTGCCAATAGTGACAGTGCTCATGGTGAAACTGCCCACAGAGACATCGCCCATGGTGATAGTGTTCATGGTGACAACCCCACGGTGACAGTGCCAATGTTGATAGTCCCAGTGGTGACAGGTCTTACATTGAATGTGACCATGGTGTCTGTGCTCATGGTGACAGTGCTCAAGGTTATAGTCTCCATGTTGACAGTGCCGATGGTGACAATTCTCACGGTGACAGGGCCTGTGGTGAAAATTCTCATAGTGACAGTGTTCACGGTGACAGTGCCCATGGTGCTATTACCCATGGTGACAGTTCTCATAGTGAAACTGCCCATGTTGACACTGCCCATGGTGGCAGTGCAAAATGGTGACAGTGCCCATGGTGATATTGCTCATGGTGACATTGCTTATGGTGATAGTGTGTATGGTGAAACTGCACACAGTGACATTGCTCATGGTGACAGTGTTCATGGCGTTAGTTCCTATGGTGAATGTGACCATGGGGACAGTGCCCATAGTCACAATTCTCATGGTGTAGTGCTCACGGTGACAGTGCCCATGGTGACAATACACAGGGTGACAGTATTCATGGTGACATTGCTCATGGTGAGAGTGCCCATGTTCACAACTGTCACGGTGATAGTTCCCATGGTGACAATACCCAGGGTAACAGAGCTGATGGTAAAAGTGTTCACGGTGACAGTGCCCATGGTGACAGTACCTAAGGTGACAATTCCCATGGTGAGACTGCTCATAGACAGTGCCCATGGTGACAATACCCAGCGTGTCCTGTCCATGGTGACAGTGATCATGGTGACACATCTCATGAGGACAGTGCCATAAGTGACAGTGCTCATTGTGGCAGTGCTCATGGTGACAGTGCCCATGGTGACAGTGCCTATGGTGATAGATATCATGGTGGCTGTGCCCAGGGAGACATTGCCCACGCTGACAAGACCCATGGTGATACTTCCCATTGTGACAGTGCCATCGGTGGCAGAGCCCATGGTGACAGTGCCCAAGATCACAGAGCCCATGGTGAGAGTGCTAACGGTGACTGTGCCCATGGTGACAGCACCCAGTGTGAAAATGCCCATTGTGACAGTGCTCACGGTGACCATGCCAATGGTGATAGTGCCAATAGTGAGAGTGCTCACGGTGACACTGCCCATGGACACACTGCCCATTGTGATAGTGCCCATCATGACAACCCCTCGGAGGCAGTGCCAATGGTGAGAGTCCCCGTGGTGACAGTTCTCATGGTGAAAGTGATCCTTTTGAAATTGCTCATGGTGACAGTGCTCATGGTGACAGTGCTCAAGGTGATAGTCTCCATGTTGACAGTGTGCATGGTGACTGTTCTCACGGTGACAGTGCCTATGGTGATTATGCTCTTAGTGACAGTGCTCATGGTGACAGTGCCCATGGTGACAGTGACCACGGTGACTGTTCTCACCGTGGTAGTGCCCATGGTGACAGTGTTCATGATGACAGTCCGCATTAAGGCTGTGCCCGTGGTGACATTGCTAATGGTGATAATTCTCACGGTGATAGTACGCACGTTGAAAATGACAAAGGTGACAACACCCAGGTGATAATAATCATGGTGAAAGTGCCCATGGTGGCAGTTCTCATACTGACAGTTCTTGTGACAGTGCTCATGGTGGCAGTGCTCGTGGTGACAGTGCTCTTGGTGACAGTGCTCATGGTGGCAGTGCCCATGGTGAGACTACCGATGGTGACCCTGCCCATGGTGACAGTGCACATGGTCATGGTGCCTCTGGTGGCAGTGCAATATAGTGAGAATGCCCATGATGATATTGCTCATGGTGATAGTGCCCATGGTGAGAGTGCCCATGGTTCCAGTGCTCATGGTGACAGTGCCCATTGTGACAGTGCCCTTGGTGACAGTGCACACCATGAGAGTGCCCATGGTGTCTGTGCCCATGGTGACAGTTCTTATCATGAGAGTGTTCACGGTAGCAGTGTTCATGGTAATAGTGCTCAGGGAGGCATTGCCCACAATGAGAGTGCCCACGGTGAGAATACTGACTGTGACAGTGCCCATGATGACTTTTCTCTCTGTGACAGTGCCCTTGGGGACAGTTAGCACGGTGAGATTTCTCACAGTGATAGTGCACATTGTTTCAGTGCTCATAGTGACAAGACCCTAGGCGCCAGTGCCCATCATGGCATTGCTCACGGTGATATTTCTCACGGTGACAGTGCCCATGGTGATATTACCCATGGTGACAGTACTCAGTGATCAAGTGCTCATGGTGACATGGCATAAGGTGATAATGCTCACGGTGGCAGTGCAAAATGGTGACAGTGCCCATGGGGACATTGCTTAATGTGATAGTCCTTGTGGTGACATTGTGCATGGTGACATTGCCCACCATGACAGTGCTCTTGTTGACAGTGCTCATGGTGATAGTGCCAATGTTGGAAGTGCCCATCGTGAAAGTGTCCATGGTGACAGTTCTTATGATGAGAGTGGTCAGAGTGGCAGTGCTCATGGTGAAAGTGCCCATGGTGACAGAGCCCACGGTGACAGTGTCCATAGTTATAGTGTCCATGGTGACAGTACTAACAGTGAAATTGTCCATGGGGACACTGCCCATGGTGAAAGTGCCCATGGTCACAACACTCACGGTGATAGTGCTCACGGTGAGAGTGGCCATGGTGACAGTGACCACGGTGACAGTTCTAATGGTGATACTGCCCATGATGACAGTGCTCATGGTGACAGTCCACATTGTACCAGTGCCCAAGGTGACAGTGCTCATGGTGACAGTGCCCAAAGTCACAATACCCATGGTGACAGTGCCCAGGCTGACAGTTCTCAAGGTGATAGTGCCCATGGTGACAGTGCCCATGGTGATACAGAGAATGGGGACAGTGCTTATGGTGACAGTGGTCATGGTTGCAGTACCCATGGTGATAGTGCAGAAACTGACAGTGCCCTTGGGGATAGTGCCCATGGTGAGTGTGCTCGTGTTAATTGTGTCCATGGTGGCAGTTCCCATTGTGAAAGTGCTCATGATGACAGTGCCCATGTGGGTAGTTCCCATGGTGACAGTGCTCATGGTGATAGTGACCATGTTAAGAGTGCACATGGTGGCTGTGCCCTTGGTGACAGTGCCCATGATGACAGTATTCATGGTGACAGTGCTCACGGTGATAATGCCCATGGTGGCAGTGCACATGGTGGTAGTGCACATGGTGGTAGTGAAAAATGGGGACAGTTCCCATGCTGACAGTTCTCATTGTGACAATGCACACAGTCACAACCGATGCTGACACTGCTCATGGTAGCTGTACCCTTGGTGACAGTGCTCAGAGTGATAGTGGTGGCAGTGTCCATGGTGACACTGCCCATGGTGACAATGCCCATGATGACAGTGCCCATGGAGTCAGTGCCCACGGAGCCATTGCCTATGGTAACAGTGCTCACAGTGACAGTACCCATGGTAACAGTGACCATGGTGAGAGTGCTCATGGTGATAGTGTCTATGGTGACAGATCACACTGTGACAGTCCGCATTGTGCCAGTACCAATAGTGACAGTACCCATGGTGACATTGACCACGGTGAGAGTGATCACGGTGCTAGTGCTCACAGTAATAGTGCTCATGGTGACAGTGCCGACAGTGAAGGTGCTCACGGTGACAGTGCCTCTGGTGATAGTGCCCATGGTGAGAGTCCGCCCATTGATAGTGTCCATGGTGGCAGTTCCCATTGTGAAAATGCTCATGATGACATTGCCCATGTTGGTAGTCCCCATGGTGACAGTGCTCACGGTGATAGTGACCTTGGTAACTGTGCACATGGTGGCCGTGCCCTTGGTGACAGTGCCAATGATGACAGTACTCATGGTGACAGTTCTCACGGTGATAGTGCCCATGGTGATATTGCACATGGTGGCAGTGAAAAATGGTGACAGTGCCCATGTTGACAGTTCTCATGGTGACAGTGCACACGGTGACAACCCATGCAGACAGTACTCACGGTGACAGTTCTCATGGTTGCAGTACCCATGGTGACAGTGCTCACAGTGATACTGCCCATGGTGGCAGTGCCCATGGTGACAGTGCCCATGGTGACACTGCCCATGATGACAGTGCCCATGGTGAAAGTTCCCACGGCGCCATTGCCTATGGTGACAGTGCTCATGGTAACAGTGCCCATGGTGACAGTGACCATGGTGAGAGTGCTCACACTGATAGTGCCCATGGTGACAGGGCTCATGGTGCCAGTCCGCATTGTGCCAGTACCCATGGCGACAGTGCTCATGGTGACACTGACCACAGTGAGAGTGCTCACTGTGATAGAGCTCACGGTAATAGTGCTCATGGTGACAGTGCAAATGGTGACAATACCCATGGTGACAGTACTCATGTTGAAAATACCCATGGTGGCAGTTCTCATGGTGACAGTGCTCATAATAGCAGTGCCCAAGGTGGCAGTCCTCGTGGTGACAGTGCTAATGGTGACAGTGCTCTTGGTGGCAGTTCCCATGGGGACATTACCGATGGTGACCCTGTGCATTGTTACAGTGCCCATGGTAACCGTGCTCACGGTGGTAGTGCACATCGTGACAGTGCCCATGGTGGCAGTTCACCTGGTGACAGTGCTAAATCGTGACAGTGCACATGCTGACAGTGCTCACGGTGATAGTGCCCATGGTGACAGTGCCCACGGTGATAATGGGTATTATTACAGTGTTCATCTTGACAGAGCCCAAGTTGGCAGTGGCCATGGTGACAGTGCCCACAATGACAGTGCCCATGGTAACAGTGCCGACAGTGACAGTGCCCATGGTGACACTTCTCACAGTGAATGTGCCCATGGGGACAGTTACCATGATGAGATTTCTCACGGTGATAGTGCCCGTTGTGACAGTGCTCACACTGACAATGCCCATGGTGCCACTGCCCATAGAGACATTCCGCACGGTCACTTTTCTCACGGTGAAAGTACCTATGGTGACACTGCACCTGGTGGCAGTGCAAAATGGTGACAGTGCCCATGGTGACATTGCTCATAGTGACTTTGCTTACAGTGATAGTCCTTACGGTGACAGTGTGCACAGTGACACTGCACACAGTTGCAGTGTTCATGGTGACAGTGTTCACGGTGATACTTTCCATGGTGATAGTGCCCATGGTGACACTGCACATGGTGGCAGTGAAAAATGGTGACAGTGCCCCTGTTGTCAGTTCTCATGGTGACCGTGCACATGGTGACAACCCGTGCAGACTGTACTCATGGTGACAGTACTCACGGTGACAGTTCTCATGTTTGCAGTATCCATGGTGACAGTGCTCACAGTGATAGTGCCCATGGTGAGAGTGCCCATGATGACAGGGCCCATGGTGCCATTGCCTATGGTGACAGTGCTCATGGTAACAGTGCCCAAGGTGACAGTGACCATGGTGAGAGTGCTCACACTGATGGTGCCCATGGTGACAGTGCTCATGGTGTCTGTCTACATTGTGCCAGTACCCATGGCAACAGTGCTCATGGTGACAGGGACCACAGTGAGAGAGCTCACGGTGAGAGTGCTCACGGTAATAGTGCTCATGGTGACAGTGCAAATGGTGACAATACCATGGTGACAGTACTCATGTTGAAAATACCCATGGTGGCAGTTCTCATAGCGACAGATCTCATGGTGACATTGCTCATAATAGCAGTGCCCAGGTGCCAGTGCTCGTGGTGACGGTGCTAATGGTGACAGTGCTCTTGGTGGCAGTTCCCATCGGGACAATACTGATGGTGACACTGTGCATTGTTACAGTGCCCATGGTAACCGTGTTCACGGTGATAGTGCACATCGTGACAGTGCCCATGGTGGTAGTTCACCTGGTGACAGTGCTAAATAGTGACAGTGCACATGCTGACAGTGCTCACGGTGATAGTGCCCATGGTGACAGTGCACACGGTCATAATGGGCATTGTTACAGAGTTCATGGTGACAGCACACGGTGGCAGTGGCCATGGAGACAGTGCCCACAATGACAGTGCCCATGGTGACAGTGCCGACAGTGACAGTGCCCATGGTGACACTTCTCATGGTGACAGTGCCCATGGGGACAGTTAGCATGGTGAGATTTCTAATGGTGATAGTGCCCGTTGTGCCAGTGCTCACAGTAACAATGCCCATGGGGCCAGTGCCCATAGAGTCATTCCGCACGGTCACATTTCTCACGGTGAAAGTGCCTATGGTGATATTAACCATGGTGACACTGCACATGGTGGCAGAGCAAAATGGTGACAGTGCCCATGGTGACATTGCTCATGGTGACTTTGCTTACGGTGATAGTCCTTACAGTGACAGTACGCATGGTGACACTGCACACAGTGACAGTGTTCATGGTGAAAGTGTTCACGGTGATAGTTCCCATGGTGAGATTGTCCTGGTAACAGTGCCCATAGTCACAATTCTCATGGTGTAGTGCTCACAGTGACAGTGCCCATGGTGTCATGCCCATGGTGACAGTGCTCATGGTGACAGTGCTCATGTTGGCAGAGCCATAAATAAGAGTGCTCATTGTGGCAGTGCTCATGGTGTCCGTGCTCATGGTGACAGTGCCCATGATTACAGTGTTTATGGTGATAGATGTCACGGTGTCAGTGCCCACGCGGAGAGTGCCAAGGCTGACAAAGCCCAGGGTGATACTTCCCATTGGGACAGTGCCCACGGTGACAGTGCCCATGGTGACAGCACCCAGTGTGACAAGGCGCATGGTGACAGTGCTCACGGTGACAGTGCCCATGGTGACAGTGCCGATGGTGAGAGTGCCAATAGTGACAGTGCTCATGGTGAAACTGCCCACAGAGACATCGCCCATGGTGATAGTGTTCATGGTGACAACCCCACGGTGACAGTGCCAATGTTGATAGTCCCAGTGGTGACAGGTCTTACACTGAATGTGACCATGGTGTCTGTGCTCATGGTGACAGTGCTCAAGGTTATAGTCTCCATGTTGACAGTGCCGATGGTGACAATTCTCATGGTGACAGGGCCTATGGTGAAAATTCTCATAGTGACAGTGTTCACGGTGACAGTGCCCATGGTGCTATTACCCATGGTGACAGTTCTCATAGTGAAACTGCCCATGTTGACACTGCCCATGGTGGCAGTGCAAAATGGTGACAGTGCCCATGGTGATATTGCTCATGGTGACATTGCTTATGGTGATAGTGTGTATGGTGAAACTGCACACAGTGACATTGCTCATGGTGACAGTGTTCATGGCGTTAGTTCCTATGGTGAATGTGACCATGGGGACAGTGCCCATAGTCACAATTCTCATGGTGTAGTGCTCACGGTGACAGTGCCCATGGTGACAATACACAGGGTGACAGTATTCCTGGTGACATTGCTCATGGTGAGAGTGCCCATGTTCACAACTGTCACGGTGATAGTTCCCATGGTGACAATACCCAGGGTAACAGAGCTGA
The DNA here is from genome assembly GCF_964341445.2 of Mesoplodon mirus. Lineage (NCBI taxonomy): Eukaryota > Metazoa > Chordata > Mammalia > Artiodactyla > Ziphiidae > Mesoplodon > Mesoplodon mirus. The sequence goes on from NW_028295630.1 coordinate 152,525, forward strand.
TGGTAAAAGTGTTCACGGTGACAGTGCCCATGGTGACAGTACCTAAGGTGACAATTCCCATGGTGAGACTGCTCATAGACAGTGCCCATGGTGACAATACCCAGCGTGTCCTGTCCATGGTGACAGTGATCATGGTGACACATCTCATGAGGACAGTGCCATAAGTGACAGTGCTCATGGTGACAGTGCCCATGGTGACAGTGCCTATGGTGATAGATATCATGGTGGCTGTGCCCAGGGAGACATTGCCCACGCTGACAAGACCCATGGTGATACTTCCCATTGTGACAGTGCCATCGGTGGCAGAGCCCATGGTGACAGTGCCCAAGATCACAGAGCCCATGGTGAGAGTGCTAACGGTGACTGTGCCCATGGTGACAGCACCCAGTGTGAAAATGCCCATTGTGACAGTGCTCACGGTGACCATGCCAATGGTGATAGTGCCAATAGTGAGAGTGCTCACGGTGACACTGCCCATGGACACACTGCCCATTGTGATAGTGCCCATCATGACAACCCCTCGGAGGCAGTGCCAATGGTGAGAGTCCCCGTGGTGACAGTTCTCATGGTGAAAGTGATCCTTTTGAAATTGCTCATGGTGACAGTGCTCATGGTGACAGTGCTCAAGGTGATAGTCTCCATGTTGACAGTGTGCATGGTGACTGTTCTCACGGTGACAGTGCCTATGGTGATTATGCTCTTAGTGACAGTGCTCATGGTGACAGTGCCCATGGTGACAGTGACCACGGTGACTGTTCTCACCGTGGTAGTGCCCATGGTGACAGTGTTCATGATGACAGTCCGCATTAAGGCTGTGCCCGTGGTGACATTGCTAATGGTGATAATTCTCACGGTGATAGTACGCACGTTGAAAATGACAAAGGTGACAACACCCAGGTGATAATAATCATGGTGAAAGTGCCCATGGTGGCAGTTCTCATACTGACAGTTCTTGTGACAGTGCTCATGGTGGCAGTGCTCGTGGTGACAGTGCTCTTGGTGACAGTGCTCATGGTGGCAGTGCCCATGGTGAGACTACCGATGGTGACCCTGCCCATGGTGACAGTGCACATGGTCATGGTGCCTCTGGTGGCAGTGCAATATAGTGAGAATGCCCATGATGATATTGCTCATGGTGATAGTGCCCATGGTGAGAGTGCCCATGGTTCCAGTGCTCATGGTGACAGTGCCCATTGTGACAGTGCCCTTGGTGACAGTGCACACCATGAGAGTGCCCATGGTGTCTGTGCCCATGGTGACAGTTCTTATCATGAGAGTGTTCACGGTAGCAGTGTTCATGGTAATAGTGCTCACGGAGGCATTGCCCACAATGAGAGTGCCCACGGTGAGAATACTGACTGTGACAGTGCCCATGATGACTTTTCTCTCTGTGACAGTGCCCTTGGGGAAAGTTAGCACGGTGAGATTTCTCACAGTGATAGTGCACATTGTTTCAGTGCTCATAGTGACAAGACCCTAGGCGCCAGTGCCCATCATGGCATTGCTCACGGTGATATTTCTCACGGTGACAGTGCCCATGGTGATATTACCCATGGTGACAGTACTCAGTGATCAAGTGCTCATGGTGACATGGCATAAGGTGATAATGCTCACGGTGGCAGTGCAAAATGGTGACAGTGCCCATGGGGACATTGCTCATAGTGACTTTGCTTACAGTGATAGTCCTTACGGTGACACTGTGCATAGTGACACTGCACACAGTTGCAGTGTTCATGGTGACAGTGTTCACGGTGATACTTTCCATGGTGATAGTGCCCATGGTGACACTGCACATGGTGGCAGTGAAAAATGGTGACAGTGCCCCTGTTGTCAGTTCTCATGGTGACCGTGCACATGGTGACAACCCGTGCAGACTGTACTCATGGTGACAGTACTCACGGTGACAGTTCCCATGTTTGCAGTATCCATGGTGACAGTGCTCACAGTGATAGTGCCCATGGTGAGAGTGCCCATGATGACAGGGCCCATGGTGCCATTGCCTATGGTGACAGTGCTCATGGTAACAGTGCCCAAGGTGACAGTGACCATGGTGAGAGTGCTCACACTGATGGTGCCCATGGTGACAGTGCTCATGGTGTCTGTCTACATTGTGCCAGTACCCATGGCAACAGTGCTCATGGTGACAGGGACCACAGTGAGAGAGCTCACGGTGAGAGTGCTCACGGTAATAGTGCTCATGGTGACAGTGCAAATGGTGACAATACCATGGTGACAGTACTCATGTTGAAAATACCCATGGTGGCAGTTCTCATAGCGACAGATCTCATGGTGACATTGCTCATAATAGCAGTGCCCAGGTGCCAGTGCTCGTGGTGACGGTGCTAATGGTGACAGTGCTCTTGGTGGCAGTTCCCATCGGGACAATACTGATGGTGACACTGTGCATTGTTACAGTGCCCATGGTAACCGTGTTCACGGTGATAGTGCACATCGTGACAGTGCCCATGGTGGTAGTTCACCTGGTGACAGTGCTAAATAGTGACAGTGCACATGCTGACAGTGCTCACGGTGATAGTGCCCATGGTGACAGTGCACACGGTCATAATGGGCATTGTTACAGAGTTCATGGTGACAGCACACGGTGGCAGTGGCCATGGAGACAGTGCCCACAATGACAGTGCCCATGGTGACAGTGCCAACAGTGACAGTGCCCATGGTGACACTTCTCATGGTGACAGTGCCCATGGGGACAGTTAGCATGGTGAGATTTCTAACGGTGATAGTGCCCGTTGTGCCAGTGCTCACAGTAACAATGCCCATGGGGCCAGTGCCCATAGAGTCATTCCGCACGGTCACATTTCTCACGGTGAAAGTGCCTATGGTGATCTTAACCATGGTGACACTGCACATGGTGGCAGAGCAAAATGGCGACAGTGCCCATGGTGACATTGCTCATGGTGACTTTGCTTACGGTGATAGTCCTTACAGTGACAGTACGCATGGTGACACTGCACACAGTGACAGTGTTCATGGTGAAAGTGTTCACGGTGATAGTTCCCATGGTGAGATTGTCCTGGTAACAGTGCCCATAGTCACAATTCTCATGGTGTAGTGCTCACAGTGACAGTGCCCATGGTGTCATGCCCATGGTGACAGTGCTCATGGTGACAGTGCTCATGTTGGCAGAGCCATAAATAAGAGTGCTCATTGTGGCAGTGCTCATGGTGTCCGTGCTCATGGTGACAGTGCCCATGATTACAGTGTTTATGGTGATAGATGTCACGGTGTCAGTGCCCACGCGGAGAGTGCCAAGGCTGACAAAGCCCAGGGTGATACTTCCCATTGTGACAGTGCCCACGGTGACAGTGCCCATGGTGACAGCACCCAGTGTGACAAGGCGCATGGTGACAGTGCTCACGGTGACAGTGCCCATGGTGACAGTGCCGATGGTGAGAGTGCCAATAGTGACAGTGCTCATGGTGAAACTGCCCACAGAGACATCGCCCATGGTGATAGTGTTCATGGTGACAACCCCACGGTGACAGTGCCAATGTTGATAGTCCCAGTGGTGACAGGTCTTACATTGAATGTGACCATGGTGTCTGTGCTCATGGTGACAGTGCTCAAGGTTATAGTCTCCATGTTGACAGTGCCGATGGTGACAATTCTCACGGTGACAGGGCCTATGGTGAAAATTCTCATAGTGACAGTGTTCACGGTGACAGTGCCCATGGTGCTATTACCCATGGTGACAGTACTCATAGTGAAACTGCCCATGTTGACACTGCCCATGGTGGCAGTGCAAAATGGTGACAGTGCCCATGGTGATATTGCTCATGGTGACATTGCTTATGGTGATAGTGTGTATGGTGAAACTGCACACAGTGACATTGCTCATGGTGACAGTGTTCACGGCGTTAGTTCCTATGGTGAATGTGACCATGGGGACAGTGCCCATAGTCACAATTCTCATGGTGTAGTGCTCACGGTGACAGTGCCCATGGTGACAATACACAGGGTGACAGTATTCATGGTGACATTGCTCATGGTGAGAGTGCCCATGTTCACAACTGTCACAGTGATAGTTCCCATGGTGACAATACCCAGGGTAACAGAGCTGATGGTAAAAGTGTTCACGGTGACAGTGCCCATGGTGACAGTACCTAAGGTGACAATTCCCATGGTGAGACTGCTCATAGACAGTGCCCATGGTGACAATACCCAGCGTGTCCTGTCCATGGTGACAGTGATCATGGTGACACATCTCATGAGGACAGTGCCATAAGTGACAGTGCTCATTGTGGCAGTGCTCATGGTGACAGTGCCCATGGTGACAGTGCCTATGGTGATAGATATCATGGTGGCTGTGCCCAGGGAGACATTGCCCACGCTGACAAGACCCATGGTGATACTTCCCATTGTGACAGTGCCATCGGTGGCAGAGCCCATGGTGACAGTGCCCAAGATCACAGAGCCCATGGTGAGAGTGCTAACGGTGACTGTGCCCATGGTGACAGCACCCAGTGTGAAAATGCCCATTGTGACAGTGCTCACGGTGACCATGCCAATGGTGATAGTGCCAATAGTGAGAGTGCTCACGGTGACACTGCCCATGGACACACTGCCCATTGTGATAGTGCCCATCATGACAACCCCTCGGAGGCAGTGCCAATGGTGAGAGTCCCCGTGGTGACAGTTCTCATGGTGAAAGTGATCCTTTTGAAATTGCTCATGGTGACAGTGCTCATGGTGACAGTGCTCAAGGTGATAGTCTCCATGTTGACAGTGTGCATGGTGACTGTTCTCATGGTGACAGTGCCTATGGTGATTATGCTCTTAGTGACAGTGCTCATGGTGACAGTGCCCATGGTGACAGTGACCACGGTGACTGTTCTCACCGTGGTAGTGCCCATGGTGACAGTGTTCATGATGACAGTCCGCATTAAGGCTGTGCCCGTGGTGACATTGCTAATGGTGATAATTCTCACGGTGATAGTACGCACGTTGAAAATGACAAAGGTGACAACACCCAGGTGATAATAATCATGGTGAAAGTGCCCATGGTGGCAGTTCTCATACTGACAGTTCTTGTGACAGTGCTCATGGTGGCAGTGCTCGTGGTGACAGTGCTCTTGGTGACAGTGCTCATGGTGGCAGTGCCCATGGTGAGACTACCGATGGTGACCCTGCCCATGGTGACAGTGCACATGGTCATGGTGCCTCTGGTGGCAGTGCAATATAGTGAGAATGCCCATGATGATATTGCTCATGGTGATAGTGCCCATGGTGAGAGTGCCCATGGTTCCAGTGCTCATGGTGACAGTGCCCATTGTGACAGTGCCCTTGGTGACAGTGCACACCATGAGAGTGCCCATGGTGTCTGTGCCCATGGTGACAGTTCTTATCATGAGAGTGTTCACGGTAGCAGTGTTCATGGTAATAGTGCTCACGGAGGCATTGCCCACAATGAGAGTGCCCACGGTGAGAATACTGACTGTGACAGTGCCCATGATGACTTTTCTCTCTGTGACAGTGCCCTTGGGGACAGTTAGCACGGTGAGATTTCTCACAGTGATAGTGCACATTGTTTCAGTGCTCATAGTGACAAGACCCTAGGCGCCAGTGCCCATCATGGCATTGCTCACGGTGATATTTCTCACGGTGACAGTGCCCATGGTGATATTACCCATGGTGACAGTACTCAGTGATCAAGTGCTCATGGTGACATGGCATAAGGTGATAATGCTCACGGTGGCAGTGCAAAATGGTGACAGTGCCCATGGGGACATTGCTCATAGTGACTTTGCTTACAGTGATAGTCCTTACGGTGACACTGTGCATAGTGACACTGCACACAGTTGCAGTGTTCATGGTGACAGTGTTCACGGTGATACTTTCCATGGTGATAGTGCCCATGGTGACACTGCACATGGTGGCAGTGAAAAATGGTGACAGTGCCCCTGTTGTCAGTTCTCATGGTGACCGTGCACATGGTGACAACCCGTGCAGACTGTACTCATGGTGACAGTACTCACGGTGACAGTTCCCATGTTTGCAGTATCCATGGTGACAGTGCTCACAGTGATAGTGCCCATGGTGAGAGTGCCCATGATGACAGGGCCCATGGTGCCATTGCCTATGGTGACAGTGCTCATGGTAACAGTGCCCAAGGTGACAGTGACCATGGTGAGAGTGCTCACACTGATGGTGCCCATGGTGACAGTGCTCATGGTGTCTGTCTACATTGTGCCAGTACCCATGGCAACAGTGCTCATGGTGACAGGGACCACAGTGAGAGAGCTCACGGTGAGAGTGCTCACGGTAATAGTGCTCATGGTGACAGTGCAAATGGTGACAATACCATGGTGACAGTACTCATGTTGAAAATACCCATGGTGGCAGTTCTCATAGCGACAGATCTCATGGTGACATTGCTCATAATAGCAGTGCCCAGGTGCCAGTGCTCGTGGTGACGGTGCTAATGGTGACAGTGCTCTTGGTGGCAGTTCCCATCGGGACAATACTGATGGTGACACTGTGCATTGTTACAGTGCCCATGGTAACCGTGTTCACGGTGATAGTGCACATCGTGACAGTGCCCATGGTGGTAGTTCACCTGGTGACAGTGCTAAATAGTGACAGTGCACATGCTGACAGTGCTCACGGTGATAGTGCCCATGGTGACAGTGCACACGGTCATAATGGGCATTGTTACAGAGTTCATGGTGACAGCACACGGTGGCAGTGGCCATGGAGACAGTGCCCACAATGACAGTGCCCATGGTGACAGTGCCAACAGTGACAGTGCCCATGGTGACACTTCTCATGGTGACAGTGCCCATGGGGACAGTTAGCATGGTGAGATTTCTAACGGTGATAGTGCCCGTTGTGCCAGTGCTCACAGTAACAATGCCCATGGGGCCAGTGCCCATAGAGTCATTCCGCACGGTCACATTTCTCACGGTGAAAGTGCCTATGGTGATCTTAACCATGGTGACACTGCACATGGTGGCAGAGCAAAATGGCGACAGTGCCCATGGTGACATTGCTCATGGTGACTTTGCTTACGGTGATAGTCCTTACAGTGACAGTACGCATGGTGACACTGCACACAGTGACAGTGTTCATGGTGAAAGTGTTCACGGTGATAGTTCCCATGGTGAGATTGTCCTGGTAACAGTGCCCATAGTCACAATTCTCATGGTGTAGTGCTCACAGTGACAGTGCCCATGGTGTCATGCCCATGGAGACAGTGCTCATGGTGACAGTGCTCATGTTGGCAGAGCCATAAATAAGAGTGCCCATTGTGGCAGTGCTCATGGTGTCCGTGCTCATGGTGACAGTGCCCATGATTACAGTGTTTATGGTGATAGATGTCACGGTGTCAGTGCCCACGCCGAGAGTGCCAAGGCTGACAAAGCCCAGGGTGATACTTCCCATTGTGACAGTGCCCACGGTGACAGTGCCCATGGTGACAGCACCCAGTGTGACAAGGCGCATGGTGACAGTGCTCACGGTGACAGTGCCCATGGTGACAGTGCCGATGGTGAGAGTGCCAATAGTGACAGTGCTCATGGTGAAACTGCCCACAGAGACATCGCCCATGGTGATAGTGTTCATGGTGACAACCCCACGGTGACAGTGCCAATGTTGATAGTCCCAGTGGTGACAGGTCTTACATTGAATGTGACCATGGTGTCTGTGCTCATGGTGACAGTGCTCAAGGTTATAGTCTCCATGTTGACAGTGCCGATGGTGACAATTCTCACGGTGACAGGGCCTATGGTGAAAATTCTCATAGTGACAGTGTTCACGGTGACAGTGCCCATGGTGCTATTACCCATGGTGACAGTACTCATAGTGAAACTGCCCATGTTGACACTGCCCATGGTGGCAGTGCAAAATGGTGACAGTGCCCATGGTGATATTGCTCATGGTGACATTGCTTATGGTGATAGTGTGTATGGTGAAACTGCACACAGTGACATTGCTCATGGTGACAGTGTTCACGGCGTTAGTTCCTATGGTGAATGTGACCATGGGGACAGTGCCCATAGTCACAATTCTCATGGTGTAGTGCTCACGGTGACAGTGCCCATGGTGACAATACACAGGGTGACAGTATTCATGGTGACATTGCTCATGGTGAGAGTGCCCATGTTCACAACTGTCACGGTGATAGTTCCCATGGTGACAATACCCAGGGTAACAGAGCTGATGGTAAAAGTGTTCACGGTGACAGTGCCCATGGTGACAGTACCTAAGGTGACAATTCCCATGGTGAGACTGCTCATAGACAGTGCCCATGGTGACAATACCCAGCGTGTCCTGTCCATGGTGACAGTGATCATGGTGACACATCTCATGAGGACAGTGCCATAAGTGACAGTGCTCATTGTGGCAGTGCTCATGGTGACAGTGCCCATGGTGACAGTGCCTATGGTGATAGATATCATGGTGGCTGTGCCCAGGGAGACATTGCCCACGCTGACAAGACCCATGGTGATACTTCCCATTGTGACAGTGCCATCGGTGGCAGAGCCCATGGTGACAGTGCCCAAGATCACAGAGCCCATGGTGAGAGTGCTAACGGTGACTGTGCCCATGGTGACAGCACCCAGTGTGAAAATGCCCATTGTGACAGTGCTCACGGTGACCATGCCAATGGTGATAGTGCCAATAGTGAGAGTGCTCACGGTGACACTGCCCATGGACACACTGCCCATTGTGATAGTGCCCATCATGACAACCCCTCGGAGGCAGTGCCAATGGTGAGAGTCCCCGTGGTGACAGTTCTCATGGTGAAAGTGATCCTTTTGAAATTGCTCATGGTGACAGTGCTCATGGTGACAGTGCTCAAGGTGATAGTCTCCATGTTGACAGTGTGCATGGTGACTGTTCTCATGGTGACAGTGCCTATGGTGATTATGCTCTTAGTGACAGTGCTCATGGTGACAGTGCCCATGGTGACAGTGACCACGGTGACTGTTCTCACCGTGGTAGTGCCCATGGTGACAGTGTTCATGATGACAGTCCGCATTAAGGCTGTGCCCGTGGTGACATTGCTAATGGTGATAATTCTCACGGTGATAGTACGCACGTTGAAAATGACAAAGGTGACAACACCCAGGTGATAATAATCATGGTGAAAGTGCCCATGGTGGCAGTTCTCATACTGACAGTTCTTGTGACAGTGCTCATGGTGGCAGTGCTCGTGGTGACAGTGCTCTTGGTGACAGTGCTCATGGTGGCAGTGCCCATGGTGAGACTACCGATGGTGACCCTGCCCATGGTGACAGTGCACATGGTCATGGTGCCTCTGGTGGCAGTGCAATATAGTGAGAATGCCCATGATGATATTGCTCATGGTGATAGTGCCCATGGTGAGAGTGCCCATGGTTCCAGTGCTCATGGTGACAGTGCCCATTGTGACAGTGCCCTTGGTGACAGTGCACACCATGAGAGTGCCCATGGTGTCTGTGCCCATGGTGACAGTTCTTATCATGAGAGTGTTCACGGTAGCAGTGTTCATGGTAATAGTGCTCACGGAGGCATTGCCCACAATGAGAGTGCCCACGGTGAGAATACTGACTGTGACAGTGCCCATGATGACTTTTCTCTCTGTGACAGTGCCCTTGGGGACAGTTAGCACGGTGAGATTTCTCACAGTGATAGTGCACATTGTTTCAGTGCTCATAGTGACAAGACCCTAGGCGCCAGTGCCCATCATGGCATTGCTCACGGTGATATTTCTCACGGTGACAGTGCCCATGGTGATATTACCCATGGTGACAGTACTCAGTGATCAAGTGCTCATGGTGACATGGCATAAGGTGATAATGCTCACGGTGGCAGTGCAAAATGGTGACAGTGCCCATGGGGACATTGCTCATAGTGACTTTGCTTACAGTGATAGTCCTTACGGTGACACTGTGCATAGTGACACTGCACACAGTTGCAGTGTTCATGGTGACAGTGTTCACGGTGATACTTTCCATGGTGATAGTGCCCATGGTGACACTGCACATGGTGGCAGTGAAAAATGGTGACAGTGCCCCTGTTGTCAGTTCTCATGGTGACCGTGCACATGGTGACAACCCGTGCAGACTGTACTCATGGTGACAGTACTCACGGTGACAGTTCCCATGTTTGCAGTATCCATGGTGACAGTGCTCACAGTGATAGTGCCCATGGTGAGAGTGCCCATGATGACAGGGCCCATGGTGCCATTGCCTATGGTGACAGTGCTCATGGTAACAGTGCCCAAGGTGACAGTGACCATGGTGAGAGTGCTCACACTGATGGTGCCCATGGTGACAGTGCTCATGGTGTCTGTCTACATTGTGCCAGTACCCATGGCAACAGTGCTCATGGTGACAGGGCCCACAGTGAGAGAGCTCACGGTGAGAGTGCTCACGGTAATAGTGCTCATGGTGACAGTGCAAATGGTGACAATACCATGGTGACAGTACTCATGTTGAAAATACCCATGGTGGCAGTTCTCATAGCGACAGATCTCATGGTGACATTGCTCATAATAGCAGTGCCCAGGTGCCAGTGCTCGTGGTGACGGTGCTAATGGTGACAGTGCTCTTGGTGGCAGTTCCCATCGGGACAATACTGATGGTGACACTGTGCATTGTTACAGTGCCCATGGTAACCGTGTTCACGGTGATAGTGCACATCGTGACAGTGCCCATGGTGGTAGTTCACCTGGTGACAGTGCTAAATAGTGACAGTGCACATGCTGACAGTGCTCACGGTGATAGTGCCCATGGTGACAGTGCACACGGTCATAATGGGCATTGTTACAGAGTTCATGGTGACAGCACACGGTGGCAGTGGCCATGGAGACAGTGCCCACAATGACAGTGCCCATGGTGACAGTGCCAACAGTGACAGTGCCCATGGTGACACTTCTCATGGTGACAGTGCCCATGGGGACAGTTAGCATGGTGAGATTTCTAACGGTGATAGTGCCCGTTGTGCCAGTGCTCACAGTAACAATGCCCATGGGGCCAGTGCCCATAGAGTCATTCCGCACGGTCACATTTCTCACGGTGAAAGTGCCTATGGTGATCTTAACCATGGTGACACTGCACATGGTGGCAGAGCAAAATGGCGACAGTGCCCATGGTGACATTGCTCATGGTGACTTTGCTTACGGTGATAGTCCTTACAGTGACAGTACGCATGGTGACACTGCACACAGTGACAGTGTTCATGGTGAAAGTGTTCACGGTGATAGTTCCCATGGTGAGATTGTCCTGGTAACAGTGCCCATAGTCACAATTCTCATGGTGTAGTGCTCACAGTGACAGTGCCCATGGTGTCATGCCCATGGTGACAGTGCTCATGGTGACAGTGCTCATGTTGGCAGAGCCATAAATAAGAGTGCCCATTGTGGCAGTGCTCATGGTGTCCGTGCTCATGGTGACAGTGCCCATGATTACAGTGTTTATGGTGATAGATGTCACGGTGTCAGTGCCCACGCGGAGAGTGCCAAGGCTGACAAAGCCCAGGGTGATACTTCCCATTGTGACAGTGCCCACGGTGACAGTGCCCATGGTGACAGCACCCAGTGTGACAAGGCGCATGGTGACAGTGCTCACGGTGACAGTGCCCATGGTGACAGTGCCGATGGTGAGAGTGCCAATAGTGACAGTGCTCATGGTGAAACTGCCCACAGAGACATCGCCCATGGTGATAGTGTTCATGGTGACAACCCCACGGTGACAGTGCCAATGTTGATAGTCCCAGTGGTGACAGGTCTTACATTGAATGTGACCATGGTGTCTGTGCTCATGGTGACAGTGCTCAAGGTTATAGTCTCCATGTTGACAGTGCCGATGGTGACAATTCTCACGGTGACAGGGCCTATGGTGAAAATTCTCATAGTGACAGTGTTCACGGTGACAGTGCCCATGGTGCTATTACCCATGGTGACAGTACTCATAGTGAAACTGCCCATGTTGACACTGCCCATGGTGGCAGTGCAAAATGGTGACAGTGCCCATGGTGATATTGCTCATGGTGACATTGCTTATGGTGATAGTGTGTATGGTGAAACTGCACACAGTGACATTGCTCATGGTGACAGTGTTCACGGCGTTAGTTCCTATGGTGAATGTGACCATGGGGACAGTGCCCATAGTCACAATTCTCATGGTGTAGTGCTCACGGTGACAGTGCCCATGGTGACAATACACAGGGTGACAGTATTCATGGTGACATTGCTCATGGTGAGAGTGCCCATGTTCACAACTGTCACGGTGATAGTTCCCATGGTGACAATACCCAGGGTAACAGAGCTGATGGTAAAAGTGTTCACGGTGACAGTGCCCATGGTGACAGTACCTAAGGTGACAATTCCCATGGTGAGACTGCTCATAGACAGTGCCCATGGTGACAATACCCAGCGTGTCCTGTCCATGGTGACAGTGATCATGGTGACACATCTCATGAGGACAGTGCCATAAGTGACAGTGCTCATTGTGGCAGTGCTCATGGTGACAGTGCCCATGGTGACAGTGCCTATGGTGATAGATATCATGGTGGCTGTGCCCAGGGAGACATTGCCCACGCTGACAAGACCCATGGTGATACTTCCCATTGTGACAGTGCCATCGGTGGCAGAGCCCATGGTGACAGTGCCCAAGATCACAGAGCCCATGGTGAGAGTGCTAACGGTGACTGTGCCCATGGTGACAGCACCCAGTGTGAAAATGCCCATTGTGACAGTGCTCACGGTGACCATGCCAATGGTGATAGTGCCAATAGTGAGAGTGCTCACGGTGACACTGCCCATGGACACACTGCCCATTGTGATAGTGCCCATCATGACAACCCCTCGGAGGCAGTGCCAATGGTGAGAGTCCCCGTGGTGACAGTTCTCATGGTGAAAGTGATCCTTTTGAAATTGCTCATGGTGACAGTGCTCATGGTGACAGTGCTCAAGGTGATAGTCTCCATGTTGACAGTGTGCATGGTGACTGTTCTCACGGTGACAGTGCCTATGGTGATTATGCTCTTAGTGACAGTGCTCATGGTGACAGTGCCCATGGTGACAGTGACCACGGTGACTGTTCTCACCGTGGTAGTGCCCATGGTGACAGTGTTCATGATGACAGTCCGCATTAAGGCTGTGCCCGTGGTGACATTGCTAATGGTGATAATTCTCACGGTGATAGTACGCACGTTGAAAATGACAAAGGTGACAACACCCAGGTGATAATAATCATGGTGAAAGTGCCCATGGTGGCAGTTCTCATACTGACAGTTCTTGTGACAGTGCTCATGGTGGCAGTGCTCGTGGTGACAGTGCTCTTGGTGACAGTGCTCATGGTGGCAGTGCCCATGGTGACAGTGCACATGGTCATGGTGCCTCTGGTGGCAGTGCAATATAGTGAGAATGCCCATGATGATATTGCTCATGGTGATAGTGCCCATGGTGAGAGTGCCCATGGTTCCAGTGCTCATGGTGACAGTGCCCTTGGTGACAGTGCACACCATGAGAGTGCCCATGGTGTCTGTGCCCATGGTGACAGTTCTTATCATGAGAGTGTTCACGGTAGCAGTGTTCATGGTAATAGTGCTCACGGAGGCATTGCCCACAATGAGAGTGCCCACGGTGAGAATACTGACTGTGACAGTGCCCATGATGACTTTTCTCTCTGTGACAGTGCCCTTGGGGACATAGCACGGTGAGATTTCTCACAGTGATAGTGCACATTGTTTCAGTGCTCATAGTGACAAGACCCTAGGCGCCAGTGCCCATCATGGCATTGCTCACGGTGATATTTCTCACGGTGACAGTGCCCATGGTGATATTACCCATGGTGACAGTACTCAGTGATCAAGTGCTCATGGTGACATGGCATAAGGTGATAATGCTCACGGTGGCAGTGCAAAATGGTGACAGTGCCCATGGGGACATTGCTTAATGTGATAGTCCTTGTGGTGACATTGTGCATGGTGACATTGCCCACCATGACAGTGCTCTTGTTGACAGTGCTCATGGTGATAGTGCCAATGTTGGAAGTGCCCATCGTGAAAGTGTCCATGGTGACAGTTCTTATGATGAGAGTGGTCAGAGTGGCAGTGCTCATGGTGAAAGTGCCCATGGTGACAGAGCCCACGGTGACAGTGTCCATAGTTATAGTGTCCATGGTGACAGTACTAACAGTGAAATTGTCCATGGGGACACTGCCCATGGTGAAAGTGCCCATGGTCACAACACTCACGGTGATAGTGCTCACGGTGAGAGTGGCCATGGTGACAGTGACCACGGTGACAGTTCTAATGGTGATACTGCCCATGATGACAGTGCTCATGGTGACAGTCCACATTGTACCAGTGCCCAAGGTGACAGTGCTCATGGTGACAGTGCCCAAAGTCACAATACCCATGGTGACAGTGCCCAGGCTGACAGTTCTCAAGGTGATAGTGCCCATGGTGACAGTGCCCATGGTGATACAGAGAATGGGGACAGTGCTTATGGTGACAGTGGTCATGGTTGCAGTACCCATGGTGATAGTGCTGAAACTGACAGTGCCCTTGGGGATAGTGCCCATGGTGAGTGTGCTCGTGTTAATTGTGTCCATGGTGGCAGTTCCCATTGTGAAAGTGCTCATGATGACAGTGCCCATGTGGGTAGTTCCCATGGTGACAGTGCTCATGGTGATAGTGACCATGTTAAGAGTGCACATGGTGGCTGTGCCCTTGGTGACAGTGCCCATGATGACAGTATTCATGGTGACAGTGCTCACGGTGATAATGCCCATGGTGGCAGTGCACATGGTGGTAGTGCACATGGTGGCAGTGAAAAATGGGGACAGTTCCCATGCTGACAGTTCTCATTGTGACAATGCACACAGTCACAACCGATGCTGACACTGCTCATGGTAGCTGTACCCTTGGTGACAGTGCTCAGAGTGATAGTGCCCATGGTGGCAGTGTCCATGGTGACACTGCCCATGGTGACAATGCCCATGATGACAGTGCCCATGGAGTCAGTGCCCACGGAGCCATTGCCTATGGTAACAGTGCTCACAGTGACAGTACCCATGGTAACAGTGACCATGGTGAGAGTGCTCATGGTGATAGTGTCTATGGTGACAGATCACACTGTGACAGTCCGCATTGTGCCAGTACCAATAGTGACAGTACCCATGGTGACATTGACCACGGTGAGAGTGATCACGGTGCTAGTGCTCACAGTAATAGTGCTCATGGTGACAGTGCCGACAGTGAAGGTGCTCACGGTGACAGTGCCTCTGGTGATAGTGCCCATGGTGAGAGTCCGCCCATTGATAGTGTCCATGGTGGCAGTTCCCATTGTGAAAATGCTCATGATGACATTGCCCATGTTGGTAGTCCCCATGGTGACAGTGCTCACGGTGATAGTGACCTTGGTAACTGTGCACATGGTGGCCGTGCCCTTGGTGACAGTGCCAATGATGACAGTACTCATGGTGACAGTTCTCACGGTGATAGTGCCCATGGTGATATTGCACATGGTGGCAGTGAAAAATGGTGACAGTGCCCATGTTGACAGTTCTCATGGTGACAGTGCACACGGTGACAACCCATGCAGACAGTACTCACGGTGACAGTTCTCATGGTTGCAGTACCCATGGTGACAGTGCTCACAGTGATACTGCCCATGGTGGCAGTGCCCATGGTGACAGTGCCCATGGTGACACTGCCCATGATGACAGTGCCCATGGTGAAAGTTCCCACGGCGCCATTGCCTATGGTGACAGTGCTCATGGTAACAGTGCCCATGGTGACAGTGACCATGGTGAGAGTGCTCACACTGATAGTGCCCATGGTGACAGGGCTCATGGTGCCAGTCCGCATTGTGCCAGTACCCATGGCGACAGTGCTCATGGTGACACTGACCACAGTGAGAGTGCTCACTGTGATAGAGCTCACGGTAATAGTGCTCATGGTGACAGTGCAAATGGTGACAATACCCATGGTGACAGTACTCATGTTGAAAATACCCATGGTGGCAGTTCTCATGGTGACAGTGCTCATAATAGCAGTGCCCAAGGTGGCAGTCCTCGTGGTGACAGTGCTAATGGTGACAGTGCTCTTGGTGGCAGTTCCCACGGGGACATTACCGATGGTGACCCTGTGCATTGTTACAGTGCCCATGGTAACCGTGCTCACGGTGGTAGTGCACATCGTGACAGTGCCCATGGTGGCAGTTCACCTGGTGACAGTGCTAAATCGTGACAGTGCACATGCTGACAGTGCTCACGGTGATAGTGCCCATGGTGACAGTGCCCACGGTGATAATGGGTATTATTACAGTGTTCATCTTGACAGAGCCCAAGTTGGCAGTGGCCATGGTGACAGTGCCCACAATGACAGTGCCCATGGTAACAGTGCCGACAGTGACAGTGCCCATGGTGACACTTCTCACAGTGAATGTGCCCATGGGGACAGTTACCATGATGAGATTTCTCACGGTGATAGTGCCCGTTGTGACAGTGCTCACACTGACAATGCCCATGGTGCCACTGCCCATAGAGACATTCCGCACGGTCACTTTTCTCACGGTGAAAGTACCTATGGTGACACTGCACCTGGTGGCAGTGCAAAATGGTGACAGTGCCCATGGTGACATTGCTCATAGTGACTTTGCTTACAGTGATAGTCCTTACGGTGACAGTGTGCACAGTGACACTGCACACAGTTGCAGTGTTCATGGTGACAGTGTTCACGGTGATACTTTCCATGGTGATAGTGCCCATGGTGACACTGCACATGGTGGCAGTGAAAAGTGGTGACAGTGCCCCTGTTGTCAGTTCTCATGGTGACCATGCACATGGTGACAACCCGTGCAGACTGTACTCATGGTGACAGTACTCACGGTGACAGTTCTCATGTTTGCAGTATCCATGGTGACAGTGCTCACAGTGATAGTGCCCATGGTGAGAGTGCCCATGATGACAGGGCCCATGGTGCCATTGCCTATGGTGACAGTGCTCATGGTAACAGTGCCCAAGGTGACAGTGACCATGGTGAGAGTGCTCACACTGATGGTGCCCATGGTGACAGTGCTCATGGTGTCTGTCTACATTGTGCCAGTACCCATGGCAACAGTGCTCATGGTGACAGGGCCCACAGTGAGAGAGCTCACGGTGAGAGTGCTCACGGTAATAGTGCTCATGGTGACAGTGCAAATGGTGACAATACCATGGTGACAGTACTCATGTTGAAAATACCCATGGTGGCAGTTCTCATAGCGACAGATCTCATGGTGACATTGCTCATAATAGCAGTGCCCAGGTGCCAGTGCTCGTGGTGACGGTGCTAATGGTGACAGTGCTCTTGGTGGCAGTTCCCATCGGGACAATACTGATGGTGACACTGTGCATTGTTACAGTGCCCATGGTAACCGTGTTCACGGTGATAGTGCACATCGTGACAGTGCCCATGGTGGTAGTTCACCTGGTGACAGTGCTAAATAGTGACAGTGCACATGCTGACAGTGCTCACGGTGATAGTGCCCATGGTGACAGTGCACACGGTCATAATGGGCATTGTTACAGAGTTCATGGTGACAGCACACGGTGGCAGTGGCCATGGAGACAGTGCCCACAATGACAGTGCCCATGGTGACAGTGCCGACAGTGACAGTGCCCATGGTGACACTTCTCATGGTGACAGTGCCCATGGGGACAGTTAGCATGGTGAGATTTCTAATGGTGATAGTGCCCGTTGTGCCAGTGCTCACAGTAACAATGCCCATGGGGCCAGTGCCCATAGAGTCATTCCGCACGGTCACATTTCTCACGGTGAAAGTGCCTATGGTGATATTAACCATGGTGACACTGCACATGGTGGCAGAGCAAAATGGTGACAGTGCCCATGGTGACATTGCTCATGGTGACTTTGCTTACGGTGATAGTCCTTACAGTGACAGTACGCATGGTGACACTGCACACAGTGACAGTGTTCATGGTGAAAGTGTTCACGGTGATAGTTCCCATGGTGAGATTGTCCTGGTAACAGTGCCCATAGTCACAATTCTCATGGTGTAGTGCTCACAGTGACAGTGCCCATGGTGTCATGCCCATGGTGACAGTGCTCATGGTGACAGTGCTCATGTTGGCAGAGCCATAAATAAGAGTGCTCATTGTGGCAGTGCTCATGGTGTCCGTGCTCATGGTGACAGTGCCCATGATTACAGTGTTTATGGTGATAGATGTCACGGTGTCAGTGCCCACGCCGAGAGTGCCAAGGCTGACAAAGCCCAGGGTGATACTTCCCATTGTGACAGTGCCCACGGTGACAGTGCCCATGGTGACAGCACCCAGTGTGACAAGGCGCATGGTGACAGTGCTCACGGTGACAGTGCCCATGGTGACAGTGCCGATGGTGAGAGTGCCAATAGTGACAGTGCTCATGGTGAAACTGCCCACAGAGACATCGCCCATGGTGATAGTGTTCATGGTGACAACCCCACGGTGACAGTGCCAATGTTGATAGTCCCAGTGGTGACAGGTCTTACACTGAATGTGACCATGGTGTCTGTGCTCATGGTGACAGTGCTCAAGGTTATAGTCTCCATGTTGACAGTGCCGATGGTGACAATTCTCACGGTGACAGGGCCTATGGTGAAAATTCTCATAGTGACAGTGTTCACGGTGACAGTGCCCATGGTGCTATTACCCATGGTGACAGTTCTCATAGTGAAACTGCCCATGTTGACACTGCCCATGGTGGCAGTGCAAAATGGTGACAGTGCCCATGGTGATATTGCTCATGGTGACATTGCTTATGGTGATAGTGTGTATGGTGAAACTGCACACAGTGACATTGCTCATGGTGACAGTGTTCATGGCGTTAGTTCCTATGGTGAATGTGACCATGGGGACAGTGCCCATAGTCACAATTCTCATGGTGTAGTGCTCACGGTGACAGTGCCCATGGTGACAATACACAGGGTGACAGTATTCCTGGTGACATTGCTCATGGTGAGAGTGCCCATGTTCACAACTGTCACGGTGATAGTTCCCATGGTGACAATACCCAGGGTAACAGAGCTGATGGTAAAAGTGTTCACGGTGACAGTGCCCATGGTGACAGTACCTAAGGTGACAATTCCCATGGTGAGACTGCTCATAGACAGTGCCCATGGTGACAATACCCAGCGTGTCCTGTCCATGGTGACAGTGATCATGGTGACACATCTCATGAGGACAGTGCCATAAGTGACAGTGCTCATTGTGGCAGTGCTCATGGTGACAGTGCCCATGGTGACAGTGCCTATGGTGATAGATATCATGGTGGCTGTGCCCAGGGAGACATTGCCCACGCTGACAAGACCCATGGTGATACTTCCCATTGTGACAGTGCCATCGGTGGCAGAGCCCATGGTGACAGTGCCCAAGATCACAGAGCCCATGGTGAGAGTGCTAACGGTGACTGTGCCCATGGTGACAGCACCCAGTGTGAAAATGCCCATTGTGACAGTGCTCACGGTGACCATGCCAATGGTGATAGTGCCAATAGTGAGAGTGCTCACGGTGACACTGCCCATGGACACACTGCCCATTGTGATAGTGCCCATCATGACAACCCCTCGGAGGCAGTGCCAATGGTGAGAGTCCCCGTGGTGACAGTTCTCATGGTGAAAGTGATCCTTTTGAAATTGCTCATGGTGACAGTGCTCATGGTGACAGTGCTCAAGGTGATAGTCTCCATGTTGACAGTGTGCATGGTGACTGTTCTCACGGTGACAGTGCCTATGGTGATTATGCTCTTAGTGACAGTGCTCATGGTGACAGTGCCCATGGTGACAGTGACCACGGTGACTGTTCTCACCGTGGTAGTGCCCATGGTGACAGTGTTCATGATGACAGTCCGCATTAAGGCTGTGCCCGTGGTGACATTGCTAATGGTGATAATTCTCACGGTGATAGTACGCACGTTGAAAATGACAAAGGTGACAACACCCAGGTGATAATAATCATGGTGAAAGTGCCCATGGTGGCAGTTCTCATACTGACAGTTCTTGTGACAGTGCTCATGGTGGCAGTGCTCGTGGTGACAGTGCTCTTGGTGACAGTGCTCATGGTGGCAGTGCCCATGGTGAGACTACCGATGGTGACCCTGCCCATGGTGACAGTGCACATGGTCATGGTGCCTCTGGTGGCAGTGCAATATAGTGAGAATGCCCATGATGATATTGCTCATGGTGATAGTGCCCATGGTGAGAGTGCCCATGGTTCCAGTGCTCATGGTGACAGTGCCCATTGTGACAGTGCCCTTGGTGACAGTGCACACCATGAGAGTGCCCATGGTGTCTGTGCCCATGGTGACAGTTCTTATCATGAGAGTGTTCACGGTAGCAGTGTTCATGGTAATAGTGCTCACGGAGGCATTGCCCACAATGAGAGTGCCCACGGTGAGAATACTGACTGTGACAGTGCCCATGATGACTTTTCTCTCTGTGACAGTGCCCTTGGGGACAGTTAGCACAGTGAGATTTCTCACAGTGATAGTGCACATTGTTTCAGTGCTCATAGTGACAAGACCCTAGGCGCCAGTGCCCATCATGGCATTGCTCACGGTGATATTTCTCACGGTGACAGTGCCCATGGTGATATTACCCATGGTGACAGTACTCAGTGATCAAGTGCTCATGGTGACATGGCATAAGGTGATAATGCTCATGGTGGCAGTGCAAAATGGTGACAGTGCCCATGGGGACATTGCTTAATGTGATAGTCCTTGTGGTGACATTGTGCATGGTGACATTGCCCACCATGACAGTGCTCTTGTTGACAGTGCTCATGGTGATAGTGCCAATGTTGGAAGTGCCCATCGTGAAAGTGTCCATGGTGACAGTTCTTATGATGAGAGTGGTCAGAGTGGCAGTGCTCATGGTGAAAGTGCCCATGGTGACAGAGCCCACGGTGACAGTGTCCATAGTTATAGTGTCCATGGTGACAGTACTAACAGTGAAATTGTCCATGGGGACACTGCCCATGGTGAAAGTGCCCATGGTCACAACACTCACGGTGATAGTGCTCACGGTGAGAGTGGCCATGGTGACAGTGACCACGGTGACAGTTCTAATGGTGATACTGCCCATGATGACAGTGCTCATGGTGACAGTCCACATTGTACCAGTGCCCAAGGTGACAGTGCTCATGGTGACAGTGCCCAAAGTCACAATACCCATGGTGACAGTGCCCAGGCTGACAGTTCTCAAGGTGATAGTGCCCATGGTGACAGTGCCCATGGTGATACAGAGAATGGGGACAGTGCTTATGGTGACAGTGGTCATGGTTGCAGTACCCATGGTGATAGTGCTGAAACTGACAGTGCCCTTGGGGATAGTGCCCATGGTGAGTGTGCTCGTGTTAATTGTGTCCATGGTGGCAGTTCCCATTGTGAAAGTGCTCATGATGACAGTGCCCATGTGGGTAGTTCCCATGGTGACAGTGCTCATGGTGATAGTGACCATGTTAAGAGTGCACATGGTGGCTGTGCCCTTGGTGACAGTGCCCATGATGACAGTATTCATGGTGACAGTGCTCACGGTGATAATGCCCATGGTGGCAGTGCACATGGTGGTAGTGCACATGGTGGCAGTGAAAAATGGGGACAGTTCCCATGCTGACAGTTCTCATTGTGACAATGCACACGGTCACAACCGATGCTGACACTGCTCATGGTAGCTGTACCCTTGGTGACAGTGCTCAGAGTGATAGTGCCCATGGTGGCAGTGTCCATGGTGACACTGCCCATGGTGACAATGCCCATGATGACAGTGCCCATGGAGTCAATGCCCACGGAGCCATTGCCTATGGTAACAGTGCTCACAGTGACAGTACCCATGGTAACAGTGACCATGGTGAGAGTGCTCATGGTGATAGTGTCTATGGTGACAGATCACACTATGACAGTCCGCATTGTGCCAGTACCAATAGTGACAGTGCCCATGGTGACATTGACCACGGTGAGAGTGATCACGGTGCTAGTGCTCACAGTAATAGTGCTCATGGTGACAGTGCCGACAGTGAAGGTGCTCACGGTGACAGTGCCTCTGGTGATAGTGCCCATGGTGAGAGTCCGCCCATTGATAGTGCCCATGGTGGCAGTTCCCATTGTGAAAATGCTCATGATGACATTGCCCATGTTGGTAGTCCCCATGGTGACAGTGCTCACGGTGATAGTGACCTTGGTAACTGTGCACATGGTGGCCGTGCCCTTGGTGACAGTGCCAATGATGACAGTACTCATGGTGACAGTTCTCACGGTGATAGTGCCCATGGTGATATTGCACATGGTGGCAGTGAAAAATGGTGACAGTGCCCATGTTGACAGTTCTCATGGTGACAGTGCACACGGTGACAACCCATGCAGACAGTACTCACGGTGACAGTTCTCATGGTTGCAGTACCCATGGTGACAGTGCTCACAGTGATACTGCCCATGGTGGCAGTGCCCATGGTGACAGTGCCCATGGTGACACTGCCCATGATGACAGTGCCCATGGTGAAAGTTCCCACGGCGCCATTGCCTATGGTGACAGTGCTCATGGTAACAGTGCCCATGGTGACAGTGACCATGGTGAGAGTGCTCACACTGATAGTGCCCATGGTGACAGGGCTCATGGTGCCAGTCCGCATTGTGCCAGTACCCATGGCGACAGTGCTCATGGTGACACTGACCACAGTGAGAGTGCTCACTGTGATAGAGCTCACGGTAATAGTGCTCATGGTGACAGTGCAAAGGGTGACAATACCCATGGTGACAGTACTCATGTTGAAAATACCCATGGTGGCAGTTCTCATGGTGACAGTGCTCATAATAGCAGTGCCCAAGTTGGCAGTCCTCGTGGTGACAGTGCTAATGGTGACAGTGCTCTTGGTGGCAGTTCCCATGGGGACATTACCGATGGTGACCCTGTGCATTGTTACAGTGCCCATGGTAACCGTGCTCACGGTGGTAGTGCACATCGTGACAGTGCCCATGGTGGCAGTTCACCTGGTGACAGTGCTAAATCGTGACAGTGCACATGCTGACAGTGCTCACGGTGATAGTGCCCATGGTGACAGTGCCCACGGTGATAATGGGTATTATTACAGTGTTCATCTTGACAGAGCCCAAGGTGGCAGTGGCCATGGTGACAGTGCCCACAATGACAGTGCCCATGGTAACAGTGCCGACAGTGACAGTGCCCATGGTGACACTTCTCACAGTGAATGTGCCCATGGGGACAGTTACCATGATGAGATTTCTCACGGTGATAGTGCCCGTTGTGACAGTGCTCACACTGACAATGCCCATGGTGCCACTGCCCATAGAGACATTCCGCACGGTCACTTTTCTCACGGTGAAAGTACCTATGGTGACACTGCACCTGGTGGCAGTGCAAAATGGTGACAGTGCCCATGGTGACATTGCTCATAGTGACTTTGCTTACAGTGATAGTCCTTACGGTGACAGTGTGCATGGTGACACTGCACACAGTTGCAGTGTTCATGGTGACAGTGTTCACGGTGATACTTTCCATGGTGATAGTGCCCATGGTGACACTGCACATGGTGGCAGTGAAAAATGGTGACAGTGCCCCTGTTGTCAGTTCTCATGGTGACCGTGCACATGGTGACAACCCGTGCAGACTGTACTCATGGTGACAGTACTCACGGTGACAGTTCTCATGTTTGCAGTATCCATGGTGACAGTGCTCACAGTGATAGTGCCCATGGTGAGAGTGCCCATGATGACAGGGCCCATGGTGCCATTGCCTATGGTGACAGTGCTCATGGTAACAGTGCCCAAGGTGACAGTGACCATGGTGAGAGTGCTCACACTGATGGTGCCCATGGTGACAGTGCTCATGGTGTCTGTCTACATTGTGCCAGTACCCATGGCAACAGTGCTCATGGTGACAGGGACCACAGTGAGAGAGCTCACAGTGAGAGTGCTCACTTTAATAGTGCTCATGGTGACAGTGCAAATGGTGACAATACCATGGTGACAGTACTCATGTTGAAAATACCCATGGTGGCAGTTCTCATAGCGACAGATCTCATGGTGACATTGCTCATAATAGCAGTGCCCAGGTGCCAGTGCTCGTGGTGACGGTGCTAATGGTGACAGTGCTCTTGGTGGCAGTTCCCATCGGGACAATACTGATGGTGACACTGTGCATTGTTACAGTGCCCATGGTAACCGTGTTCACGGTGATAGTGCACATCGTGACAGTGCCCATGGTGGTAGTTCACCTGGTGACAGTGCTAAATAGTGACAGTGCACATGCTGACAGTGCTCACGGTGATAGTGCCCATGGTGACAGTGCACACGGTCATAATGGGCATTGTTACAGAGTTCATGGTGACAGCACACGGTGGCAGTGGCCATGGAGACAGTGCCCACAATGACAGTGCCCATGGTGACAGTGCCGACAGTGACAGTGCCCATGGTGACACTTCTCATGGTGACAGTGCCCATGGGGACAGTTAGCATGGTGAGATTTCTAACGGTGATAGTGCCCGTTGTGCCAGTGCTCACAGTAACAATGCCCATGCGGCCAGTGCCCATAGAGTCATTCCGCACGGTCACATTTCTCACGGTGAAAGTGCCTATGGTGATATTAACCATGGTGACACTGCACATGGTGGCAGAGCAAAATGGCGACAGTGCCCATGGTGACATTGCTCATGGTGACTTTGCTTACGGTGATAGTCCTTACAGTGACAGTACGCATGGTGACACTGCACACAGTGACAGTGTTCATGGTGAAAGTGTTCACGGTGATAGTTCCCATGGTGAGATTGTCCTGGTAACAGTGCCCATAGTCACAATTCTCATGGTGTAGTGCTCACAGTGACAGTGCCCATGGTGTCATGCCCATGGTGACAGTGCTCATGGTGACAGTGCTCATGTTGGCAGAGCCATAAATAAGAGTGCTCATTGTGGCAGTGCTCATGGTGTCTGTGCTCATGGTGACAGTGCCCATGATTACAGTGTTTATGGTGATAGATGTCACGGTGTCAGTGCCCACGCGGAGAGTGCCAAGGCTGACAAAGCCCAGGGTGATACTTCCCATTGTGACAGTGCCCACGGTGACAGTGCCCATGGTGACAGCACCCAGTGTGACAAGGCGCATGGTGACAGTGCTCACGGTGACAGTGCCCATGGTGACAGTGCCAATGGTGAGAGTGCCAATAGTGACAGTGCTCATGGTGAAACTGCCCACAGAGACATCGCCCATGGTGATAGTGTTCATGGTGACAACCCCACGGTGACAGTGCCAATGTTGATAGTCCCAGTGGTGACAGGTCTTACATTGAATGTGACCATGGTGTCTGTGCTCATGGTGACAGTGCTCAAGGTTATAGTCTCCATGTTGACAGTGCCGATGGTGACAATTCTCACGGTGACAGGGCCTGTGGTGAAAATTCTCATAGTGACAGTGTTCACGGTGACAGTGCCCATGGTGCTATTACCCATGGTGACAGTTCTCATAGTGAAACTGCCCATGTTGACACTGCCCATGGTGGCAGTGCAAAATGGTGACAGTGCCCATGGTGATATTGCTCATGGTGGCATTGCTTATGGTGATAGTGTGTATGGTGAAACTGCACACAGTGACTTTGCTCATGGTGACAGTGTTCATGGCGTTAGTTCCTATGGTGAATGTGACCATGGGGACAGTGCCCATAGTCACAATTCTCATGGTGTAGTGCTCACGGTGACAGTGCCCATGGTGACAATACACAGGGTGACAGTATTCTTGGTGACATTGCTCATGGTGAGAGTGCCCATGTTTACAACTGTCACGGTGATAGTTCCCATGGTGACAATACCCAGGGTAACAGAGCTGATGGTAAAAGTGTTCACGGTGACAGTGCCCATGGTGACAGTACCTAAGGTGACAATTCCCATGGTGAGACTGCTCATAGACAGTGCCCATGGTGACAATACCCAGCGTGTCCTGTCCATGGTGACAGTGATCATGGTGACACATCTCATGAGGACAGTGCCATAAGTGACAGTGCTCATTGTGGCAGTGCTCATGGTGACAGTGCCCATGGTGACAGTGCCTATGGTGATAGATATCATGGTGGCTGTGCCCAGGGAGACATTGCCCACGCTGACAAGACCCATGGTGATACTTCCCATTGTGACAGTGCCATCGGTGGCAGAGCCCATGGTGACAGTGCCCAAGATCACAGAGCCCATGGTGAGAGTGCTAACGGTGACTGTGCCCATGGTGACAGCACCCAGTGTGACAATGCCCATTGTGACAGTGCTCACGGTGACCATGCCAATGGTGATAGTGCCAATAGTGAGAGTGCTCACGGTGACACTGCCCATGGACACACTGCCCATTGTGATAGTGCCCATCATGACAACCCCTCGGAGGCAGTGCCAATGGTGAGAGTCCCCGTGGTGACAGTTCTCATGGTGAAAGTGATCCTTTTGAAATTGCTCATGGTGACAGTGCTCATGGTGACAGTGCTCAAGGTGATAGTCTCCATGTTGACAGTGTGCATGGTGACTGTTCTCACGGTGACAGTGCCTATGGTGATTATGCTCTTAGTGACAGTGCTCATGGTGACAGTGCCCATGGTGACAGTGACCACGGTGACTGTTCTCACCGTGGTAGTGCCCATGGTGACAGTGTTCATGATGACAGTCCGCATTAAGGCTGTGCCCGTGGTGACATTGCTAATGGTGATAATTCTCACGGTGATAGTACGCACGTTGAAAATGACAAAGGTGACAACACCCAGGTGATAATAATCATGGTGAAAGTGCCCATGGTGGCAGTTCTCATACTGACAGTTCTTGTGACAGTGCTCATGGTGGCAGTGCTCGTGGTGACAGTGCTCTTGGTGACAGTGCTCATGGTGGCAGTGCCCATGGTGAGACTACCGATGGTGACCCTGCCCATGGTGACAGTGCACATGGTCATGGTGCCTCTGGTGGCAGTGCAATATAGTGAGAATGCCCATGATGATATTGCTCATGGTGATAGTGCCCATGGTGAGAGTGCCCATGGTTCCAGTGCTCATGGTGACAGTGCCCATTGTGACAGTGCCCTTGGTGACAGTGCACACCATGAGAGTGCCCATGGTGTCTGTGCCCATGGTGACAGTTCTTATCATGAGAGTGTTCACGGTAGCAGTGTTCATGGTAATAGTGCTCAGGGAGGCATTGCCCACAATGAGAGTGCCCACGGTGAGAATACTGACTGTGACAGTGCCCATGATGACTTTTCTCTCTGTGACAGTGCCCTTGGGGACAGTTAGCACGGTGAGATTTCTCACAGTGATAGTGCACATTGTTTCAGTGCTCATAGTGACAAGACCCTAGGCGCCAGTGCCCATCATGGCATTGCTCACGGTGATATTTCTCACGGTGACAGTGCCCATGGTGATATTACCCATGGTGACAGTACTCAGTGATCAAGTGCTCATGGTGACATGGCATAAGGTGATAATGCTCACGGTGGCAGTGCAAAATGGTGACAGTGCCCATGGGGACATTGCTTAATGTGATAGTCCTTGTGGTGACATTGTGCATGGTGACATTGCCCACCATGACAGTGCTCTTGTTGACAGTGCTCATGGTGATAGTGCCAATGTTGGAAGTGCCCATCGTGAAAGTGTCCATGGTGACAGTTCTTATGATGAGAGTGGTCAGAGTGGCAGTGCTCATGGTGAAAGTGCCCATGGTGACAGAGCCCACGGTGACAGTGTCCATAGTTATAGTGTCCATGGTGACAGTACTAACAGTGAAATTGTCCATGGGGACACTGCCCATGGTGAAAGTGCCCATGGTCACAACACTCACGGTGATAGTGCTCACGGTGAGAGTGGCCATGGTGACAGTGACCACGGTGACAGTTCTAATGGTGATACTGCCCATGATGACAGTGCTCATGGTGACAGTCCACATTGTACCAGTGCCCAAGGTGACAGTGCTCATGGTGACAGTGCCCAAAGTCACAATACCCATGGTGACAGTGCCCAGGCTGACAGTTCTCAAGGTGATAGTGCCCATGGTGACAGTGCCCATGGTGATACAGAGAATGGGGACAGTGCTTATGGTGACAGTGGTCATGGTTGCAGTACCCATGGTGATAGTGCAGAAACTGACAGTGCCCTTGGGGATAGTGCCCATGGTGAGTGTGCTCGTGTTAATTGTGTCCATGGTGGCAGTTCCCATTGTGAAAGTGCTCATGATGACAGTGCCCATGTGGGTAGTTCCCATGGTGACAGTGCTCATGGTGATAGTGACCATGTTAAGAGTGCACATGGTGGCTGTGCCCTTGGTGACAGTGCCCATGATGACAGTATTCATGGTGACAGTGCTCACGGTGATAATGCCCATGGTGGCAGTGCACATGGTGGTAGTGCACATGGTGGCAGTGAAAAATGGGGACAGTTCCCATGCTGACAGTTCTCATTGTGACAATGCACACAGTCACAACCGATGCTGACACTGCTCATGGTAGCTGTACCCTTGGTGACAGTGCTCAGAGTGATAGTGCCCATGGTGGCAGTGTCCATGGTGACACTGCCCATGGTGACAATGCCCATGATGACAGTGCCCATGGAGTCAGTGCCCACGGAGCCATTGCCTATGGTAACAGTGCTCACAGTGACAGTACCCATGGTAACAGTGACCATGGTGAGAGTGCTCATGGTGATAGTGTCTATGGTGACAGATCACACTGTGACAGTCCGCATTGTGCCAGTACCAATAGTGACAGTACCCATGGTGACATTGACCACGGTGAGAGTGATCACGGTGCTAGTGCTCACAGTAATAGTGCTCATGGTGACAGTGCCGACAGTGAAGGTGCTCACGGTGACAGTGCCTCTGGTGATAGTGCCCATGGTGAGAGTCCGCCCATTGATAGTGTCCATGGTGGCAGTTCCCATTGTGAAAATGCTCATGATGACATTGCCCATGTTGGTAGTCCCCATGGTGACAGTGCTCACGGTGATAGTGACCTTGGTAACTGTGCACATGGTGGCCGTGCCCTTGGTGACAGTGCCAATGATGACAGTACTCATGGTGACAGTTCTCACGGTGATAGTGCCCATGGTGATATTGCACATGGTGGCAGTGAAAAATGGTGACAGTGCCCATGTTGACAGTTCTCATGGTGACAGTGCACACGGTGACAACCCATGCAGACAGTACTCACGGTGACAGTTCTCATGGTTGCAGTACCCATGGTGACAGTGCTCACAGTGATACTGCCCATGGTGGCAGTGCCCATGGTGACAGTGCCCATGGTGACACTGCCCATGATGACAGTGCCCATGGTGAAAGTTCCCACGGCGCCATTGCCTATGGTGACAGTGCTCATGGTAACAGTGCCCATGGTGACAGTGACCATGGTGAGAGTGCTCACACTGATAGTGCCCATGGTGACAGGGCTCATGGTGCCAGTCCGCATTGTGCCAGTACCCATGGCGACAGTGCTCATGGTGACACTGACCACAGTGAGAGTGCTCACTGTGATAGAGCTCACGGTAATAGTGCTCATGGTGACAGTGCAAATGGTGACAATACCCATGGTGACAGTACTCATGTTGAAAATACCCATGGTGGCAGTTCTCATGGTGACAGTGCTCATAATAGCAGTGCCCAAGGTGGCAGTCCTCGTGGTGACAGTGCTAATGGTGACAGTGCTCTTGGTGGCAGTTCCCATGGGGACATTACCGATGGTGACCCTGTGCATTGTTACAGTGCCCATGGTAACCGTGCTCACGGTGGTAGTGCACATCGTGACAGTGCCCATGGTGGCAGTTCACCTGGTGACAGTGCTAAATCGTGACAGTGCACATGCTGACAGTGCTCACGGTGATAGTGCCCATGGTGACAGTGCCCACGGTGATAATGGGTATTATTACAGTGTTCATCTTGACAGAGCCCAAGTTGGCAGTGGCCATGGTGACAGTGCCCACAATGACAGTGCCCATGGTAACAGTGCCGACAGTGACAGTGCCCATGGTGACACTTCTCACAGTGAATGTGCCCATGGGGACAGTTACCATGATGAGATTTCTCACGGTGATAGTGCCCGTTGTGACAGTGCTCACACTGACAATGCCCATGGTGCCACTGCCCATAGAGACATTCCGCACGGTCACTTTTCTCACGGTGAAAGTACCTATGGTGACACTGCACCTGGTGGCAGTGCAAAATGGTGACAGTGCCCATGGTGACATTGCTCATAGTGACTTTGCTTACAGTGATAGTCCTTACGGTGACAGTGTGCACAGTGACACTGCACACAGTTGCAGTGTTCATGGTGACAGTGTTCACGGTGATACTTTCCATGGTGATAGTGCCCATGGTGACACTGCACATGGTGGCAGTGAAAAATGGTGACAGTGCCCCTGTTGTCAGTTCTCATGGTGACCGTGCACATGGTGACAACCCGTGCAGACTGTACTCATGGTGACAGTACTCACGGTGACAGTTCTCATGTTTGCAGTATCCATGGTGACAGTGCTCACAGTGATAGTGCCCATGGTGAGAGTGCCCATGATGACAGGGCCCATGGTGCCATTGCCTATGGTGACAGTGCTCATGGTAACAGTGCCCAAGGTGACAGTGACCATGGTGAGAGTGCTCACACTGATGGTGCCCATGGTGACAGTGCTCATGGTGTCTGTCTACATTGTGCCAGTACCCATGGCAACAGTGCTCATGGTGACAGGGCCCACAGTGAGAGAGCTCACGGTGAGAGTGCTCACGGTAATAGTGCTCATGGTGACAGTGCAAATGGTGACAATACCATGGTGACAGTACTCATGTTGAAAATACCCATGGTGGCAGTTCTCATAGCGACAGATCTCATGGTGACATTGCTCATAATAGCAGTGCCCAGGTGCCAGTGCTCGTGGTGACGGTGCTAATGGTGACAGTGCTCTTGGTGGCAGTTCCCATCGGGACAATACTGATGGTGACACTGTGCATTGTTACAGTGCCCATGGTAACCGTGTTCACGGTGATAGTGCACATCGTGACAGTGCCCATGGTGGTAGTTCACCTGGTGACAGTGCTAAATAGTGACAGTGCACATGCTGACAGTGCTCACGGTGATAGTGCCCATGGTGACAGTGCACACGGTCATAATGGGCATTGTTACAGAGTTCATGGTGACAGCACACGGTGGCAGTGGCCATGGAGACAGTGCCCACAATGACAGTGCCCATGGTGACAGTGCCGACAGTGACAGTGCCCATGGTGACACTTCTCATGGTGACAGTGCCCATGGGGACAGTTAGCATGGTGAGATTTCTAATGGTGATAGTGCCCGTTGTGCCAGTGCTCACAGTAACAATGCCCATGGGGCCAGTGCCCATAGAGTCATTCCGCACGGTCACATTTCTCACGGTGAAAGTGCCTATGGTGATATTAACCATGGTGACACTGCACATGGTGGCAGAGCAAAATGGTGACAGTGCCCATGGTGACATTGCTCATGGTGACTTTGCTTACGGTGATAGTCCTTACAGTGACAGTACGCATGGTGACACTGCACACAGTGACAGTGTTCATGGTGAAAGTGTTCACGGTGATAGTTCCCATGGTGAGATTGTCCTGGTAACAGTGCCCATAGTCACAATTCTCATGGTGTAGTGCTCACAGTGACAGTGCCCATGGTGTCATGCCCATGGTGACAGTGCTCATGGTGACAGTGCTCATGTTGGCAGAGCCATAAATAAGAGTGCTCATTGTGGCAGTGCTCATGGTGTCCGTGCTCATGGTGACAGTGCCCATGATTACAGTGTTTATGGTGATAGATGTCACGGTGTCAGTGCCCACGCGGAGAGTGCCAAGGCTGACAAAGCCCAGGGTGATACTTCCCATTGTGACAGTGCCCACGGTGACAGTGCCCATGGTGACAGCACCCAGTGTGACAAGGCGCATGGTGACAGTGCTCACGGTGACAGTGCCCATGGTGACAGTGCCGATGGTGAGAGTGCCAATAGTGACAGTGCTCATGGTGAAACTGCCCACAGAGACATCGCCCATGGTGATAGTGTTCATGGTGACAACCCCACGGTGACAGTGCCAATGTTGATAGTCCCAGTGGTGACAGGTCTTACACTGAATGTGACCATGGTGTCTGTGCTCATGGTGACAGTGCTCAAGGTTATAGTCTCCATGTTGACAGTGCCGATGGTGACAATTCTCACGGTGACAGGGCCTATGGTGAAAATTCTCATAGTGACAGTGTTCACGGTGACAGTGCCCATGGTGCTATTACCCATGGTGACAGTTCTCATAGTGAAACTGCCCATGTTGACACTGCCCATGGTGGCAGTGCAAAATGGTGACAGTGCCCATGGTGATATTGCTCATGGTGACATTGCTTATGGTGATAGTGTGTATGGTGAAACTGCACACAGTGACATTGCTCATGGTGACAGTGTTCATGGCGTTAGTTCCTATGGTGAATGTGACCATGGGGACAGTGCCCATAGTCACAATTCTCATGGTGTAGTGCTCACGGTGACAGTGCCCATGGTGACAATACACAGGGTGACAGTATTCATGGTGACATTGCTCATGGTGAGAGTGCCCATGTTCACAACTGTCACGGTGATAGTTCCCATGGTGACAATACCCAGGGTAACAGAGCTGATGGTAAAAGTGTTCACGGTGACAGTGCCCATGGTGACAGTACCTAAGGTGACAATTCCCATGGTGAGACTGCTCATAGACAGTGCCCATGGTGACAATACCCAGCGTGTCCTGTCCATGGTGACAGTGATCATGGTGACACATCTCATGAGGACAGTGCCATAAGTGACAGTGCTCATGGTGACAGTGCCCATGGTGACAGTGCCTATGGTGATAGATATCATGGTGGCTGTGCCCAGGGAGACATTGCCCACGCTGACAAGACCCATGGTGATACTTCCCATTGTGACAGTGCCATCGGTGGCAGAGCCCATGGTGACAGTGCCCAAGATCACAGAGCCCATGGTGAGAGTGCTAACGGTGACTGTGCCCATGGTGACAGCACCCAGTGTGAAAATGCCCATTGTGACAGTGCTCACGGTGACCATGCCAATGGTGATAGTGCCAATAGTGAGAGTGCTCACGGTGACACTGCCCATGGACACACTGCCCATTGTGATAGTGCCCATCATGACAACCCCTCGGAGGCAGTGCCAATGGTGAGAGTCCCCGTGGTGACAGTTCTCATGGTGAAAGTGATCCTTTTGAAATTGCTCATGGTGACAGTGCTCATGGTGACAGTGCTCAAGGTGATAGTCTCCATGTTGACAGTGTGCATGGTGACTGTTCTCACGGTGACAGTGCCTATGGTGATTATGCTCTTAGTGACAGTGCTCATGGTGACAGTGCCCATGGTGACAGTGACCACGGTGACTGTTCTCACCGTGGTAGTGCCCATGGTGACAGTGTTCATGATGACAGTCCGCATTAAGGCTGTGCCCGTGGTGACATTGCTAATGGTGATAATTCTCACGGTGATAGTACGCACGTTGAAAATGACAAAGGTGACAACACCCAGGTGATAATAATCATGGTGAAAGTGCCCATGGTGGCAGTTCTCATACTGACAGTTCTTGTGACAGTGCTCATGGTGGCAGTGCTCGTGGTGACAGTGCTCTTGGTGACAGTGCTCATGGTGGCAGTGCCCATGGTGAGACTACCGATGGTGACCCTGCCCATGGTGACAGTGCACATGGTCATGGTGCCTCTGGTGGCAGTGCAATATAGTGAGAATGCCCATGATGATATTGCTCATGGTGATAGTGCCCATGGTGAGAGTGCCCATGGTTCCAGTGCTCATGGTGACAGTGCCCATTGTGACAGTGCCCTTGGTGACAGTGCACACCATGAGAGTGCCCATGGTGTCTGTGCCCATGGTGACAGTTCTTATCATGAGAGTGTTCACGGTAGCAGTGTTCATGGTAATAGTGCTCACGGAGGCATTGCCCACAATGAGAGTGCCCACGGTGAGAATACTGACTGTGACAGTGCCCATGATGACTTTTCTCTCTGTGACAGTGCCCTTGGGGACAGTTAGCACGGTGAGATTTCTCACAGTGATAGTGCACATTGTTTCAGTGCTCATAGTGACAAGACCCTAGGCGCCAGTGCCCATCATGGCATTGCTCACGGTGATATTTCTCACGGTGACAGTGCCCATGGTGATATTACCCATGGTGACAGTACTCAGTGATCAAGTGCTCATGGTGACATGGCATAAGGTGATAATGCTCACGGTGGCAGTGCAAAATGGTGACAGTGCCCATGGGGACATTGCTCATAGTGACTTTGCTTACAGTGATAGTCCTTACGGTGACACTGTGCATAGTGACACTGCACACAGTTGCAGTGTTCATGGTGACAGTGTTCACGGTGATACTTTCCATGGTGATAGTGCCCATGGTGACACTGCACATGGTGGCAGTGAAAAATGGTGACAGTGCCCCTGTTGTCAGTTCTCATGGTGACCGTGCACATGGTGACAACCCGTGCAGACTGTACTCATGGTGACAGTACTCACGGTGACAGTTCCCATGTTTGCAGTATCCATGGTGACAGTGCTCACAGTGATAGTGCCCATGGTGAGAGTGCCCATGATGACAGGGCCCATGGTGCCATTGCCTATGGTGACAGTGCTCATGGTAACAGTGCCCAAGGTGACAGTGACCATGGTGAGAGTGCTCACACTGATGGTGCCCATGGTGACAGTGCTCATGGTGTCTGTCTACATTGTGCCAGTACCCATGGCAACAGTGCTCATGGTGACAGGGACCACAGTGAGAGAGCTCACGGTGAGAGTGCTCACGGTAATAGTGCTCATGGTGACAGTGCAAATGGTGACAATACCATGGTGACAGTACTCATGTTGAAAATACCCATGGTGGCAGTTCTCATAGCGACAGATCTCATGGTGACATTGCTCATAATAGCAGTGCCCAGGTGCCAGTGCTCGTGGTGACGGTGCTAATGGTGACAGTGCTCTTGGTGGCAGTTCCCATCGGGACAATACTGATGGTGACACTGTGCATTGTTACAGTGCCCATGGTAACCGTGTTCACGGTGATAGTGCACATCGTGACAGTGCCCATGGTGGTAGTTCACCTGGTGACAGTGCTAAATAGTGACAGTGCACATGCTGACAGTGCTCACGGTGATAGGGCCCATGGTGACAGTGCACACGGTCATAATGGGCATTGTTACAGAGTTCATGGTGACAGCACACGGTGGCAGTGGCCATGGAGACAGTGCCCACAATGACAGTGCCCATGGTGACAGTGCCAACAGTGACAGTGCCCATGGTGACACTTCTCATGGTGACAGTGCCCATGGGGACAGTTAGCATGGTGAGATTTCTAACGGTGATAGTGCCCGTTGTGCCAGTGCTCACAGTAACAATGCCCATGGGGCCAGTGCCCATAGAGTCATTCCGCACGGTCACATTTCTCACGGTGAAAGTGCCTATGGTTATCTTAACCATGGTGACACTGCACATGGTGGCAGAGCAAAATGGCGACAGTGCCCATGGTGACATTGCTCATGGTGACTTTGCTTACGGTGATAGTCCTTACAGTGACAGTACGCATGGTGACACTGCACACAGTGACAGTGTTCATGGTGAAAGTGTTCACGGTGATAGTTCCCATGGTGAGATTGTCCTGGTAACAGTGCCCATAGTCACAATTCTCATGGTGTAGTGCTCACAGTGACAGTGCCCATGGTGTCATGCCCATGGTGACAGTGCTCATGGTGACAGTGCTCATGTTGGCAGAGCCATAAATAAGAGTGCTCATTGTGGCAGTGCTCATGGTGTCCGTGCTCATGGTGACAGTGCCCATGATTACAGTGTTTATGGTGATAGATGTCACGGTGTCAGTGCCCACGCGGAGAGTGCCAAGGCTGACAAAGCCCAGGGTGATACTTCCCATTGTGACAGTGCCCACGGTGACAGTGCCCATGGTGACAGCACCCAGTGTGACAAGGCGCATGGTGACAGTGCTCACGGTGACAGTGCCCATGGTGACAGTGCCGATGGTGAGAGTGCCAATAGTGACAGTGCTCATGGTGAAACTGCCCACAGAGACATCGCCCATGGTGATAGTGTTCATGGTGACAACCCCACGGTGACAGTGCCAATGTTGATAGTCCCAGTGGTGACAGGTCTTACATTGAATGTGACCATGGTGTCTGTGCTCATGGTGACAGTGCTCAAGGTTATAGTCTCCATGTTGACAGTGCCGATGGTGACAATTCTCACGGTGACAGGGCCTATGGTGAAAATTCTCATAGTGACAGTGTTCACGGTGACAGTGCCCATGGTGCTATTACCCATGGTGACAGTACTCATAGTGAAACTGCCCATGTTGACACTGCCCATGGTGGCAGTGTAAAATGGTGACAGTGCCCATGGTGATATTGCTCATGGTGACATTGCTTATGGTGATAGTGTGTATGGTGAAACTGCACACAGTGACATTGCTCATGGTGACAGTGTTCACGGCGTTAGTTCCTATGGTGAATGTGACCATGGGGACAGTGCCCATAGTCACAATTCTCATGGTGTAGTGCTCACGGTGACAGTGCCCATGGTGACAATACACAGGGTGACAGTATTCATGGTGACATTGCTCATGGTGAGAGTGCCCATGTTCACAACTGTCACGGTGATAGTTCCCATGGTGACAATACCCAGGGTAACAGAGCTGATGGTAAAAGTGTTCACGGTGACAGTGCCCATGGTGACAGTACCTAAGGTGACAATTCCCATGGTGAGACTGCTCATAGACAGTGCCCATGGTGACAATACCCAGCGTGTCCTGTCCATGGTGACAGTGATCATGGTGACACATCTCATGAGGACAGTGCCATAAGTGACAGTGCTCATTGTGGCAGTGCTCATGGTGACAGTGCCCATGGTGACAGTGCCTATGGTGATAGATATCATGGTGGCTGTGCCCAGGGAGACATTGCCCACGCTGACAAGACCCATGGTGATACTTCCCATTGTGACAGTGCCATCGGTGGCAGAGCCCATGGTGACAGTGCCCAAGATCACAGAGCCCATGGTGAGAGTGCTAACGGTGACTGTGCCCATGGTGACAGCACCCAGTGTGAAAATGCCCATTGTGACAGTGCTCACGGTGACCATGCCAATGGTGATAGTGCCAATAGTGAGAGTGCTCACGGTGACACTGCCCATGGACACACTGCCCATTGTGATAGTGCCCATCATGACAACCCCTCGGAGGCAGTGCCAATGGTGAGAGTCCCCGTGGTGACAGTTCTCATGGTGAAAGTGATCCTTTTGAAATTGCTCATGGTGACAGTGCTCATGGTGACAGTGCTCAAGGTGATAGTCTCCATGTTGACAGTGTGCATGGTGACTGTTCTCATGGTGACAGTGCCTATGGTGATTATGCTCTTAGTGACAGTGCTCATGGTGACAGTGCCCATGGTGACAGTGACCACGGTGACTGTTCTCACCGTGGTAGTGCCCATGGTGACAGTGTTCATGATGACAGTCCGCATTAAGGCTGTGCCCGTGGTGACATTGCTAATGGTGATAATTCTCACGGTGATAGTACGCACGTTGAAAATGACAAAGGTGACAACACCCAGGTGATAATAATCATGGTGAAAGTGCCCATGGTGGCAGTTCTCATACTGACAGTTCTTGTGACAGTGCTCA
Organism: Mesoplodon mirus; assembly: GCF_964341445.2. Taxonomy (NCBI): domain Eukaryota; kingdom Metazoa; phylum Chordata; class Mammalia; order Artiodactyla; family Ziphiidae; genus Mesoplodon; species Mesoplodon mirus. The sequence continues at coordinate 190,209 of NW_028295630.1, forward strand.
TGGTGGCAGTGCTCGTGGTGACAGTGCTCTTGGTGACAGTGCTCATGGTGGCAGTGCCCATGGTGAGACTACCGATGGTGACCCTGCCCATGGTGACAGTGCACATGGTCATGGTGCCTCTGGTGGCAGTGCAATATAGTGAGAATGCCCATGATGATATTGCTCATGGTGATAGTGCCCATGGTGAGAGTGCCCATGGTTCCAGTGCTCATGGTGACAGTGCCCATTGTGACAGTGCCCTTGGTGACAGTGCACACCATGAGAGTGCCCATGGTGTCTGTGCCCATGGTGACAGTTCTTATCATGAGAGTGTTCACGGTAGCAGTGTTCATGGTAATAGTGCTCACGGAGGCATTGCCCACAATGAGAGTGCCCACGGTGAGAATACTGACTGTGACAGTGCCCATGATGACTTTTCTCTCTGTGACAGTGCCCTTGGGGACAGTTAGCACGGTGAGATTTCTCACAGTGATAGTGCACATTGTTTCAGTGCTCATAGTGACAAGACCCTAGGCGCCAGTGCCCATCATGGCATTGCTCACGGTGATATTTCTCACGGTGACAGTGCCCATGGTGATATTACCCATGGTGACAGTACTCAGTGATCAAGTGCTCATGGTGACATGGCATAAGGTGATAATGCTCACGGTGGCAGTGCAAAATGGTGACAGTGCCCATGGGGACATTGCTCATAGTGACTTTGCTTACAGTGATAGTCCTTACGGTGACACTGTGCATAGTGACACTGCACACAGTTGCAGTGTTCATGGTGACAGTGTTCACGGTGATACTTTCCATGGTGATAGTGCCCATGGTGACACTGCACATGGTGGCAGTGAAAAATGGTGACAGTGCCCCTGTTGTCAGTTCTCATGGTGACCGTGCACATGGTGACAACCCGTGCAGACTGTACTCATGGTGACAGTACTCACGGTGACAGTTCTCATGTTTGCAGTATCCATGGTGACAGTGCTCACAGTGATAGTGCCCATGGTGAGAGTGCCCATGATGACAGGGCCCATGGTGCCATTGCCTATGGTGACAGTGCTCATGGTAACAGTGCCCAAGGTGACAGTGACCATGGTGAGAGTGCTCACACTGATGGTGCCCATGGTGACAGTGCTCATGGTGTCTGTCTACATTGTGCCAGTACCCATGGCAACAGTGCTCATGGTGACAGGGACCACAGTGAGAGAGCTCACGGTGAGAGTGCTCACGGTAATAGTGCTCATGGTGACAGTGCAAATGGTGACAATACCATGGTGACAGTACTCATGTTGAAAATACCCATGGTGGCAGTTCTCATAGCGACAGATCTCATGGTGACATTGCTCATAATAGCAGTGCCCAGGTGCCAGTGCTCGTGGTGACGGTGCTAATGGTGACAGTGCTCTTGGTGGCAGTTCCCATCGGGACAATACTGATGGTGACACTGTGCATTGTTACAGTGCCCATGGTAACCGTGTTCACGGTGATAGTGCACATCGTGACAGTGCCCATGGTGGTAGTTCACCTGGTGACAGTGCTAAATAGTGACAGTGCACATGCTGACAGTGCTCACGGTGATAGTGCCCATGGTGACAGTGCACACGGTCATAATGGGCATTGTTACAGAGTTCATGGTGACAGCACACGGTGGCAGTGGCCATGGAGACAGTGCCCACAATGACAGTGCCCATGGTGACAGTGCCGACAGTGACAGTGCCCATGGTGACACTTCTCATGGTGACAGTGCCCATGGGGACAGTTAGCATGGTGAGATTTCTAATGGTGATAGTGCCCGTTGTGCCAGTGCTCACAGTAACAATGCCCATGGGGCCAGTGCCCATAGAGTCATTCCGCACGGTCACATTTCTCACGGTGAAAGTGCCTATGGTGATATTAACCATGGTGACACTGCACATGGTGGCAGAGCAAAATGGTGACAGTGCCCATGGTGACATTGCTCATGGTGACTTTGCTTACGGTGATAGTCCTTACAGTGACAGTACGCATGGTGACACTGCACACAGTGACAGTGTTCATGGTGAAAGTGTTCACGGTGATAGTTCCCATGGTGAGATTGTCCTGGTAACAGTGCCCATAGTCACAATTCTCATGGTGTAGTGCTCACAGTGACAGTGCCCATGGTGTCATGCCCATGGTGACAGTGCTCATGGTGACAGTGCTCATGTTGGCAGAGCCATAAATAAGAGTGCTCATTGTGGCAGTGCTCATGGTGTCCGTGCTCATGGTGACAGTGCCCATGATTACAGTGTTTATGGTGATAGATGTCACGGTGTCAGTGCCCACGCGGAGAGTGCCAAGGCTGACAAAGCCCAGGGTGATACTTCCCATTGTGACAGTGCCCACGGTGACAGTGCCCATGGTGACAGCACCCAGTGTGACAAGGCGCATGGTGACAGTGCTCACGGTGACAGTGCCCATGGTGACAGTGCCGATGGTGAGAGTGCCAATAGTGACAGTGCTCATGGTGAAACTGCCCACAGAGACATCGCCCATGGTGATAGTGTTCATGGTGACAACCCCACGGTGACAGTGCCAATGTTGATAGTCCCAGTGGTGACAGGTCTTACACTGAATGTGACCATGGTGTCTGTGCTCATGGTGACAGTGCTCAAGGTTATAGTCTCCATGTTGACAGTGCCGATGGTGACAATTCTCACGGTGACAGGGCCTATGGTGAAAATTCTCATAGTGACAGTGTTCACGGTGACAGTGCCCATGGTGCTATTACCCATGGTGACAGTTCTCATAGTGAAACTGCCCATGTTGACACTGCCCATGGTGGCAGTGCAAAATGGTGACAGTGCCCATGGTGATATTGCTCATGGTGACATTGCTTATGGTGATAGTGTGTATGGTGAAACTGCACACAGTGACATTGCTCATGGTGACAGTGTTCATGGCGTTAGTTCCTATGGTGAATGTGACCATGGGGACAGTGCCCATAGTCACAATTCTCATGGTGTAGTGCTCACGGTGACAGTGCCCATGGTGACAATACACAGGGTGACAGTATTCATGGTGACATTGCTCATGGTGAGAGTGCCCATGTTCACAACTGTCACGGTGATAGTTCCCATGGTGACAATACCCAGGGTAACAGAGCTGATGGTAAAAGTGTTCACGGTGACAGTGCCCATGGTGACAGTACCTAAGGTGACAATTCCCATGGTGAGACTGCTCATAGACAGTGCCCATGGTGACAATACCCAGCGTGTCCTGTCCATGGTGACAGTGATCATGGTGACACATCTCATGAGGACAGTGCCATAAGTGACAGTGCTCATGGTGACAGTGCCCATGGTGACAGTGCCTATGGTGATAGATATCATGGTGGCTGTGCCCAGGGAGACATTGCCCACGCTGACAAGACCCATGGTGATACTTCCCATTGTGACAGTGCCATCGGTGGCAGAGCCCATGGTGACAGTGCCCAAGATCACAGAGCCCATGGTGAGAGTGCTAACGGTGACTGTGCCCATGGTGACAGCACCCAGTGTGAAAATGCCCATTGTGACAGTGCTCACGGTGACCATGCCAATGGTGATAGTGCCAATAGTGAGAGTGCTCACGGTGACACTGCCCATGGACACACTGCCCATTGTGATAGTGCCCATCATGACAACCCCTCGGAGGCAGTGCCAATGGTGAGAGTCCCCGTGGTGACAGTTCTCATGGTGAAAGTGATCCTTTTGAAATTGCTCATGGTGACAGTGCTCATGGTGACAGTGCTCAAGGTGATAGTCTCCATGTTGACAGTGTGCATGGTGACTGTTCTCACGGTGACAGTGCCTATGGTGATTATGCTCTTAGTGACAGTGCTCATGGTGACAGTGCCCATGGTGACAGTGACCACGGTGACTGTTCTCACCGTGGTAGTGCCCATGGTGACAGTGTTCATGATGACAGTCCGCATTAAGGCTGTGCCCGTGGTGACATTGCTAATGGTGATAATTCTCACGGTGATAGTACGCACGTTGAAAATGACAAAGGTGACAACACCCAGGTGATAATAATCATGGTGAAAGTGCCCATGGTGGCAGTTCTCATACTGACAGTTCTTGTGACAGTGCTCATGGTGGCAGTGCTCGTGGTGACAGTGCTCTTGGTGACAGTGCTCATGGTGGCAGTGCCCATGGTGAGACTACCGATGGTGACCCTGCCCATGGTGACAGTGCACATGGTCATGGTGCCTCTGGTGGCAGTGCAATATAGTGAGAATGCCCATGATGATATTGCTCATGGTGATAGTGCCCATGGTGAGAGTGCCCATGGTTCCAGTGCTCATGGTGACAGTGCCCATTGTGACAGTGCCCTTGGTGACAGTGCACACCATGAGAGTGCCCATGGTGTCTGTGCCCATGGTGACAGTTCTTATCATGAGAGTGTTCACGGTAGCAGTGTTCATGGTAATAGTGCTCACGGAGGCATTGCCCACAATGAGAGTGCCCACGGTGAGAATACTGACTGTGACAGTGCCCATGATGACTTTTCTCTCTGTGACAGTGCCCTTGGGGACAGTTAGCACGGTGAGATTTCTCACAGTGATAGTGCACATTGTTTCAGTGCTCATAGTGACAAGACCCTAGGCGCCAGTGCCCATCATGGCATTGCTCACGGTGATATTTCTCACGGTGACAGTGCCCATGGTGATATTACCCATGGTGACAGTACTCAGTGATCAAGTGCTCATGGTGACATGGCATAAGGTGATAATGCTCACGGTGGCAGTGCAAAATGGTGACAGTGCCCATGGGGACATTGCTCATAGTGACTTTGCTTACAGTGATAGTCCTTACGGTGACACTGTGCATAGTGACACTGCACACAGTTGCAGTGTTCATGGTGACAGTGTTCACGGTGATACTTTCCATGGTGATAGTGCCCATGGTGACACTGCACATGGTGGCAGTGAAAAATGGTGACAGTGCCCCTGTTGTCAGTTCTCATGGTGACCGTGCACATGGTGACAACCCGTGCAGACTGTACTCATGGTGACAGTACTCACGGTGACAGTTCCCATGTTTGCAGTATCCATGGTGACAGTGCTCACAGTGATAGTGCCCATGGTGAGAGTGCCCATGATGACAGGGCCCATGGTGCCATTGCCTATGGTGACAGTGCTCATGGTAACAGTGCCCAAGGTGACAGTGACCATGGTGAGAGTGCTCACACTGATGGTGCCCATGGTGACAGTGCTCATGGTGTCTGTCTACATTGTGCCAGTACCCATGGCAACAGTGCTCATGGTGACAGGGACCACAGTGAGAGAGCTCACGGTGAGAGTGCTCACGGTAATAGTGCTCATGGTGACAGTGCAAATGGTGACAATACCATGGTGACAGTACTCATGTTGAAAATACCCATGGTGGCAGTTCTCATAGCGACAGATCTCATGGTGACATTGCTCATAATAGCAGTGCCCAGGTGCCAGTGCTCGTGGTGACGGTGCTAATGGTGACAGTGCTCTTGGTGGCAGTTCCCATCGGGACAATACTGATGGTGACACTGTGCATTGTTACAGTGCCCATGGTAACCGTGTTCACGGTGATAGTGCACATCGTGACAGTGCCCATGGTGGTAGTTCACCTGGTGACAGTGCTAAATAGTGACAGTGCACATGCTGACAGTGCTCACGGTGATAGTGCCCATGGTGACAGTGCACACGGTCATAATGGGCATTGTTACAGAGTTCATGGTGACAGCACACGGTGGCAGTGGCCATGGAGACAGTGCCCACAATGACAGTGCCCATGGTGACAGTGCCAACAGTGACAGTGCCCATGGTGACACTTCTCATGGTGACAGTGCCCATGGGGACAGTTAGCATGGTGAGATTTCTAACGGTGATAGTGCCCGTTGTGCCAGTGCTCACAGTAACAATGCCCATGCGGCCAGTGCCCATAGAGTCATTCCGCACGGTCACATTTCTCACGGTGAAAGTGCCTATGGTGATCTTAACCATGGTGACACTGCACATGGTGGCAGAGCAAAATGGTGACAGTGCCCATGGTGACATTGCTCATGGTGACTTTGCTTACGGTGATAGTCCTTACAGTGACAGTACGCATGGTGACACTGCACACAGTGACAGTGTTCATGGTGAAAGTGTTCACGGTGATAGTTCCCATGGTGAGATTGTCCTGGTAACAGTGCCCATAGTCACAATTCTCATGGTGTAGTGCTCACAGTGACAGTGCCCATGGTGTCATGCCCATGGTGACAGTGCTCATGGTGACAGTGCTCATGTTGGCAGAGCCATAAATAAGAGTGCTCATTGTGGCAGTGCTCATGGTGTCCGTGCTCATGGTGACAGTGCCCATGATTACAGTGTTTATGGTGATAGATGTCACGGTGTCAGTGCCCACGCGGAGAGTGCCAAGGCTGACAAAGCCCAGGGTGATACTTCCCATTGTGACAGTGCCCACGGTGACAGTGCCCATGGTGACAGCACCCAGTGTGACAAGGCGCATGGTGACAGTGCTCACGGTGACAGTGCCCATGGTGACAGTGCCGATGGTGAGAGTGCCAATAGTGACAGTGCTCATGGTGAAACTGCCCACAGAGACATCGCCCATGGTGATAGTGTTCATGGTGACAACCCCACGGTGACAGTGCCAATGTTGATAGTCCCAGTGGTGACAGGTCTTACATTGAATGTGACCATGGTGTCTGTGCTCATGGTGACAGTGCTCAAGGTTATAGTCTCCATGTTGACAGTGCCGATGGTGACAATTCTCACGGTGACAGGGCCTATGGTGAAAATTCTCATAGTGACAGTGTTCACGGTGACAGTGCCCATGGTGCTATTACCCATGGTGACAGTACTCATAGTGAAACTGCCCATGTTGACACTGCCCATGGTGGCAGTGCAAAATGGTGACAGTGCCCATGGTGATATTGCTCATGGTGACATTGCTTATGGTGATAGTGTGTATGGTGAAACTGCACACAGTGACATTGCTCATGGTGACAGTGTTCACGGCGTTAGTTCCTATGGTGAATGTGACCATGGGGACAGTGCCCATAGTCACAATTCTCATGGTGTAGTGCTCACGGTGACAGTGCCCATGGTGACAATACACAGGGTGACAGTATTCATGGTGACATTGCTCATGGTGAGAGTGCCCATGTTCACAACTGTCACGGTGATAGTTCCCATGGTGACAATACCCAGGGTAACAGAGCTGATGGTAAAAGTGTTCACGGTGACAGTGCCCATGGTGACAGTACCTAAGGTGACAATTCCCATGGTGAGACTGCTCATAGACAGTGCCCATGGTGACAATACCCAGCGTGTCCTGTCCATGGTGACAGTGATCATGGTGACACATCTCATGAGGACAGTGCCATAAGTGACAGTGCTCATTGTGGCAGTGCTCATGGTGACAGTGCCCATGGTGACAGTGCCTATGGTGATAGATATCATGGTGGCTGTGCCCAGGGAGACATTGCCCACGCTGACAAGACCCATGGTGATACTTCCCATTGTGACAGTGCCATCGGTGGCAGAGCCCATGGTGACAGTGCCCAAGATCACAGAGCCCATGGTGAGAGTGCTAACGGTGACTGTGCCCATGGTGACAGCACCCAGTGTGAAAATGCCCATTGTGACAGTGCTCACGGTGACCATGCCAATGGTGATAGTGCCAATAGTGAGAGTGCTCACGGTGACACTGCCCATGGACACACTGCCCATTGTGATAGTGCCCATCATGACAACCCCTCGGAGGCAGTGCCAATGGTGAGAGTCCCCGTGGTGACAGTTCTCATGGTGAAAGTGATCCTTTTGAAATTGCTCATGGTGACAGTGCTCATGGTGACAGTGCTCAAGGTGATAGTCTCCATGTTGACAGTGTGCATGGTGACTGTTCTCATGGTGACAGTGCCTATGGTGATTATGCTCTTAGTGACAGTGCTCATGGTGACAGTGCCCATGGTGACAGTGACCACGGTGACTGTTCTCACCGTGGTAGTGCCCATGGTGACAGTGTTCATGATGACAGTCCGCATTAAGGCTGTGCCCGTGGTGACATTGCTAATGGTGATAATTCTCACGGTGATAGTACGCACGTTGAAAATGACAAAGGTGACAACACCCAGGTGATAATAATCATGGTGAAAGTGCCCATGGTGGCAGTTCTCATACTGACAGTTCTTGTGACAGTGCTCATGGTGGCAGTGCTCGTGGTGACAGTGCTCTTGGTGACAGTGCTCATGGTGGCAGTGCCCATGGTGAGACTACCGATGGTGACCCTGCCCATGGTGACAGTGCACATGGTCATGGTGCCTCTGGTGGCAGTGCAATATAGTGAGAATGCCCATGATGATATTGCTCATGGTGATAGTGCCCATGGTGAGAGTGCCCATGGTTCCAGTGCTCATGGTGACAGTGCCCATTGTGACAGTGCCCTTGGTGACAGTGCACACCATGAGAGTGCCCATGGTGTCTGTGCCCATGGTGACAGTTCTTATCATGAGAGTGTTCACGGTAGCAGTGTTCATGGTAATAGTGCTCACGGAGGCATTGCCCACAATGAGAGTGCCCACGGTGAGAATACTGACTGTGACAGTGCCCATGATGACTTTTCTCTCTGTGACAGTGCCCTTGGGGACAGTTAGCACGGTGAGATTTCTCACAGTGATAGTGCACATTGTTTCAGTGCTCATAGTGACAAGACCCTAGGCGCCAGTGCCCATCATGGCATTGCTCACGGTGATATTTCTCACGGTGACAGTGCCCATGGTGATATTACCCATGGTGACAGTACTCAGTGATCAAGTGCTCATGGTGACATGGCATAAGGTGATAATGCTCACGGTGGCAGTGCAAAATGGTGACAGTGCCCATGGGGACATTGCTCATAGTGACTTTGCTTACAGTGATAGTCCTTACGGTGACACTGTGCATAGTGACACTGCACACAGTTGCAGTGTTCATGGTGACAGTGTTCACGGTGATACTTTCCATGGTGATAGTGCCCATGGTGACACTGCACATGGTGGCAGTGAAAAATGGTGACAGTGCCCCTGTTGTCAGTTCTCATGGTGACCGTGCACATGGTGACAACCCGTGCAGACTGTACTCATGGTGACAGTACTCACGGTGACATTTCTCATGTTTGCAGTATCCATGGTGACAGTGCTCACAGTGATAGTGCCCATGGTGAGAGTGCCCATGATGACAGGGCCCATGGTGCCATTGCCTATGGTGACAGTGCTCATGGTAACAGTGCCCAAGGTGACAGTGACCATGGTGAGAGTGCTCACACTGATGGTGCCCATGGTGACAGTGCTCATGGTGTCTGTCTACATTGTGCCAGTACCCATGGCAACAGTGCTCATGGTGACAGGGACCACAGTGAGAGAGCTCACAGTGAGAGTGCTCACTTTAATAGTGCTCATGGTGACAGTGCAAATGGTGACAATACCATGGTGACAGTACTCATGTTGAAAATACCCATGGTGGCAGTTCTCATAGCGACAGATCTCATGGTGACATTGCTCATAATAGCAGTGCCCAGGTGCCAGTGCTCGTGGTGACGGTGCTAATGGTGACAGTGCTCTTGGTGGCAGTTCCCATCGGGACAATACTGATGGTGACACTGTGCATTGTTACAGTGCCCATGGTAACCGTGTTCACGGTGATAGTGCACATCGTGACAGTGCCCATGGTGGTAGTTCACCTGGTGACAGTGCTAAATAGTGACAGTGCACATGCTGACAGTGCTCACGGTGATAGTGCCCATGGTGACAGTGCACACGGTGATAATGGGCATTGTTACAGAGTTCATGGTGACAGCACACGGTGGCAGTGGCCATGGAGACAGTGCCCACAATGACAGTGCCCATGGTGACAGTGCCGACAGTGACAGTGCCCATGGTGACACTTCTCATGGTGACAGTGCCCATGGGGACAGTTAGCATGGTGAGATTTCTAACGGTGATAGTGCCCGTTGTGCCAGTGCTCACAGTAACAATGCCCATGCGGCCAGTGCCCATAGAGTCATTCCGCACGGTCACATTTCTCACGGTGAAAGTGCCTATGGTGATATTAACCATGGTGACACTGCACATGGTGGCAGAGCAAAATGGCGACAGTGCCCATGGTGACATTGCTCATGGTGACTTTGCTTACGGTGATAGTCCTTACAGTGACAGTACGCATGGTGACACTGCACACAGTGACAGTGTTCATGGTGAAAGTGTTCACGGTGATAGTTCCCATGGTGAGATTGTCCTGGTAACAGTGCCCATAGTCACAATTCTCATGGTGTAGTGCTCACAGTGACAGTGCCCATGGTGTCATGCCCATGGTGACAGTGCTCATGGTGACAGTGCTCATGTTGGCAGAGCCATAAATAAGAGTGCTCATTGTGGCAGTGCTCATGGTGTCTGTGCTCATGGTGACAGTGCCCATGATTACAGTGTTTATGGTGATAGATGTCACGGTGTCAGTGCCCACGCGGAGAGTGCCAAGGCTGACAAAGCCCAGGGTGATACTTCCCATTGTGACAGTGCCCACGGTGACAGTGCCCATGGTGACAGCACCCAGTGTGACAAGGCGCATGGTGACAGTGCTCACGGTGACAGTGCCCATGGTGACAGTGCCGATGGTGAGAGTGCCAATAGTGACAGTGCTCATGGTGAAACTGCCCACAGAGACATCGCCCATGGTGATAGTGTTCATGGTGACAACCCCACGGTGACAGTGCCAATGTTGATAGTCCCAGTGGTGACAGGTCTTACATTGAATGTGACCATGGTGTCTGTGCTCATGGTGACAGTGCTCAAGGTTATAGTCTCCATGTTGACAGTGCCGATGGTGACAATTCTCACGGTGACAGGGCCTGTGGTGAAAATTCTCATAGTGACAGTGTTCACGGTGACAGTGCCCATGGTGCTATTACCCATGGTGACAGTTCTCATAGTGAAACTGCCCATGTTGACACTGCCCATGGTGGCAGTGCAAAATGGTGACAGTGCCCATGGTGATATTGCTCATGGTGACATTGCTTATGGTGATAGTGTGTATGGTGAAACTGCACACAGTGACTTTGCTCATGGTGACAGTGTTCATGGCGTTAGTTCCTATGGTGAATGTGACCATGGGGACAGTGCCCATAGTCACAATTCTCATGGTGTAGTGCTCACGGTGACAGTGCCCATGGTGACAATACACAGGGTGACAGTATTCATGGTGACATTGCTCATGGTGAGAGTGCCCATGTTCACAACTGTCACGGTGATAGTTCCCATGGTGACAATACCCAGGGTAACAGAGCTGATGGTAAAAGTGTTCACGGTGACAGTGCCCATGGTGACAGTACCTAAGGTGACAATTCCCATGGTGAGACTGCTCATAGACAGTGCCCATGGTGACAATACCCAGCGTGTCCTGTCCATGGTGACAGTGATCATGGTGACACATCTCATGAGGACAGTGCCATAAGTGACAGTGCTCATTGTGGCAGTGCTCATGGTGACAGTGCCCATGGTGACAGTGCCTATGGTGATAGATATCATGGTGGCTGTGCCCAGGGAGACATTGCCCACGCTGACAAGACCCATGGTGATACTTCCCATTGTGACAGTGCCATCGGTGGCAGAGCCCATGGTGACAGTGCCCAAGATCACAGAGCCCATGGTGAGAGTGCTAACGGTGACTGTGCCCATGGTGACAGCACCCAGTGTGAAAATGCCCATTGTGACAGTGCTCACGGTGACCATGCCAATGGTGATAGTGCCAATAGTGAGAGTGCTCACGGTGACACTGCCCATGGACACACTGCCCATTGTGATAGTGCCCATCATGACAACCCCTCGGAGGCAGTGCCAATGGTGAGAGTCCCCGTGGTGACAGTTCTCATGGTGAAAGTGATCCTTTTGAAATTGCTCATGGTGACAGTGCTCATGGTGACAGTGCTCAAGGTGATAGTCTCCATGTTGACAGTGTGCATGGTGACTGTTCTCACGGTGACAGTGCCTATGGTGATTATGCTCTTAGTGACAGTGCTCATGGTGACAGTGCCCATGGTGACAGTGACCACGGTGACTGTTCTCACCGTGGTAGTGCCCATGGTGACAGTGTTCATGATGACAGTCCGCATTAAGGCTGTGCCCGTGGTGACATTGCTAATGGTGATAATTCTCACGGTGATAGTACGCACGTTGAAAATGACAAAGGTGACAACACCCAGGTGATAATAATCATGGTGAAAGTGCCCATGGTGGCAGTTCTCATACTGACAGTTCTTGTGACAGTGCTCATGGTGGCAGTGCTCGTGGTGACAGTGCTCTTGGTGACAGTGCTCATGGTGGCAGTGCCCATGGTGAGACTACCGATGGTGACCCTGCCCATGGTGACAGTGCACATGGTCATGGTGCCTCTGGTGGCAGTGCAATATAGTGAGAATGCCCATGATGATATTGCTCATGGTGATAGTGCCCATGGTGAGAGTGCCCATGGTTCCAGTGCTCATGGTGACAGTGCCCATTGTGACAGTGCCCTTGGTGACAGTGCACACCATGAGAGTGCCCATGGTGTCTGTGCCCATGGTGACAGTTCTTATCATGAGAGTGTTCACGGTAGCAGTGTTCATGGTAATAGTGCTCAGGGAGGCATTGCCCACAATGAGAGTGCCCACGGTGAGAATACTGACTGTGACAGTGCCCATGATGACTTTTCTCTCTGTGACAGTGCCCTTGGGGACAGTTAGCACGGTGAGATTTCTCACAGTGATAGTGCACATTGTTTCAGTGCTCATAGTGACAAGACCCTAGGCGCCAGTGCCCATCATGGCATTGCTCACGGTGATATTTCTCACGGTGACAGTGCCCATGGTGATATTACCCATGGTGACAGTACTCAGTGATCAAGTGCTCATGGTGACATGGCATAAGGTGATAATGCTCACGGTGGCAGTGCAAAATGGTGACAGTGCCCATGGGGACATTGCTTAATGTGATAGTCCTTGTGGTGACATTGTGCATGGTGACATTGCCCACCATGACAGTGCTCTTGTTGACAGTGCTCATGGTGATAGTGCCAATGTTGGAAGTGCCCATCGTGAAAGTGTCCATGGTGACAGTTCTTATGATGAGAGTGGTCAGAGTGGCAGTGCTCATGGTGAAAGTGCCCATGGTGACACAGCCCACGGTGACAGTGTCCATAGTTATAGTGTCCATGGTGACAGTACTAACAGTGAAATTGTCCATGGGGACACTGCCCATGGTGAAAGTGCCCATGGTCACAACACTCACGGTGATAGTGCTCACGGTGAGAGTGGCCATGGTGACAGTGACCACGGTGACAGTTCTAATGGTGATACTGCCCATGATGACAGTGCTCATGGTGACAGTCCACATTGTACCAGTGCCCAAGGTGACAGTGCTCATGGTGACAGTGCCCAAAGTCACAATACCCATGGTGACAGTGCCCAGGCTGACAGTTCTCAAGGTGATAGTGCCCATGGTGACAGTGCCCATGGTGATACAGAGAATGGGGACAGTGCTTATGGTGACAGTGGTCATGGTTGCAGTACCCATGGTGATAGTGCTGAAACTGACAGTGCCCTTGGGGATAGTGCCCATGGTGAGTGTGCTCGTGTTAATTGTGTCCATGGTGGCAGTTCCCATTGTGAAAGTGCTCATGATGACAGTGCCCATGTGGGTAGTTCCCATGGTGACAGTGCTCATGGTGATAGTGACCATGTTAAGAGTGCACATGGTGGCTGTGCCCTTGGTGACAGTGCCCATGATGACAGTATTCATGGTGACAGTGCTCACGGTGATAATGCCCATGGTGGCAGTGCACATGGTGGTAGTGCACATGGTGGCAGTGAAAAATGGGGACAGTTCCCATGCTGACAGTTCTCATTGTGACAATGCACACAGTCACAACCGATGCTGACACTGCTCATGGTAGCTGTACCCTTGGTGACAGTGCTCAGAGTGATAGTGCCCATGGTGGCAGTGTCCATGGTGACACTGCCCATGGTGACAATGCCCATGATGACAGTGCCCATGGAGTCAGTGCCCACGGAGCCATTGCCTATGGTAACAGTGCTCACAGTGACAGTACCCATGGTAACAGTGACCATGGTGAGAGTGCTCATGGTGATAGTGTCTATGGTGACAGATCACACTGTGACAGTCCGCATTGTGCCAGTACCAATAGTGACAGTACCCATGGTGACATTGACCACGGTGAGAGTGATCACGGTGCTAGTGCTCACAGTAATAGTGCTCATGGTGACAGTGCCGACAGTGAAGGTGCTCACGGTGACAGTGCCTCTGGTGATAGTGCCCATGGTGAGAGTCCGCCCATTGATAGTGCCCATGGTGGCAGTTCCCATTGTGAAAATGCTCATGATGACATTGCCCATGTTGGTAGTCCCCATGGTGACAGTGCTCACGGTGATAGTGACCTTGGTAACTGTGCACATGGTGGCCGTGCCCTTGGTGACAGTGCCAATGATGACAGTACTCATGGTGACAGTTCTCACGGTGATAGTGCCCATGGTGATATTGCACATGGTGGCAGTGAAAAATGGTGACAGTGCCCATGTTGACAGTTCTCATGGTGACAGTGCACACGGTGACAACCCATGCAGACAGTACTCACGGTGACAGTTCTCATGGTTGCAGTACCCATGGGGACAGTGCTCACAGTGATACTGCCCATGGTGGCAGTGCCCATGGTGACAGTGCCCATGGTGACACTGCCCATGATGACAGTGCCCATGGTGAAAGTTCCCACGGCGCCATTGCCTATGGTGACAGTGCTCATGGTAACAGTGCCCATGGTGACAGTGACCATGGTGAGAGTGCTCACACTGATAGTGCCCATGGTGACAGGGCTCATGGTGCCAGTCCGCATTGTGCCAGTACCCATGGCGACAGTGCTCATGGTGACACTGACCACAGTGAGAGTGCTCACTGTGATAGAGCTCACGGTAATAGTGCTCATGGTGACAGTGCAAATGGTGACAATACCCATGGTGACAGTACTCATGTTGAAAATACCCATGGTGGCAGTTCTCATGGTGACAGTGCTCATAATAGCAGTGCCCAAGGTGGCAGTCCTCGTGGTGACAGTGCTAATGGTGACAGTGCTCTTGGTGGCAGTTCCCATGGGGACATTACCGATGGTGACCCTGTGCATTGTTACAGTGCCCATGGTAACCGTGCTCACGGTGGTAGTGCACATCGTGACAGTGCCCATGGTGGCAGTTCACCTGGTGACAGTGCTAAATCGTGACAGTGCACATGCTGACAGTGCTCACGGTGATAGTGCCCATGGTGACAGTGCCCACGGTGATAATGGGTATTATTACAGTGTTCATCTTGACAGAGCCCAAGTTGGCAGTGGCCATGGTGACAGTGCCCACAATGACAGTGCCCATGGTAACAGTGCCGACAGTGACAGTGCCCATGGTGACACTTCTCACAGTGAATGTGCCCATGGGGACAGTTACCATGATGAGATTTCTCACGGTGATAGTGCCCGTTGTGACAGTGCTCACACTGACAATGCCCATGGTGCCACTGCCCATAGAGACATTCCGCACGGTCACTTTTCTCACGGTGAAAGTACCTATGGTGACACTGCACCTGGTGGCAGTGCAAAATGGTGACAGTGCCCATGGTGACATTGCTCATAGTGACTTTGCTTACAGTGATAGTCCTTACGGTGACAGTGTGCACAGTGACACTGCACACAGTTGCAGTGTTCATGGTGACAGTGTTCACGGTGATACTTTCCATGGTGATAGTGCCCATGGTGACACTGCACATGGTGGCAGTGAAAAATGGTGACAGTGCCCCTGTTGTCAGTTCTCATGGTGACCGTGCACATGGTGACAACCCGTGCAGACTGTACTCATGGTGACAGTACTCACGGTGACAGTTCTCATGTTTGCAGTATCCATGGTGACAGTGCTCACAGTGATAGTGCCCATGGTGAGAGTGCCCATGATGACAGGGCCCATGGTGCCATTGCCTATGGTGACAGTGCTCATGGTAACAGTGCCCAAGGTGACAGTGACCATGGTGAGAGTGCTCACACTGATGGTGCCCATGGTGACAGTGCTCATGGTGTCTGTCTACATTGTGCCAGTACCCATGGTAACAGTGCTCATGGTGACAGGGACCACAGTGAGAGAGCTCACGGTGAGAGTGCTCACGGTAATAGTGCTCATGGTGACAGTGCAAATGGTGACAATACCATGGTGACAGTACTCATGTTGAAAATACCCATGGTGGCAGTTCTCATAGCGACAGATCTCATGGTGACATTGCTCATAATAGCAGTGCCCAGGTGCCAGTGCTCGTGGTGACGGTGCTAATGGTGACAGTGCTCTTGGTGGCAGTTCCCATCGGGACAATACTGATGGTGACACTGTGCATTGTTACAGTGCCCATGGTAACCGTGTTCACGGTGATAGTGCACATCGTGACAGTGCCCATGGTGGTAGTTCACCTGGTGACAGTGCTAAATAGTGACAGTGCACATGCTGACAGTGCTCACGGTGATAGTGCCCATGGTGACAGTGCACACGGTCATAATGGGCATTGTTACAGAGTTCATGGTGACAGCACACGGTGGCAGTGGCCATGGAGACAGTGCCCACAATGACAGTGCCCATGGTGACAGTGCCGACAGTGACAGTGCCCATGGTGACACTTCTCATGGTGACAGTGCCCATGGGGACAGTTAGCATGGTGAGATTTCTAATGGTGATAGTGCCCGTTGTGCCAGTGCTCACAGTAACAATGCCCATGGGGCCAGTGCCCATAGAGTCATTCCGCACGGTCACATTTCTCACGGTGAAAGTGCCTATGGTGATATTAACCATGGTGACACTGCACATGGTGGCAGAGCAAAATGGTGACAGTGCCCATGGTGACATTGCTCATGGTGACTTTGCTTACGGTGATAGTCCTTACAGTGACAGTACGCATGGTGACACTGCACACAGTGACAGTGTTCATGGTGAAAGTGTTCACGGTGATAGTTCCCATGGTGAGATTGTCCTGGTAACAGTGCCCATAGTCACAATTCTCATGGTGTAGTGCTCACAGTGACAGTGCCCATGGTGTCATGCCCATGGTGACAGTGCTCATGGTGACAGTGCTCATGTTGGCAGAGCCATAAATAAGAGTGCTCATTGTGGCAGTGCTCATGGTGTCCGTGCTCATGGTGACAGTGCCCATGATTACAGTGTTTATGGTGATAGATGTCACGGTGTCAGTGCCCACGCGGAGAGTGCCAAGGCTGACAAAGCCCAGGGTGATACTTCCCATTGTGACAGTGCCCACGGTGACAGTGCCCATGGTGACAGCACCCAGTGTGACAAGGCGCATGGTGACAGTGCTCACGGTGACAGTGCCCATGGTGACAGTGCCGATGGTGAGAGTGCCAATAGTGACAGTGCTCATGGTGAAACTGCCCACAGAGACATCGCCCATGGTGATAGTGTTCATGGTGACAACCCCACGGTGACAGTGCCAATGTTGATAGTCCCAGTGGTGACAGGTCTTACACTGAATGTGACCATGGTGTCTGTGCTCATGGTGACAGTGCTCAAGGTTATAGTCTCCATGTTGACAGTGCCGATGGTGACAATTCTCACGGTGACAGGGCCTATGGTGAAAATTCTCATAGTGACAGTGTTCACGGTGACAGTGCCCATGGTGCTATTACCCATGGTGACAGTTCTCATAGTGAAACTGCCCATGTTGACACTGCCCATGGTGGCAGTGCAAAATGGTGACAGTGCCCATGGTGATATTGCTCATGGTGACATTGCTTATGGTGATAGTGTGTATGGTGAAACTGCACACAGTGACATTGCTCATGGTGACAGTGTTCATGGCGTTAGTTCCTATGGTGAATGTGACCATGGGGACAGTGCCCATAGTCACAATTCTCATGGTGTAGTGCTCACGGTGACAGTGCCCATGGTGACAATACACAGGGTGACAGTATTCCTGGTGACATTGCTCATGGTGAGAGTGCCCATGTTCACAACTGTCACGGTGATAGTTCCCATGGTGACAATACCCAGGGTAACAGAGCTGATGGTAAAAGTGTTCACGGTGACAGTGCCCATGGTGACAGTACCTAAGGTGACAATTCCCATGGTGAGACTGCTCATAGACAGTGCCCATGGTGACAATACCCAGCGTGTCCTGTCCATGGTGACAGTGATCATGGTGACACATCTCATGAGGACAGTGCCATAAGTGACAGTGCTCATGGTGACAGTGCCCATGGTGACAGTGCCTATGGTGATAGATATCATGGTGGCTGTGCCCAGGGAGACATTGCCCACGCTGACAAGACCCATGGTGATACTTCCCATTGTGACAGTGCCATCGGTGGCAGAGCCCATGGTGACAGTGCCCAAGATCACAGAGCCCATGGTGAGAGTGCTAACGGTGACTGTGCCCATGGTGACAGCACCCAGTGTGAAAATGCCCATTGTGACAGTGCTCACGGTGACCATGCCAATGGTGATAGTGCCAATAGTGAGAGTGCTCACGGTGACACTGCCCATGGACACACTGCCCATTGTGATAGTGCCCATCATGACAACCCCTCGGAGGCAGTGCCAATGGTGAGAGTCCCCGTGGTGACAGTTCTCATGGTGAAAGTGATCCTTTTGAAATTGCTCATGGTGACAGTGCTCATGGTGACAGTGCTCAAGGTGATAGTCTCCATGTTGACAGTGTGCATGGTGACTGTTCTCACGGTGACAGTGCCTATGGTGATTATGCTCTTAGTGACAGTGCTCATGGTGACAGTGCCCATGGTGACAGTGACCACGGTGACTGTTCTCACCGTGGTAGTGCCCATGGTGACAGTGTTCATGATGACAGTCCGCATTAAGGCTGTGCCCGTGGTGACATTGCTAATGGTGATAATTCTCACGGTGATAGTACGCACGTTGAAAATGACAAAGGTGACAACACCCAGGTGATAATAATCATGGTGAAAGTGCCCATGGTGGCAGTTCTCATACTGACAGTTCTTGTGACAGTGCTCATGGTGGCAGTGCTCGTGGTGACAGTGCTCTTGGTGACAGTGCTCATGGTGGCAGTGCCCATGGTGAGACTACCGATGGTGACCCTGCCCATGGTGACAGTGCACATGGTCATGGTGCCTCTGGTGGCAGTGCAATATAGTGAGAATGCCCATGATGATATTGCTCATGGTGATAGTGCCCATGGTGAGAGTGCCCATGGTTCCAGTGCTCATGGTGACAGTGCCCATTGTGACAGTGCCCTTGGTGACAGTGCACACCATGAGAGTGCCCATGGTGTCTGTGCCCATGGTGACAGTTCTTATCATGAGAGTGTTCACGGTAGCAGTGTTCATGGTAATAGTGCTCACGGAGGCATTGCCCACAATGAGAGTGCCCACGGTGAGAATACTGACTGTGACAGTGCCCATGATGACTTTTCTCTCTGTGACAGTGCCCTTGGGGACAGTTAGCACGGTGAGATTTCTCACAGTGATAGTGCACATTGTTTCAGTGCTCATAGTGACAAGACCCTAGGCGCCAGTGCCCATCATGGCATTGCTCACGGTGATATTTCTCACGGTGACAGTGCCCATGGTGATATTACCCATGGTGACAGTACTCAGTGATCAAGTGCTCATGGTGACATGGCATAAGGTGATAATGCTCACGGTGGCAGTGCAAAATGGTGACAGTGCCCATGGGGACATTGCTCATAGTGACTTTGCTTACAGTGATAGTCCTTACGGTGACACTGTGCATAGTGACACTGCACACAGTTGCAGTGTTCATGGTGACAGTGTTCACGGTGATACTTTCCATGGTGATAGTGCCCATGGTGACACTGCACATGGTGGCAGTGAAAAATGGTGACAGTGCCCCTGTTGTCAGTTCTCATGGTGACCGTGCACATGGTGACAACCCGTGCAGACTGTACTCATGGTGACAGTACTCACGGTGACAGTTCCCATGTTTGCAGTATCCATGGTGACAGTGCTCACAGTGATAGTGCCCATGGTGAGAGTGCCCATGATGACAGGGCCCATGGTGCCATTGCCTATGGTGACAGTGCTCATGGTAACAGTGCCCAAGGTGACAGTGACCATGGTGAGAGTGCTCACACTGATGGTGCCCATGGTGACAGTGCTCATGGTGTCTGTCTACATTGTGCCAGTACCCATGGCAACAGTGCTCATGGTGACAGGGCCCACAGTGAGAGAGCTCACGGTGAGAGTGCTCACGGTAATAGTGCTCATGGTGACAGTGCAAATGGTGACAATACCATGGTGACAGTACTCATGTTGAAAATACCCATGGTGGCAGTTCTCATAGCGACAGATCTCATGGTGACATTGCTCATAATAGCAGTGCCCAGGTGCCAGTGCTCGTGGTGACGGTGCTAATGGTGACAGTGCTCTTGGTGGCAGTTCCCATCGGGACAATACTGATGGTGACACTGTGCATTGTTACAGTGCCCATGGTAACCGTGTTCACGGTGATAGTGCACATCGTGACAGTGCCCATGGTGGTAGTTCACCTGGTGACAGTGCTAAATAGTGACAGTGCACATGCTGACAGTGCTCACGGTGATAGTGCCCATGGTGACAGTGCACACGGTCATAATGGGCATTGTTACAGAGTTCATGGTGACAGCACACGGTGGCAGTGGCCATGGAGACAGTGCCCACAATGACAGTGCCCATGGTGACAGTGCCGACAGTGACAGTGCCCATGGTGACACTTCTCATGGTGACAGTGCCCATGGGGACAGTTAGCATGGTGAGATTTCTAACGGTGATAGTGCCCGTTGTGCCAGTGCTCACAGTAACAATGCCCATGGGGCCAGTGCCCATAGAGTCATTCCGCACGGTCACATTTCTCACGGTGAAAGTGCCTATGGTGATATTAACCATGGTGACACTGCACATGGTGGCAGAGCAAAATGGTGACAGTGCCCATGGTGACATTGCTCATGGTGACTTTGCTTACGGTGATAGTCCTTACAGTGACAGTACGCATGGTGACACTGCACACAGTGACAGTGTTCATGGTGAAAGTGTTCACGGTGATAGTTCCCATGGTGAGATTGTCCTGGTAACAGTGCCCATAGTCACAATTCTCATGGTGTAGTGCTCACAGTGACAGTGCCCATGGTGTCATGCCCATGGTGACAGTGCTCATGGTGACAGTGCTCATGTTGGCAGAGCCATAAATAAGAGTGCTCATTGTGGCAGTGCTCATGGTGTCCGTGCTCATGGTGACAGTGCCCATGATTACAGTGTTTATGGTGATAGATGTCACGGTGTCAGTGCCCACGCGGAGAGTGCCAAGGCTGACAAAGCCCAGGGTGATACTTCCCATTGTGACAGTGCCCACGGTGACAGTGCCCATGGTGACAGCACCCAGTGTGACAAGGCGCATGGTGACAGTGCTCACGGTGACAGTGCCCATGGTGACAGTGCCGATGGTGAGAGTGCCAATAGTGACAGTGCTCATGGTGAAACTGCCCACAGAGACATCGCCCATGGTGATAGTGTTCATGGTGACAACCCCACGGTGACAGTGCCAATGTTGATAGTCCCAGTGGTGACAGGTCTTACATTGAATGTGACCATGGTGTCTGTGCTCATGGTGACAGTGCTCAAGGTTATAGTCTCCATGTTGACAGTGCCGATGGTGACAATTCTCACGGTGACAGGGCCTGTGGTGAAAATTCTCATAGTGACAGTGTTCACGGTGACAGTGCCCATGGTGCTATTACCCATGGTGACAGTTCTCATAGTGAAACTGCCCATGTTGACACTGCCCATGGTGGCAGTGCAAAATGGTGACAGTGCCCATGGTGATATTGCTCATGGTGACATTGCTTATGGTGATAGTGTGTATGGTGAAACTGCACACAGTGACTTTGCTCATGGTGACAGTGTTCATGGCGTTAGTTCCTATGGTGAATGTGACCATGGGGACAGTGCCCATAGTCACAATTCTCATGGTGTAGTGCTCACGGTGACAGTGCCCATGGCGACAATACACAGGGTGACAGTATTCATGGTGACATTGCTCATGGTGAGAGTGCCCATGTTCACAACTGTCACGGTGATAGTTCCCATGGTGACAATACCCAGGGTAACAGAGCTGATGGTAAAAGTGTTCACGGTGACAGTGCCCATGGTGACAGTACCTAAGGTGACAATTCCCATGGTGAGACTGCTCATAGACAGTGCCCATGGTGACAATACCCAGCGTGTCCTGTCCATGGTGACAGTGATCATGGTGACACATCTCATGAGGACAGTGCCATAAGTGACAGTGCTCATTGTGGCAGTGCTCATGGTGACAGTGCCCATGGTGACAGTGCCTATGGTGATAGATATCATGGTGGCTGTGCCCAGGGAGACATTGCCCACGCTGACAAGACCCATGGTGATACTTCCCATTGTGACAGTGCCATCGGTGGCAGAGCCCATGGTGACAGTGCCCAAGATCACAGAGCCCATGGTGCGAGTGCTAACGGTGACTGTGCCCATGGTGACAGCACCCAGTGTGACAATGCCCATTGTGACAGTGCTCACGGTGACCATGCCAATGGTGATAGTGCCAATAGTGAGAGTGCTCACGGTGACACTGCCCATGGACACACTGCCCATTGTGATAGTGCCCATCATGACAACCCCTCGGAGGCAGTGCCAATGGTGAGAGTCCCCGTGGTGACAGTTCTCATGGTGAAAGTGATCCTTTTGAAATTGCTCATGGTGACAGTGCTCATGGTGACAGTGCTCAAGGTGATAGTCTCCATGTTGACAGTGTGCATGGTGACTGTTCTCACGGTGACAGTGCCTATGGTGATTATGCTCTTAGTGACAGTGCTCATGGTGACAGTGCCCATGGTGACAGTGACCACGGTGACTGTTCTCACCGTGGTAGTGCCCATGGTGACAGTGTTCATGATGACAGTCCGCATTAAGGCTGTGCCCGTGGTGACATTGCTAATGGTGATAATTCTCACGGTGATAGTACGCACGTTGAAAATGACAAAGGTGACAACACCCAGGTGATAATAATCATGGTGAAAGTGCCCATGGTGGCAGTTCTCATACTGACAGTTCTTGTGACAGTGCTCATGGTGGCAGTGCTCGTGGTGACAGTGCTCTTGGTGACAGTGCTCATGGTGGCAGTGCCCATGGTGAGACTACCGATGGTGACCCTGCCCATGGTGACAGTGCACATGGTCATGGTGCCTCTGGTGGCAGTGCAATATAGTGAGAATGCCCATGATGATATTGCTCATGGTGATAGTGCCCATGGTGAGAGTGCCCATGGTTCCAGTGCTCATGGTGACAGTGCCCATTGTGACAGTGCCCTTGGTGACAGTGCACACCATGAGAGTGCCCATGGTGTCTGTGCCCATGGTGACAGTTCTTATCATGAGAGTGTTCACGGTAGCAGTGTTCATGGTAATAGTGCTCACGGAGGCATTGCCCACAATGAGAGTGCCCACGGTGAGAATACTGACTGTGACAGTGCCCATGATGACTTTTCTCTCTGTGACAGTGCCCTTGGGGACAGTTAGCACAGTGAGATTTCTCACAGTGATAGTGCACATTGTTTCAGTGCTCATAGTGACAAGACCCTAGGCGCCAGTGCCCATCATGGCATTGCTCACGGTGATATTTCTCACGGTGACAGTGCCCATGGTGATATTACCCATGGTGACAGTACTCAGTGATTAAGTGCTCATGGTGACATGGCATAAGGTGATAATGCTCACGGTGGCAGTGCAAAATGGTGACAGTGCCCATGGGGACATTGCTTAATGTGATAGTCCTTGTGGTGACATTGTGCATGGTGACATTGCCCACCATGACAGTGCTCTTGTTGACAGTGCTCATGGTGATAGTGCCAATGTTGGAAGTGCCCATCGTGAAAGTGTCCATGGTGACAGTTCTTATGATGAGAGTGGTCAGAGTGGCAGTGCTCATGGTGAAAGTGCCCATGGTGACAGAGCCCACGGTGACAGTGTCCATAGTTATAGTGTCCATGGTGACAGTACTAACAGTGAAATTGTCCATGGGGACACTGCCCATGGTGAAAGTGCCCATGGTCACAACACTCACGGTGATAGTGCTCACGGTGAGAGTGGCCATGGTGACAGTGACCACGGTGACAGTTCTAATGGTGATACTGCCCATGATGACAGTGCTCATGGTGACAGTCCACATTGTACCAGTGCCCAAGGTGACAGTGCTCATGGTGACAGTGCCCAAAGTCACAATACCCATGGTGACAGTGCCCAGGCTGACAGTTCTCAAGGTGATAGTGCCCATGGTGACAGTGCCCATGGTGATACAGAGAATGGGGACAGTGCTTATGGTGACAGTGGTCATGGTTGCAGTACCCATGGTGATAGTGCTGAAACTGACAGTGCCCTTGGGGATAGTGCCCATGGTGAGTGTGCTCGTGTTAATTGTGTCCATGGTGGCAGTTCCCATTGTGAAAGTGCTCATGATGACAGTGCCCATGTGGGTAGTTCCCATGGTGACAGTGCTCATGGTGATAGTGACCATGTTAAGAGTGCACATGGTGGCTGTGCCCTTGGTGACAGTGCCCATGATGACAGTATTCATGGTGACAGTGCTCACGGTGATAATGCCCATGGTGGCAGTGCACATGGTGGTAGTGCACATGGTGGCAGTGAAAAATGGGGACAGTTCCCATGCTGACAGTTCTCATTGTGACAATGCACACAGTCACAACCGATGCTGACACTGCTCATGGTAGCTGTACCCTTGGTGACAGTGCTCAGAGTGATAGTGCCCATGGTGGCAGTGTCCATGGTGACACTGCCCATGGTGACAATGCCCATGATGACAGTGCCCATGGAGTCAGTGCCCACGGAGCCATTGCCTATGGTAACAGTGCTCACAGTGACAGTACCCATGGTAACAGTGACCATGGTGAGAGTGCTCATGGTGATAGTGTCTATGGTGACAGATCACACTGTGACAGTCCGCATTGTGCCAGTACCAATAGTGACAGTACCCATGGTGACATTGACCACGGTGAGAGTGATCACGGTGCTAGTGCTCACAGTAATAGTGCTCATGGTGACAGTGCCGACAGTGAAGGTGCTCACGGTGACAGTGCCTCTGGTGATAGTGCCCATGGTGAGAGTCCGCCCATTGATAGTGTCCATGGTGGCAGTTCCCATTGTGAAAATGCTCATGATGACATTGCCCATGTTGGTAGTCCCCATGGTGACAGTGCTCACGGTGATAGTGACCTTGGTAACTGTGCACATGGTGGCCGTGCCCTTGGTGACAGTGCCAATGATGACAGTACTCATGGTGACAGTTCTCACGGTGATAGTGCCCATGGTGATATTGCACATGGTGGCAGTGAAAAATGGTGACAGTGCCCATGTTGACAGTTCTCATGGTGACAGTGCACACGGTGACAACCCATGCAGACAGTACTCACGGTGACAGTTCTCATGGTTGCAGTACCCATGGTGACAGTGCTCACAGTGATACTGCCCATGGTGGCAGTGCCCATGGTGACAGTGCCCATGGTGACACTGCCCATGATGACAGTGCCCATGGTGAAAGTTCCCACGGCGCCATTGCCTATGGTGACAGTGCTCATGGTAACAGTGCCCATGGTGACAGTGACCATGGTGAGAGTGCTCACACTGATAGTGCCCATGGTGACAGGGCTCATGGTGCCAGTCCGCATTGTGCCAGTACCCATGGCGACAGTGCTCATGGTGACACTGACCACAGTGAGAGTGCTCACTGTGATAGAGCTCACGGTAATAGTGCTCATGGTGACAGTGCAAATGGTGACAATACCCATGGTGACAGTACTCATGTTGAAAATACCCATGGTGGCAGTTCTCATGGTGACAGTGCTCATAATAGCAGTGCCCAAGGTGGCAGTCCTCGTGGTGACAGTGCTAATGGTGACAGTGCTCTTGGTGGCAGTTCCCACGGGGACATTACCGATGGTGACCCTGTGCATTGTTACAGTGCCCATGGTAACCGTGCTCACGGTGGTAGTGCACATCGTGACAGTGCCCATGGTGGCAGTTCACCTGGTGACAGTGCTAAATCGTGACAGTGCACATGCTGACAGTGCTCACGGTGATAGTGCCCATGGTGACAGTGCCCACGGTGATAATGGGTATTATTACAGTGTTCATCTTGACAGAGCCCAAGTTGGCAGTGGCCATGGTGACAGTGCCCACAATGACAGTGCCCATGGTAACAGTGCCGACAGTGACAGTGCCCATGGTGACACTTCTCACAGTGAATGTGCCCATGGGGACAGTTACCATGATGAGATTTCTCACGGTGATAGTGCCCGTTGTGACAGTGCTCACACTGACAATGCCCATGGTGCCACTGCCCATAGAGACATTCCGCACGGTCACTTTTCTCACGGTGAAAGTACCTATGGTGACACTGCACCTGGTGGCAGTGCAAAATGGTGACAGTGCCCATGGTGACATTGCTCATAGTGACTTTGCTTACAGTGATAGTCCTTACGGTGACAGTGTGCACAGTGACACTGCACACAGTTGCAGTGTTCATGGTGACAGTGTTCACGGTGATACTTTCCATGGTGATAGTGCCCATGGTGACACTGCACATGGTGGCAGTGAAAAGTGGTGACAGTGCCCCTGTTGTCAGTTCTCATGGTGACCATGCACATGGTGACAACCCGTGCAGACTGTACTCATGGTGACAGTACTCACGGTGACAGTTCTCATGTTTGCAGTATCCATGGTGACAGTGCTCACAGTGATAGTGCCCATGGTGAGAGTGCCCATGATGACAGGGCCCATGGTGCCATTGCCTATGGTGACAGTGCTCATGGTAACAGTGCCCAAGGTGACAGTGACCATGGTGAGAGTGCTCACACTGATGGTGCCCATGGTGACAGTGCTCATGGTGTCTGTCTACATTGTGCCAGTACCCATGGCAACAGTGCTCATGGTGACAGGGCCCACAGTGAGAGAGCTCACGGTGAGAGTGCTCACGGTAATAGTGCTCATGGTGACAGTGCAAATGGTGACAATACCATGGTGACAGTACTCATGTTGAAAATACCCATGGTGGCAGTTCTCATAGCGACAGATCTCATGGTGACATTGCTCATAATAGCAGTGCCCAGGTGCCAGTGCTCGTGGTGACGGTGCTAATGGTGACAGTGCTCTTGGTGGCAGTTCCCATCGGGACAATACTGATGGTGACACTGTGCATTGTTACAGTGCCCATGGTAACCGTGTTCACGGTGATAGTGCACATCGTGACAGTGCCCATGGTGGTAGTTCACCTGGTGACAGTGCTAAATAGTGACAGTGCACATGCTGACAGTGCTCACGGTGATAGTGCCCATGGTGACAGTGCACACGGTCATAATGGGCATTGTTACAGAGTTCATGGTGACAGCACACGGTGGCAGTGGCCATGGAGACAGTGCCCACAATGACAGTGCCCATGGTGACAGTGCCGACAGTGACAGTGCCCATGGTGACACTTCTCATGGTGACAGTGCCCATGGGGACAGTTAGCATGGTGAGATTTCTAATGGTGATAGTGCCCGTTGTGCCAGTGCTCACAGTAACAATGCCCATGGGGCCAGTGCCCATAGAGTCATTCCGCACGGTCACATTTCTCACGGTGAAAGTGCCTATGGTGATATTAACCATGGTGACACTGCACATGGTGGCAGAGCAAAATGGTGACAGTGCCCATGGTGACATTGCTCATGGTGACTTTGCTTACGGTGATAGTCCTTACAGTGACAGTACGCATGGTGACACTGCACACAGTGACAGTGTTCATGGTGAAAGTGTTCACGGTGATAGTTCCCATGGTGAGATTGTCCTGGTAACAGTGCCCATAGTCACAATTCTCATGGTGTAGTGCTCACAGTGACAGTGCCCATGGTGTCATGCCCATGGTGACAGTGCTCATGGTGACAGTGCTCATGTTGGCAGAGCCATAAATAAGAGTGCTCATTGTGGCAGTGCTCATGGTGTCCGTGCTCATGGTGACAGTGCCCATGATTACAGTGTTTATGGTGATAGATGTCACGGTGTCAGTGCCCACGCCGAGAGTGCCAAGGCTGACAAAGCCCAGGGTGATACTTCCCATTGTGACAGTGCCCACGGTGACAGTGCCCATGGTGACAGCACCCAGTGTGACAAGGCGCATGGTGACAGTGCTCACGGTGACAGTGCCCATGGTGACAGTGCCGATGGTGAGAGTGCCAATAGTGACAGTGCTCATGGTGAAACTGCCCACAGAGACATCGCCCATGGTGATAGTGTTCATGGTGACAACCCCACGGTGACAGTGCCAATGTTGATAGTCCCAGTGGTGACAGGTCTTACACTGAATGTGACCATGGTGTCTGTGCTCATGGTGACAGTGCTCAAGGTTATAGTCTCCATGTTGACAGTGCCGATGGTGACAATTCTCACGGTGACAGGGCCTATGGTGAAAATTCTCATAGTGACAGTGTTCACGGTGACAGTGCCCATGGTGCTATTACCCATGGTGACAGTTCTCATAGTGAAACTGCCCATGTTGACACTGCCCATGGTGGCAGTGCAAAATGGTGACAGTGCCCATGGTGATATTGCTCATGGTGACATTGCTTATGGTGATAGTGTGTATGGTGAAACTGCACACAGTGACATTGCTCATGGTGACAGTGTTCATGGCGTTAGTTCCTATGGTGAATGTGACCATGGGGACAGTGCCCATAGTCACAATTCTCATGGTGTAGTGCTCACGGTGACAGTGCCCATGGTGACAATACACAGGGTGACAGTATTCCTGGTGACATTGCTCATGGTGAGAGTGCCCATGTTCACAACTGTCACGGTGATAGTTCCCATGGTGACAATACCCAGGGTAACAGAGCTGATGGTAAAAGTGTTCACGGTGACAGTGCCCATGGTGACAGTACCTAAGGTGACAATTCCCATGGTGAGACTGCTCATAGACAGTGCCCATGGTGACAATACCCAGCGTGTCCTGTCCATGGTGACAGTGATCATGGTGACACATCTCATGAGGACAGTGCCATAAGTGACAGTGCTCATTGTGGCAGTGCTCATGGTGACAGTGCCCATGGTGACAGTGCCTATGGTGATAGATATCATGGTGGCTGTGCCCAGGGAGACATTGCCCACGCTGACAAGACCCATGGTGATACTTCCCATTGTGACAGTGCCATCGGTGGCAGAGCCCATGGTGACAGTGCCCAAGATCACAGAGCCCATGGTGAGAGTGCTAACGGTGACTGTGCCCATGGTGACAGCACCCAGTGTGAAAATGCCCATTGTGACAGTGCTCACGGTGACCATGCCAATGGTGATAGTGCCAATAGTGAGAGTGCTCACGGTGACACTGCCCATGGACACACTGCCCATTGTGATAGTGCCCATCATGACAACCCCTCGGAGGCAGTGCCAATGGTGAGAGTCCCCGTGGTGACAGTTCTCATGGTGAAAGTGATCCTTTTGAAATTGCTCATGGTGACAGTGCTCATGGTGACAGTGCTCAAGGTGATAGTCTCCATGTTGACAGTGTGCATGGTGACTGTTCTCACGGTGACAGTGCCTATGGTGATTATGCTCTTAGTGACAGTGCTCATGGTGACAGTGCCCATGGTGACAGTGACCACGGTGACTGTTCTCACCGTGGTAGTGCCCATGGTGACAGTGTTCATGATGACAGTCCGCATTAAGGCTGTGCCCGTGGTGACATTGCTAATGGTGATAATTCTCACGGTGATAGTACGCACGTTGAAAATGACAAAGGTGACAACACCCAGGTGATAATAATCATGGTGAAAGTGCCCATGGTGGCAGTTCTCATACTGACAGTTCTTGTGACAGTGCTCATGGTGGCAGTGCTCGTGGTGACAGTGCTCTTGGTGACAGTGCTCATGGTGGCAGTGCCCATGGTGAGACTACCGATGGTGACCCTGCCCATGGTGACAGTGCACATGGTCATGGTGCCTCTGGTGGCAGTGCAATATAGTGAGAATGCCCATGATGATATTGCTCATGGTGATAGTGCCCATGGTGAGAGTGCCCATGGTTCCAGTGCTCATGGTGACAGTGCCCATTGTGACAGTGCCCTTGGTGACAGTGCACACCATGAGAGTGCCCATGGTGTCTGTGCCCATGGTGACAGTTCTTATCATGAGAGTGTTCACGGTAGCAGTGTTCATGGTAATAGTGCTCACGGAGGCATTGCCCACAATGAGAGTGCCCACGGTGAGAATACTGACTGTGACAGTGCCCATGATGACTTTTCTCTCTGTGACAGTGCCCTTGGGGACAGTTAGCACAGTGAGATTTCTCACAGTGATAGTGCACATTGTTTCAGTGCTCATAGTGACAAGACCCTAGGCGCCAGTGCCCATCATGGCATTGCTCACGGTGATATTTCTCACGGTGACAGTGCCCATGGTGATATTACCCATGGTGACAGTACTCAGTGATCAAGTGCTCATGGTGACATGGCATAAGGTGATAATGCTCACGGTGGCAGTGCAAAATGGTGACAGTGCCCATGGGGACATTGCTTAATGTGATAGTCCTTGTGGTGACATTGTGCATGGTGACATTGCCCACCATGACAGTGCTCTTGTTGACAGTGCTCATGGTGATAGTGCCAATGTTGGAAGTGCCCATCGTGAAAGTGTCCATGGTGACAGTTCTTATGATGAGAGTGGTCAGAGTGGCAGTGCTCATGGTGAAAGTGCCCATGGTGACAGAGCCCACGGTGACAGTGTCCATAGTTATAGTGTCCATGGTGACAGTACTAACAGTGAAATTGTCCATGGGGACACTGCCCATGGTGAAAGTGCCCATGGTCACAACACTCACGGTGATAGTGCTCACGGTGAGAGTGGCCATGGTGACAGTGACCACGGTGACAGTTCTAATGGTGATACTGCCCATGATGACAGTGCTCATGGTGACAGTCCACATTGTACCAGTGCCCAAGGTGACAGTGCTCATGGTGACAGTGCCCAAAGTCACAATACCCATGGTGACAGTGCCCAGGCTGACAGTTCTCAAGGTGATAGTGCCCATGGTGACAGTGCCCATGGTGATACAGAGAATGGGGACAGTGCTTATGGTGACAGTGGTCATGGTTGCAGTACCCATGGTGATAGTGCTGAAACTGACAGTGCCCTTGGGGATAGTGCCCATGGTGAGTGTGCTCGTGTTAATTGTGTCCATGGTGGCAGTTCCCATTGTGAAAGTGCTCATGATGACAGTGCCCATGTGGGTAGTTCCCATGGTGACAGTGCTCATGGTGATAGTGACCATGTTAAGAGTGCACATGGTGGCTGTGCCCTTGGTGACAGTGCCCATGATGACAGTATTCATGGTGACAGTGCTCACGGTGATAATGCCCATGGTGGCAGTGCACATGGTGGTAGTGCACATGGTGGCAGTGAAAAATGGGGACAGTTCCCATGCTGACAGTTCTCATTGTGACAATGCACACGGTCACAACCGATGCTGACACTGCTCATGGTAGCTGTACCCTTGGTGACAGTGCTCAGAGTGATAGTGCCCATGGTGGCAGTGTCCATGGTGACACTGCCCATGGTGACAATGCCCATGATGACAGTGCCCATGGAGTCAATGCCCACGGAGCCATTGCCTATGGTAACAGTGCTCACAGTGACAGTACCCATGGTAACAGTGACCATGGTGAGAGTGCTCATGGTGATAGTGTCTATGGTGACAGATCACACTATGACAGTCCGCATTGTGCCAGTACCAATAGTGACAGTGCCCATGGTGACATTGACCACGGTGAGAGTGATCACGGTGCTAGTGCTCACAGTAATAGTGCTCATGGTGACAGTGCCGACAGTGAAGGTGCTCACGGTGACAGTGCCTCTGGTGATAGTGCCCATGGTGAGAGTCCGCCCATTGATAGTGCCCATGGTGGCAGTTCCCATTGTGAAAATGCTCATGATGACATTGCCCATGTTGGTAGTCCCCATGGTGACAGTGCTCACGGTGATAGTGACCTTGGTAACTGTGCACATGGTGGCCGTGCCCTTGGTGACAGTGCCAATGATGACAGTACTCATGGTGACAGTTCTCACGGTGATAGTGCCCATGGTGATATTGCACATGGTGGCAGTGAAAAATGGTGACAGTGCCCATGTTGACAGTTCTCATGGTGACAGTGCACACGGTGACAACCCATGCAGACAGTACTCACGGTGACAGTTCTCATGGTTGCAGTACCCATGGTGACAGTGCTCACAGTGATACTGCCCATGGTGGCAGTGCCCATGGTGACAGTGCCCATGGTGACACTGCCCATGATGACAGTGCCCATGGTGAAAGTTCCCACGGCGCCATTGCCTATGGTGACAGTGCTCATGGTAACAGTGCCCATGGTGACAGTGACCATGGTGAGAGTGCTCACACTGATAGTGCCCATGGTGACAGGGCTCATGGTGCCAGTCCGCATTGTGCCAGTACCCATGGCGACAGTGCTCATGGTGACACTGACCACAGTGAGAGTGCTCACTGTGATAGAGCTCACGGTAATAGTGCTCATGGTGACAGTGCAAAGGGTGACAATACCCATGGTGACAGTACTCATGTTGAAAATACCCATGGTGGCAGTTCTCATGGTGACAGTGCTCATAATAGCAGTGCCCAAGTTGGCAGTCCTCGTGGTGACAGTGCTAATGGTGACAGTGCTCTTGGTGGCAGTTCCCATGGGGACAGTACCGATGGTGACCCTGTGCATTGTTACAGTGCCCATGGTAACCGTGCTCACGGTGGTAGTGCACATCGTGACAGTGCCCATGGTGGCAGTTCACCTGGTGACAGTGCTAAATCGTGACAGTGCACATGCTGACAGTGCTCACGGTGATAGTGCCCATGGTGACAGTGCCCACGGTGATAATGGGTATTATTACAGTGTTCATCTTGACAGAGCCCAAGGTGGCAGTGGCCATGGTGACAGTGCCCACAATGACAGTGCCCATGGTAACAGTGCCGACAGTGACAGTGCCCATGGTGACACTTCTCACAGTGAATGTGCCCATGGGGACAGTTACCATGATGAGATTTCTCACGGTGATAGTGCCCGTTGTGACAGTGCTCACACTGACAATGCCCATGGTGCCACTGCCCATAGAGACATTCCGCACGGTCACTTTTCTCACGGTGAAAGTACCTATGGTGACACTGCACCTGGTGGCAGTGCAAAATGGTGACAGTGCCCATGGTGACATTGCTCATAGTGACTTTGCTTACAGTGATAGTCCTTACGGTGACAGTGTGCATGGTGACACTGCACACAGTTGCAGTGTTCATGGTGACAGTGTTCACGGTGATACTTTCCATGGTGATAGTGCCCATGGTGACACTGCACATGGTGGCAGTGAAAAATGGTGACAGTGCCCCTGTTGTCAGTTCTCATGGTGACCGTGCACATGGTGACAACCCGTGCAGACTGTACTCATGGTGACAGTACTCACGGTGACAGTTCTCATGTTTGCAGTATCCATGGTGACAGTGCTCACAGTGATAGTGCCCATGGTGAGAGTGCCCATGATGACAGGGCCCATGGTGCCATTGCCTATGGTGACAGTGCTCATGGTAACAGTGCCCAAGGTGACAGTGACCATGGTGAGAGTGCTCACACTGATGGTGCCCATGGTGACAGTGCTCATGGTGTCTGTCTACATTGTGCCAGTACCCATGGCAACAGTGCTCATGGTGACAGGGACCACAGTGAGAGAGCTCACAGTGAGAGTGCTCACTTTAATAGTGCTCATGGTGACAGTGCAAATGGTGACAATACCATGGTGACAGTACTCATGTTGAAAATACCCATGGTGGCAGTTCTCATAGCGACAGATCTCATGGTGACATTGCTCATAATAGCAGTGCCCAGGTGCCAGTGCTCGTGGTGACGGTGCTAATGGTGACAGTGCTCTTGG
The DNA here is from genome assembly GCF_964341445.2 of Mesoplodon mirus. Taxonomy (NCBI): domain Eukaryota; kingdom Metazoa; phylum Chordata; class Mammalia; order Artiodactyla; family Ziphiidae; genus Mesoplodon; species Mesoplodon mirus. The sequence continues at coordinate 224,258 of NW_028295630.1, forward strand.
TGGCAGTTCCCATCGGGACAATACTGATGGTGACACTGTGCATTGTTACAGTGCCCATGGTAACCGTGTTCACGGTGATAGTGCACATCGTGACAGTGCCCATGGTGGTAGTTCACCTGGTGACAGTGCTAAATAGTGACAGTGCACATGCTGACAGTGCTCACGGTGATAGTGCCCATGGTGACAGTGCACACGGTCATAATGGGCATTGTTACAGAGTTCATGGTGACAGCACACGGTGGCAGTGGCCATGGAGACAGTGCCCACAATGACAGTGCCCATGGTGACAGTGCCGACAGTGACAGTGCCCATGGTGACACTTCTCATGGTGACAGTGCCCATGGGGACAGTTAGCATGGTGAGATTTCTAACGGTGATAGTGCCCGTTGTGCCAGTGCTCACAGTAACAATGCCCATGCGGCCAGTGCCCATAGAGTCATTCCGCACGGTCACATTTCTCACGGTGAAAGTGCCTATGGTGATATTAACCATGGTGACACTGCACATGGTGGCAGAGCAAAATGGCGACAGTGCCCATGGTGACATTGCTCATGGTGACTTTGCTTACGGTGATAGTCCTTACAGTGACAGTACGCATGGTGACACTGCACACAGTGACAGTGTTCATGGTGAAAGTGTTCACGGTGATAGTTCCCATGGTGAGATTGTCCTGGTAACAGTGCCCATAGTCACAATTCTCATGGTGTAGTGCTCACAGTGACAGTGCCCATGGTGTCATGCCCATGGTGACAGTGCTCATGGTGACAGTGCTCATGTTGGCAGAGCCATAAATAAGAGTGCTCATTGTGGCAGTGCTCATGGTGTCTGTGCTCATGGTGACAGTGCCCATGATTACAGTGTTTATGGTGATAGATGTCACGGTGTCAGTGCCCACGCGGAGAGTGCCAAGGCTGACAAAGCCCAGGGTGATACTTCCCATTGTGACAGTGCCCACGGTGACAGTGCCCATGGTGACAGCACCCAGTGTGACAAGGCGCATGGTGACAGTGCTCACGGTGACAGTGCCCATGGTGACAGTGCCAATGGTGAGAGTGCCAATAGTGACAGTGCTCATGGTGAAACTGCCCACAGAGACATCGCCCATGGTGATAGTGTTCATGGTGACAACCCCACGGTGACAGTGCCAATGTTGATAGTCCCAGTGGTGACAGGTCTTACATTGAATGTGACCATGGTGTCTGTGCTCATGGTGACAGTGCTCAAGGTTATAGTCTCCATGTTGACAGTGCCGATGGTGACAATTCTCACGGTGACAGGGCCTGTGGTGAAAATTCTCATAGTGACAGTGTTCACGGTGACAGTGCCCATGGTGCTATTACCCATGGTGACAGTTCTCATAGTGAAACTGCCCATGTTGACACTGCCCATGGTGGCAGTGCAAAATGGTGACAGTGCCCATGGTGATATTGCTCATGGTGGCATTGCTTATGGTGATAGTGTGTATGGTGAAACTGCACACAGTGACTTTGCTCATGGTGACAGTGTTCATGGCGTTAGTTCCTATGGTGAATGTGACCATGGGGACAGTGCCCATAGTCACAATTCTCATGGTGTAGTGCTCACGGTGACAGTGCCCATGGTGACAATACACAGGGTGACAGTATTCTTGGTGACATTGCTCATGGTGAGAGTGCCCATGTTTACAACTGTCACGGTGATAGTTCCCATGGTGACAATACCCAGGGTAACAGAGCTGATGGTAAAAGTGTTCACGGTGACAGTGCCCATGGTGACAGTACCTAAGGTGACAATTCCCATGGTGAGACTGCTCATAGACAGTGCCCATGGTGACAATACCCAGCGTGTCCTGTCCATGGTGACAGTGATCATGGTGACACATCTCATGAGGACAGTGCCATAAGTGACAGTGCTCATTGTGGCAGTGCTCATGGTGACAGTGCCCATGGTGACAGTGCCTATGGTGATAGATATCATGGTGGCTGTGCCCAGGGAGACATTGCCCACGCTGACAAGACCCATGGTGATACTTCCCATTGTGACAGTGCCATCGGTGGCAGAGCCCATGGTGACAGTGCCCAAGATCACAGAGCCCATGGTGAGAGTGCTAACGGTGACTGTGCCCATGGTGACAGCACCCAGTGTGACAATGCCCATTGTGACAGTGCTCACGGTGACCATGCCAATGGTGATAGTGCCAATAGTGAGAGTGCTCACGGTGACACTGCCCATGGACACACTGCCCATTGTGATAGTGCCCATCATGACAACCCCTCGGAGGCAGTGCCAATGGTGAGAGTCCCCGTGGTGACAGTTCTCATGGTGAAAGTGATCCTTTTGAAATTGCTCATGGTGACAGTGCTCATGGTGACAGTGCTCAAGGTGATAGTCTCCATGTTGACAGTGTGCATGGTGACTGTTCTCACGGTGACAGTGCCTATGGTGATTATGCTCTTAGTGACAGTGCTCATGGTGACAGTGCCCATGGTGACAGTGACCACGGTGACTGTTCTCACCGTGGTAGTGCCCATGGTGACAGTGTTCATGATGACAGTCCGCATTAAGGCTGTGCCCGTGGTGACATTGCTAATGGTGATAATTCTCACGGTGATAGTACGCACGTTGAAAATGACAAAGGTGACAACACCCAGGTGATAATAATCATGGTGAAAGTGCCCATGGTGGCAGTTCTCATACTGACAGTTCTTGTGACAGTGCTCATGGTGGCAGTGCTCGTGGTGACAGTGCTCTTGGTGACAGTGCTCATGGTGGCAGTGCCCATGGTGAGACTACCGATGGTGACCCTGCCCATGGTGACAGTGCACATGGTCATGGTGCCTCTGGTGGCAGTGCAATATAGTGAGAATGCCCATGATGATATTGCTCATGGTGATAGTGCCCATGGTGAGAGTGCCCATGGTTCCAGTGCTCATGGTGACAGTGCCCATTGTGACAGTGCCCTTGGTGACAGTGCACACCATGAGAGTGCCCATGGTGTCTGTGCCCATGGTGACAGTTCTTATCATGAGAGTGTTCACGGTAGCAGTGTTCATGGTAATAGTGCTCAGGGAGGCATTGCCCACAATGAGAGTGCCCACGGTGAGAATACTGACTGTGACAGTGCCCATGATGACTTTTCTCTCTGTGACAGTGCCCTTGGGGACAGTTAGCACGGTGAGATTTCTCACAGTGATAGTGCACATTGTTTCAGTGCTCATAGTGACAAGACCCTAGGCGCCAGTGCCCATCATGGCATTGCTCACGGTGATATTTCTCACGGTGACAGTGCCCATGGTGATATTACCCATGGTGACAGTACTCAGTGATCAAGTGCTCATGGTGACATGGCATAAGGTGATAATGCTCACGGTGGCAGTGCAAAATGGTGACAGTGCCCATGGGGACATTGCTTAATGTGATAGTCCTTGTGGTGACATTGTGCATGGTGACATTGCCCACCATGACAGTGCTCTTGTTGACAGTGCTCATGGTGATAGTGCCAATGTTGGAAGTGCCCATCGTGAAAGTGTCCATGGTGACAGTTCTTATGATGAGAGTGGTCAGAGTGGCAGTGCTCATGGTGAAAGTGCCCATGGTGACAGAGCCCACGGTGACAGTGTCCATAGTTATAGTGTCCATGGTGACAGTACTAACAGTGAAATTGTCCATGGGGACACTGCCCATGGTGAAAGTGCCCATGGTCACAACACTCACGGTGATAGTGCTCACGGTGAGAGTGGCCATGGTGACAGTGACCACGGTGACAGTTCTAATGGTGATACTGCCCATGATGACAGTGCTCATGGTGACAGTCCACATTGTACCAGTGCCCAAGGTGACAGTGCTCATGGTGACAGTGCCCAAAGTCACAATACCCATGGTGACAGTGCCCAGGCTGACAGTTCTCAAGGTGATAGTGCCCATGGTGACAGTGCCCATGGTGATACAGAGAATGGGGACAGTGCTTATGGTGACAGTGGTCATGGTTGCAGTACCCATGGTGATAGTGCTGAAACTGACAGTGCCCTTGGGGATAGTGCCCATGGTGAGTGTGCTCGTGTTAATTGTGTCCATGGTGGCAGTTCCCATTGTGAAAGTGCTCATGATGACAGTGCCCATGTGGGTAGTTCCCATGGTGACAGTGCTCATGGTGATAGTGACCATGTTAAGAGTGCACATGGTGGCTGTGCCCTTGGTGACAGTGCCCATGATGACAGTATTCATGGTGACAGTGCTCACGGTGATAATGCCCATGGTGGCAGTGCACATGGTGGTAGTGCACATGGTGGCAGTGAAAAATGGGGACAGTTCCCATGCTGACAGTTCTCATTGTGACAATGCACACAGTCACAACCGATGCTGACACTGCTCATGGTAGCTGTACCCTTGGTGACAGTGCTCAGAGTGATAGTGCCCATGGTGGCAGTGTCCATGGTGACACTGCCCATGGTGACAATGCCCATGATGACAGTGCCCATGGAGTCAGTGCCCACGGAGCCATTGCCTATGGTAACAGTGCTCACAGTGACAGTACCCATGGTAACAGTGACCATGGTGAGAGTGCTCATGGTGATAGTGTCTATGGTGACAGATCACACTGTGACAGTCCGCATTGTGCCAGTACCAATAGTGACAGTACCCATGGTGACATTGACCACGGTGAGAGTGATCACGGTGCTAGTGCTCACAGTAATAGTGCTCATGGTGACAGTGCCGACAGTGAAGGTGCTCACGGTGACAGTGCCTCTGGTGATAGTGCCCATGGTGAGAGTCCGCCCATTGATAGTGTCCATGGTGGCAGTTCCCATTGTGAAAATGCTCATGATGACATTGCCCATGTTGGTAGTCCCCATGGTGACAGTGCTCACGGTGATAGTGACCTTGGTAACTGTGCACATGGTGGCCGTGCCCTTGGTGACAGTGCCAATGATGACAGTACTCATGGTGACAGTTCTCACGGTGATAGTGCCCATGGTGATATTGCACATGGTGGCAGTGAAAAATGGTGACAGTGCCCATGTTGACAGTTCTCATGGTGACAGTGCACACGGTGACAACCCATGCAGACAGTACTCACGGTGACAGTTCTCATGGTTGCAGTACCCATGGGGACAGTGCTCACAGTGATACTGCCCATGGTGGCAGTGCCCATGGTGACAGTGCCCATGGTGACACTGCCCATGATGACAGTGCCCATGGTGAAAGTTCCCACGGCGCCATTGCCTATGGTGACAGTGCTCATGGTAACAGTGCCCATGGTGACAGTGACCATGGTGAGAGTGCTCACACTGATAGTGCCCATGGTGACAGGGCTCATGGTGCCAGTCCGCATTGTGCCAGTACCCATGGCGACAGTGCTCATGGTGACACTGACCACAGTGAGAGTGCTCACTGTGATAGAGCTCACGGTAATAGTGCTCATGGTGACAGTGCAAATGGTGACAATACCCATGGTGACAGTACTCATGTTGAAAATACCCATGGTGGCAGTTCTCATGGTGACAGTGCTCATAATAGCAGTGCCCAAGGTGGCAGTCCTCGTGGTGACAGTGCTAATGGTGACAGTGCTCTTGGTGGCAGTTCCCATGGGGACATTACCGATGGTGACCCTGTGCATTGTTACAGTGCCCATGGTAACCGTGCTCACGGTGGTAGTGCACATCGTGACAGTGCCCATGGTGGCAGTTCACCTGGTGACAGTGCTAAATCGTGACAGTGCACATGCTGACAGTGCTCACGGTGATAGTGCCCATGGTGACAGTGCCCACGGTGATAATGGGTATTATTACAGTGTTCATCTTGACAGAGCCCAAGTTGGCAGTGGCCATGGTGACAGTGCCCACAATGACAGTGCCCATGGTAACAGTGCCGACAGTGACAGTGCCCATGGTGACACTTCTCACAGTGAATGTGCCCATGGGGACAGTTACCATGATGAGATTTCTCACGGTGATAGTGCCCGTTGTGACAGTGCTCACACTGACAATGCCCATGGTGCCACTGCCCATAGAGACATTCCGCACGGTCACTTTTCTCACGGTGAAAGTACCTATGGTGACACTGCACCTGGTGGCAGTGCAAAATGGTGACAGTGCCCATGGTGACATTGCTCATAGTGACTTTGCTTACAGTGATAGTCCTTACGGTGACAGTGTGCACAGTGACACTGCACACAGTTGCAGTGTTCATGGTGACAGTGTTCACGGTGATACTTTCCATGGTGATAGTGCCCATGGTGACACTGCACATGGTGGCAGTGAAAAATGGTGACAGTGCCCCTGTTGTCAGTTCTCATGGTGACCGTGCACATGGTGACAACCCGTGCAGACTGTACTCATGGTGACAGTACTCACGGTGACAGTTCTCATGTTTGCAGTATCCATGGTGACAGTGCTCACAGTGATAGTGCCCATGGTGAGAGTGCCCATGATGACAGGGCCCATGGTGCCATTGCCTATGGTGACAGTGCTCATGGTAACAGTGCCCAAGGTGACAGTGACCATGGTGAGAGTGCTCACACTGATGGTGCCCATGGTGACAGTGCTCATGGTGTCTGTCTACATTGTGCCAGTACCCATGGCAACAGTGCTCATGGTGACAGGGCCCACAGTGAGAGAGCTCACGGTGAGAGTGCTCACGGTAATAGTGCTCATGGTGACAGTGCAAATGGTGACAATACCATGGTGACAGTACTCATGTTGAAAATACCCATGGTGGCAGTTCTCATAGCGACAGATCTCATGGTGACATTGCTCATAATAGCAGTGCCCAGGTGCCAGTGCTCGTGGTGACGGTGCTAATGGTGACAGTGCTCTTGGTGGCAGTTCCCATCGGGACAATACTGATGGTGACACTGTGCATTGTTACAGTGCCCATGGTAACCGTGTTCACGGTGATAGTGCACATCGTGACAGTGCCCATGGTGGTAGTTCACCTGGTGACAGTGCTAAATAGTGACAGTGCACATGCTGACAGTGCTCACGGTGATAGTGCCCATGGTGACAGTGCACACGGTCATAATGGGCATTGTTACAGAGTTCATGGTGACAGCACACGGTGGCAGTGGCCATGGAGACAGTGCCCACAATGACAGTGCCCATGGTGACAGTGCCGACAGTGACAGTGCCCATGGTGACACTTCTCATGGTGACAGTGCCCATGGGGACAGTTAGCATGGTGAGATTTCTAATGGTGATAGTGCCCGTTGTGCCAGTGCTCACAGTAACAATGCCCATGGGGCCAGTGCCCATAGAGTCATTCCGCACGGTCACATTTCTCACGGTGAAAGTGCCTATGGTGATATTAACCATGGTGACACTGCACATGGTGGCAGAGCAAAATGGTGACAGTGCCCATGGTGACATTGCTCATGGTGACTTTGCTTACGGTGATAGTCCTTACAGTGACAGTACGCATGGTGACACTGCACACAGTGACAGTGTTCATGGTGAAAGTGTTCACGGTGATAGTTCCCATGGTGAGATTGTCCTGGTAACAGTGCCCATAGTCACAATTCTCATGGTGTAGTGCTCACAGTGACAGTGCCCATGGTGTCATGCCCATGGTGACAGTGCTCATGGTGACAGTGCTCATGTTGGCAGAGCCATAAATAAGAGTGCTCATTGTGGCAGTGCTCATGGTGTCCGTGCTCATGGTGACAGTGCCCATGATTACAGTGTTTATGGTGATAGATGTCACGGTGTCAGTGCCCACGCGGAGAGTGCCAAGGCTGACAAAGCCCAGGGTGATACTTCCCATTGTGACAGTGCCCACGGTGACAGTGCCCATGGTGACAGCACCCAGTGTGACAAGGCGCATGGTGACAGTGCTCACGGTGACAGTGCCCATGGTGACAGTGCCGATGGTGAGAGTGCCAATAGTGACAGTGCTCATGGTGAAACTGCCCACAGAGACATCGCCCATGGTGATAGTGTTCATGGTGACAACCCCACGGTGACAGTGCCAATGTTGATAGTCCCAGTGGTGACAGGTCTTACACTGAATGTGACCATGGTGTCTGTGCTCATGGTGACAGTGCTCAAGGTTATAGTCTCCATGTTGACAGTGCCGATGGTGACAATTCTCACGGTGACAGGGCCTATGGTGAAAATTCTCATAGTGACAGTGTTCACGGTGACAGTGCCCATGGTGCTATTACCCATGGTGACAGTTCTCATAGTGAAACTGCCCATGTTGACACTGCCCATGGTGGCAGTGCAAAATGGTGACAGTGCCCATGGTGATATTGCTCATGGTGACATTGCTTATGGTGATAGTGTGTATGGTGAAACTGCACACAGTGACATTGCTCATGGTGACAGTGTTCATGGCGTTAGTTCCTATGGTGAATGTGACCATGGGGACAGTGCCCATAGTCACAATTCTCATGGTGTAGTGCTCACGGTGACAGTGCCCATGGTGACAATACACAGGGTGACAGTATTCATGGTGACATTGCTCATGGTGAGAGTGCCCATGTTCACAACTGTCACGGTGATAGTTCCCATGGTGACAATACCCAGGGTAACAGAGCTGATGGTAAAAGTGTTCACGGTGACAGTGCCCATGGTGACAGTACCTAAGGTGACAATTCCCATGGTGAGACTGCTCATAGACAGTGCCCATGGTGACAATACCCAGCGTGTCCTGTCCATGGTGACAGTGATCATGGTGACACATCTCATGAGGACAGTGCCATAAGTGACAGTGCTCATGGTGACAGTGCCCATGGTGACAGTGCCTATGGTGATAGATATCATGGTGGCTGTGCCCAGGGAGACATTGCCCACGCTGACAAGACCCATGGTGATACTTCCCATTGTGACAGTGCCATCGGTGGCAGAGCCCATGGTGACAGTGCCCAAGATCACAGAGCCCATGGTGAGAGTGCTAACGGTGACTGTGCCCATGGTGACAGCACCCAGTGTGAAAATGCCCATTGTGACAGTGCTCACGGTGACCATGCCAATGGTGATAGTGCCAATAGTGAGAGTGCTCACGGTGACACTGCCCATGGACACACTGCCCATTGTGATAGTGCCCATCATGACAACCCCTCGGAGGCAGTGCCAATGGTGAGAGTCCCCGTGGTGACAGTTCTCATGGTGAAAGTGATCCTTTTGAAATTGCTCATGGTGACAGTGCTCATGGTGACAGTGCTCAAGGTGATAGTCTCCATGTTGACAGTGTGCATGGTGACTGTTCTCACGGTGACAGTGCCTATGGTGATTATGCTCTTAGTGACAGTGCTCATGGTGACAGTGCCCATGGTGACAGTGACCACGGTGACTGTTCTCACCGTGGTAGTGCCCATGGTGACAGTGTTCATGATGACAGTCCGCATTAAGGCTGTGCCCGTGGTGACATTGCTAATGGTGATAATTCTCACGGTGATAGTACGCACGTTGAAAATGACAAAGGTGACAACACCCAGGTGATAATAATCATGGTGAAAGTGCCCATGGTGGCAGTTCTCATACTGACAGTTCTTGTGACAGTGCTCATGGTGGCAGTGCTCGTGGTGACAGTGCTCTTGGTGACAGTGCTCATGGTGGCAGTGCCCATGGTGAGACTACCGATGGTGACCCTGCCCATGGTGACAGTGCACATGGTCATGGTGCCTCTGGTGGCAGTGCAATATAGTGAGAATGCCCATGATGATATTGCTCATGGTGATAGTGCCCATGGTGAGAGTGCCCATGGTTCCAGTGCTCATGGTGACAGTGCCCATTGTGACAGTGCCCTTGGTGACAGTGCACACCATGAGAGTGCCCATGGTGTCTGTGCCCATGGTGACAGTTCTTATCATGAGAGTGTTCACGGTAGCAGTGTTCATGGTAATAGTGCTCACGGAGGCATTGCCCACAATGAGAGTGCCCACGGTGAGAATACTGACTGTGACAGTGCCCATGATGACTTTTCTCTCTGTGACAGTGCCCTTGGGGACAGTTAGCACGGTGAGATTTCTCACAGTGATAGTGCACATTGTTTCAGTGCTCATAGTGACAAGACCCTAGGCGCCAGTGCCCATCATGGCATTGCTCACGGTGATATTTCTCACGGTGACAGTGCCCATGGTGATATTACCCATGGTGACAGTACTCAGTGATCAAGTGCTCATGGTGACATGGCATAAGGTGATAATGCTCACGGTGGCAGTGCAAAATGGTGACAGTGCCCATGGGGACATTGCTCATAGTGACTTTGCTTACAGTGATAGTCCTTACGGTGACACTGTGCATAGTGACACTGCACACAGTTGCAGTGTTCATGGTGACAGTGTTCACGGTGATACTTTCCATGGTGATAGTGCCCATGGTGACACTGCACATGGTGGCAGTGAAAAATGGTGACAGTGCCCCTGTTGTCAGTTCTCATGGTGACCGTGCACATGGTGACAACCCGTGCAGACTGTACTCATGGTGACAGTACTCACGGTGACAGTTCCCATGTTTGCAGTATCCATGGTGACAGTGCTCACAGTGATAGTGCCCATGGTGAGAGTGCCCATGATGACAGGGCCCATGGTGCCATTGCCTATGGTGACAGTGCTCATGGTAACAGTGCCCAAGGTGACAGTGACCATGGTGAGAGTGCTCACACTGATGGTGCCCATGGTGACAGTGCTCATGGTGTCTGTCTACATTGTGCCAGTACCCATGGCAACAGTGCTCATGGTGACAGGGACCACAGTGAGAGAGCTCACGGTGAGAGTGCTCACGGTAATAGTGCTCATGGTGACAGTGCAAATGGTGACAATACCATGGTGACAGTACTCATGTTGAAAATACCCATGGTGGCAGTTCTCATAGCGACAGATCTCATGGTGACATTGCTCATAATAGCAGTGCCCAGGTGCCAGTGCTCGTGGTGACGGTGCTAATGGTGACAGTGCTCTTGGTGGCAGTTCCCATCGGGACAATACTGATGGTGACACTGTGCATTGTTACAGTGCCCATGGTAACCGTGTTCACGGTGATAGTGCACATCGTGACAGTGCCCATGGTGGTAGTTCACCTGGTGACAGTGCTAAATAGTGACAGTGCACATGCTGACAGTGCTCACGGTGATAGGGCCCATGGTGACAGTGCACACGGTCATAATGGGCATTGTTACAGAGTTCATGGTGACAGCACACGGTGGCAGTGGCCATGGAGACAGTGCCCACAATGACAGTGCCCATGGTGACAGTGCCAACAGTGACAGTGCCCATGGTGACACTTCTCATGGTGACAGTGCCCATGGGGACAGTTAGCATGGTGAGATTTCTAACGGTGATAGTGCCCGTTGTGCCAGTGCTCACAGTAACAATGCCCATGGGGCCAGTGCCCATAGAGTCATTCCGCACGGTCACATTTCTCACGGTGAAAGTGCCTATGGTTATCTTAACCATGGTGACACTGCACATGGTGGCAGAGCAAAATGGCGACAGTGCCCATGGTGACATTGCTCATGGTGACTTTGCTTACGGTGATAGTCCTTACAGTGACAGTACGCATGGTGACACTGCACACAGTGACAGTGTTCATGGTGAAAGTGTTCACGGTGATAGTTCCCATGGTGAGATTGTCCTGGTAACAGTGCCCATAGTCACAATTCTCATGGTGTAGTGCTCACAGTGACAGTGCCCATGGTGTCATGCCCATGGTGACAGTGCTCATGGTGACAGTGCTCATGTTGGCAGAGCCATAAATAAGAGTGCTCATTGTGGCAGTGCTCATGGTGTCCGTGCTCATGGTGACAGTGCCCATGATTACAGTGTTTATGGTGATAGATGTCACGGTGTCAGTGCCCACGCGGAGAGTGCCAAGGCTGACAAAGCCCAGGGTGATACTTCCCATTGTGACAGTGCCCACGGTGACAGTGCCCATGGTGACAGCACCCAGTGTGACAAGGCGCATGGTGACAGTGCTCACGGTGACAGTGCCCATGGTGACAGTGCCGATGGTGAGAGTGCCAATAGTGACAGTGCTCATGGTGAAACTGCCCACAGAGACATCGCCCATGGTGATAGTGTTCATGGTGACAACCCCACGGTGACAGTGCCAATGTTGATAGTCCCAGTGGTGACAGGTCTTACATTGAATGTGACCATGGTGTCTGTGCTCATGGTGACAGTGCTCAAGGTTATAGTCTCCATGTTGACAGTGCCGATGGTGACAATTCTCACGGTGACAGGGCCTATGGTGAAAATTCTCATAGTGACAGTGTTCACGGTGACAGTGCCCATGGTGCTATTACCCATGGTGACAGTACTCATAGTGAAACTGCCCATGTTGACACTGCCCATGGTGGCAGTGTAAAATGGTGACAGTGCCCATGGTGATATTGCTCATGGTGACATTGCTTATGGTGATAGTGTGTATGGTGAAACTGCACACAGTGACATTGCTCATGGTGACAGTGTTCACGGCGTTAGTTCCTATGGTGAATGTGACCATGGGGACAGTGCCCATAGTCACAATTCTCATGGTGTAGTGCTCACGGTGACAGTGCCCATGGTGACAATACACAGGGTGACAGTATTCATGGTGACATTGCTCATGGTGAGAGTGCCCATGTTCACAACTGTCACGGTGATAGTTCCCATGGTGACAATACCCAGGGTAACAGAGCTGATGGTAAAAGTGTTCACGGTGACAGTGCCCATGGTGACAGTACCTAAGGTGACAATTCCCATGGTGAGACTGCTCATAGACAGTGCCCATGGTGACAATACCCAGCGTGTCCTGTCCATGGTGACAGTGATCATGGTGACACATCTCATGAGGACAGTGCCATAAGTGACAGTGCTCATTGTGGCAGTGCTCATGGTGACAGTGCCCATGGTGACAGTGCCTATGGTGATAGATATCATGGTGGCTGTGCCCAGGGAGACATTGCCCACGCTGACAAGACCCATGGTGATACTTCCCATTGTGACAGTGCCATCGGTGGCAGAGCCCATGGTGACAGTGCCCAAGATCACAGAGCCCATGGTGAGAGTGCTAACGGTGACTGTGCCCATGGTGACAGCACCCAGTGTGAAAATGCCCATTGTGACAGTGCTCACGGTGACCATGCCAATGGTGATAGTGCCAATAGTGAGAGTGCTCACGGTGACACTGCCCATGGACACACTGCCCATTGTGATAGTGCCCATCATGACAACCCCTCGGAGGCAGTGCCAATGGTGAGAGTCCCCGTGGTGACAGTTCTCATGGTGAAAGTGATCCTTTTGAAATTGCTCATGGTGACAGTGCTCATGGTGACAGTGCTCAAGGTGATAGTCTCCATGTTGACAGTGTGCATGGTGACTGTTCTCACGGTGACAGTGCCTATGGTGATTATGCTCTTAGTGACAGTGCTCATGGTGACAGTGCCCATGGTGACAGTGACCACGGTGACTGTTCTCACCGTGGTAGTGCCCATGGTGACAGTGTTCATGATGACAGTCCGCATTAAGGCTGTGCCCGTGGTGACATTGCTAATGGTGATAATTCTCACGGTGATAGTACGCACGTTGAAAATGACAAAGGTGACAACACCCAGGTGATAATAATCATGGTGAAAGTGCCCATGGTGGCAGTTCTCATACTGACAGTTCTTGTGACAGTGCTCATGGTGGCAGTGCTCGTGGTGACAGTGCTCTTGGTGACAGTGCTCATGGTGGCAGTGCCCATGGTGAGACTACCGATGGTGACCCTGCCCATGGTGACAGTGCACATGGTCATGGTGCCTCTGGTGGCAGTGCAATATAGTGAGAATGCCCATGATGATATTGCTCATGGTGATAGTGCCCATGGTGAGAGTGCCCATGGTTCCAGTGCTCATGGTGACAGTGCCCATTGTGACAGTGCCCTTGGTGACAGTGCACACCATGAGAGTGCCCATGGTGTCTGTGCCCATGGTGACAGTTCTTATCATGAGAGTGTTCACGGTAGCAGTGTTCATGGTAATAGTGCTCACGGAGGCATTGCCCACAATGAGAGTGCCCACGGTGAGAATACTGACTGTGACAGTGCCCATGATGACTTTTCTCTCTGTGACAGTGCCCTTGGGGACAGTTAGCACGGTGAGATTTCTCACAGTGATAGTGCACATTGTTTCAGTGCTCATAGTGACAAGACCCTAGGCGCCAGTGCCCATCATGGCATTGCTCACGGTGATATTTCTCACGGTGACAGTGCCCATGGTGATATTACCCATGGTGACAGTACTCAGTGATCAAGTGCTCATGGTGACATGGCATAAGGTGATAATGCTCACGGTGGCAGTGCAAAATGGTGACAGTGCCCATGGGGACATTGCTCATAGTGACTTTGCTTACAGTGATAGTCCTTACGGTGACACTGTGCATAGTGACACTGCACACAGTTGCAGTGTTCATGGTGACAGTGTTCACGGTGATACTTTCCATGGTGATAGTGCCCATGGTGACACTGCACATGGTGGCAGTGAAAAATGGTGACAGTGCCCCTGTTGTCAGTTCTCATGGTGACCGTGCACATGGTGACAACCCGTGCAGACTGTACTCATGGTGACAGTACTCACGGTGACATTTCTCATGTTTGCAGTATCCATGGTGACAGTGCTCACAGTGATAGTGCCCATGGTGAGAGTGCCCATGATGACAGGGCCCATGGTGCCATTGCCTATGGTGACAGTGCTCATGGTAACAGTGCCCAAGGTGACAGTGACCATGGTGAGAGTGCTCACACTGATGGTGCCCATGGTGACAGTGCTCATGGTGTCTGTCTACATTGTGCCAGTACCCATGGCAACAGTGCTCATGGTGACAGGGCCCACAGTGAGAGAGCTCACGGTGAGAGTGCTCACGGTAATAGTGCTCATGGTGACAGTGCAAATGGTGACAATACCATGGTGACAGTACTCATGTTGAAAATACCCATGGTGGCAGTTCTCATAGCGACAGATCTCATGGTGACATTGCTCATAATAGCAGTGCCCAGGTGCCAGTGCTCGTGGTGACGGTGCTAATGGTGACAGTGCTCTTGGTGGCAGTTCCCATCGGGACAATACTGATGGTGACACTGTGCATTGTTACAGTGCCCATGGTAACCGTGTTCACGGTGATAGTGCACATCGTGACAGTGCCCATGGTGGTAGTTCACCTGGTGACAGTGCTAAATAGTGACAGTGCACATGCTGACAGTGCTCACGGTGATAGTGCCCATGGTGACAGTGCACACGGTCATAATGGGCATTGTTACAGAGTTCATGGTGACAGCACACGGTGGCAGTGGCCATGGAGACAGTGCCCACAATGACAGTGCCCATGGTGACAGTGCCGACAGTGACAGTGCCCATGGTGACACTTCTCATGGTGACAGTGCCCATGGGGACAGTTAGCATGGTGAGATTTCTAATGGTGATAGTGCCCGTTGTGCCAGTGCTCACAGTAACAATGCCCATGGGGCCAGTGCCCATAGAGTCATTCCGCACGGTCACATTTCTCACGGTGAAAGTGCCTATGGTGATATTAACCATGGTGACACTGCACATGGTGGCAGAGCAAAATGGTGACAGTGCCCATGGTGACATTGCTCATGGTGACTTTGCTTACGGTGATAGTCCTTACAGTGACAGTACGCATGGTGACACTGCACACAGTGACAGTGTTCATGGTGAAAGTGTTCACGGTGATAGTTCCCATGGTGAGATTGTCCTGGTAACAGTGCCCATAGTCACAATTCTCATGGTGTAGTGCTCACAGTGACAGTGCCCATGGTGTCATGCCCATGGTGACAGTGCTCATGGTGACAGTGCTCATGTTGGCAGAGCCATAAATAAGAGTGCTCATTGTGGCAGTGCTCATGGTGTCCGTGCTCATGGTGACAGTGCCCATGATTACAGTGTTTATGGTGATAGATGTCACGGTGTCAGTGCCCACGCGGAGAGTGCCAAGGCTGACAAAGCCCAGGGTGATACTTCCCATTGTGACAGTGCCCACGGTGACAGTGCCCATGGTGACAGCACCCAGTGTGACAAGGCGCATGGTGACAGTGCTCACGGTGACAGTGCCCATGGTGACAGTGCCGATGGTGAGAGTGCCAATAGTGACAGTGCTCATGGTGAAACTGCCCACAGAGACATCGCCCATGGTGATAGTGTTCATGGTGACAACCCCACGGTGACAGTGCCAATGTTGATAGTCCCAGTGGTGACAGGTCTTACACTGAATGTGACCATGGTGTCTGTGCTCATGGTGACAGTGCTCAAGGTTATAGTCTCCATGTTGACAGTGCCGATGGTGACAATTCTCACGGTGACAGGGCCTATGGTGAAAATTCTCATAGTGACAGTGTTCACGGTGACAGTGCCCATGGTGCTATTACCCATGGTGACAGTTCTCATAGTGAAACTGCCCATGTTGACACTGCCCATGGTGGCAGTGCAAAATGGTGACAGTGCCCATGGTGATATTGCTCATGGTGACATTGCTTATGGTGATAGTGTGTATGGTGAAACTGCACACAGTGACATTGCTCATGGTGACAGTGTTCATGGCGTTAGTTCCTATGGTGAATGTGACCATGGGGACAGTGCCCATAGTCACAATTCTCATGGTGTAGTGCTCACGGTGACAGTGCCCATGGTGACAATACACAGGGTGACAGTATTCATGGTGACATTGCTCATGGTGAGAGTGCCCATGTTCACAACTGTCACGGTGATAGTTCCCATGGTGACAATACCCAGGGTAACAGAGCTGATGGTAAAAGTGTTCACGGTGACAGTGCCCATGGTGACAGTACCTAAGGTGACAATTCCCATGGTGAGACTGCTCATAGACAGTGCCCATGGTGACAATACCCAGCGTGTCCTGTCCATGGTGACAGTGATCATGGTGACACATCTCATGAGGACAGTGCCATAAGTGACAGTGCTCATGGTGACAGTGCCCATGGTGACAGTGCCTATGGTGATAGATATCATGGTGGCTGTGCCCAGGGAGACATTGCCCACGCTGACAAGACCCATGGTGATACTTCCCATTGTGACAGTGCCATCGGTGGCAGAGCCCATGGTGACAGTGCCCAAGATCACAGAGCCCATGGTGAGAGTGCTAACGGTGACTGTGCCCATGGTGACAGCACCCAGTGTGAAAATGCCCATTGTGACAGTGCTCACGGTGACCATGCCAATGGTGATAGTGCCAATAGTGAGAGTGCTCACGGTGACACTGCCCATGGACACACTGCCCATTGTGATAGTGCCCATCATGACAACCCCTCGGAGGCAGTGCCAATGGTGAGAGTCCCCGTGGTGACAGTTCTCATGGTGAAAGTGATCCTTTTGAAATTGCTCATGGTGACAGTGCTCATGGTGACAGTGCTCAAGGTGATAGTCTCCATGTTGACAGTGTGCATGGTGACTGTTCTCACGGTGACAGTGCCTATGGTGATTATGCTCTTAGTGACAGTGCTCATGGTGACAGTGCCCATGGTGACAGTGACCACGGTGACTGTTCTCACCGTGGTAGTGCCCATGGTGACAGTGTTCATGATGACAGTCCGCATTAAGGCTGTGCCCGTGGTGACATTGCTAATGGTGATAATTCTCACGGTGATAGTACGCACGTTGAAAATGACAAAGGTGACAACACCCAGGTGATAATAATCATGGTGAAAGTGCCCATGGTGGCAGTTCTCATACTGACAGTTCTTGTGACAGTGCTCATGGTGGCAGTGCTCGTGGTGACAGTGCTCTTGGTGACAGTGCTCATGGTGGCAGTGCCCATGGTGAGACTACCGATGGTGACCCTGCCCATGGTGACAGTGCACATGGTCATGGTGCCTCTGGTGGCAGTGCAATATAGTGAGAATGCCCATGATGATATTGCTCATGGTGATAGTGCCCATGGTGAGAGTGCCCATGGTTCCAGTGCTCATGGTGACAGTGCCCATTGTGACAGTGCCCTTGGTGACAGTGCACACCATGAGAGTGCCCATGGTGTCTGTGCCCATGGTGACAGTTCTTATCATGAGAGTGTTCACGGTAGCAGTGTTCATGGTAATAGTGCTCACGGAGGCATTGCCCACAATGAGAGTGCCCACGGTGAGAATACTGACTGTGACAGTGCCCATGATGACTTTTCTCTCTGTGACAGTGCCCTTGGGGACAGTTAGCACGGTGAGATTTCTCACAGTGATAGTGCACATTGTTTCAGTGCTCATAGTGACAAGACCCTAGGCGCCAGTGCCCATCATGGCATTGCTCACGGTGATATTTCTCACGGTGACAGTGCCCATGGTGATATTACCCATGGTGACAGTACTCAGTGATCAAGTGCTCATGGTGACATGGCATAAGGTGATAATGCTCACGGTGGCAGTGCAAAATGGTGACAGTGCCCATGGGGACATTGCTCATAGTGACTTTGCTTACAGTGATAGTCCTTACGGTGACACTGTGCATAGTGACACTGCACACAGTTGCAGTGTTCATGGTGACAGTGTTCACGGTGATACTTTCCATGGTGATAGTGCCCATGGTGACACTGCACATGGTGGCAGTGAAAAATGGTGACAGTGCCCCTGTTGTCAGTTCTCATGGTGACCGTGCACATGGTGACAACCCGTGCAGACTGTACTCATGGTGACAGTACTCACGGTGACAGTTCCCATGTTTGCAGTATCCATGGTGACAGTGCTCACAGTGATAGTGCCCATGGTGAGAGTGCCCATGATGACAGGGCCCATGGTGCCATTGCCTATGGTGACAGTGCTCATGGTAACAGTGCCCAAGGTGACAGTGACCATGGTGAGAGTGCTCACACTGATGGTGCCCATGGTGACAGTGCTCATGGTGTCTGTCTACATTGTGCCAGTACCCATGGCAACAGTGCTCATGGTGACAGGGACCACAGTGAGAGAGCTCACGGTGAGAGTGCTCACGGTAATAGTGCTCATGGTGACAGTGCAAATGGTGACAATACCATGGTGACAGTACTCATGTTGAAAATACCCATGGTGGCAGTTCTCATAGCGACAGATCTCATGGTGACATTGCTCATAATAGCAGTGCCCAGGTGCCAGTGCTCGTGGTGACGGTGCTAATGGTGACAGTGCTCTTGGTGGCAGTTCCCATCGGGACAATACTGATGGTGACACTGTGCATTGTTACAGTGCCCATGGTAACCGTGTTCACGGTGATAGTGCACATCGTGACAGTGCCCATGGTGGTAGTTCACCTGGTGACAGTGCTAAATAGTGACAGTGCACATGCTGACAGTGCTCACGGTGATAGTGCCCATGGTGACAGTGCACACGGTCATAATGGGCATTGTTACAGAGTTCATGGTGACAGCACACGGTGGCAGTGGCCATGGAGACAGTGCCCACAATGACAGTGCCCATGGTGACAGTGCCAACAGTGACAGTGCCCATGGTGACACTTCTCATGGTGACAGTGCCCATGGGGACAGTTAGCATGGTGAGATTTCTAACGGTGATAGTGCCCGTTGTGCCAGTGCTCACAGTAACAATGCCCATGCGGCCAGTGCCCATAGAGTCATTCCGCACGGTCACATTTCTCACGGTGAAAGTGCCTATGGTGATCTTAACCATGGTGACACTGCACATGGTGGCAGAGCAAAATGGTGACAGTGCCCATGGTGACATTGCTCATGGTGACTTTGCTTACGGTGATAGTCCTTACAGTGACAGTACGCATGGTGACACTGCACACAGTGACAGTGTTCATGGTGAAAGTGTTCACGGTGATAGTTCCCATGGTGAGATTGTCCTGGTAACAGTGCCCATAGTCACAATTCTCATGGTGTAGTGCTCACAGTGACAGTGCCCATGGTGTCATGCCCATGGTGACAGTGCTCATGGTGACAGTGCTCATGTTGGCAGAGCCATAAATAAGAGTGCTCATTGTGGCAGTGCTCATGGTGTCCGTGCTCATGGTGACAGTGCCCATGATTACAGTGTTTATGGTGATAGATGTCACGGTGTCAGTGCCCACGCGGAGAGTGCCAAGGCTGACAAAGCCCAGGGTGATACTTCCCATTGTGACAGTGCCCACGGTGACAGTGCCCATGGTGACAGCACCCAGTGTGACAAGGCGCATGGTGACAGTGCTCACGGTGACAGTGCCCATGGTGACAGTGCCGATGGTGAGAGTGCCAATAGTGACAGTGCTCATGGTGAAACTGCCCACAGAGACATCGCCCATGGTGATAGTGTTCATGGTGACAACCCCACGGTGACAGTGCCAATGTTGATAGTCCCAGTGGTGACAGGTCTTACATTGAATGTGACCATGGTGTCTGTGCTCATGGTGACAGTGCTCAAGGTTATAGTCTCCATGTTGACAGTGCCGATGGTGACAATTCTCACGGTGACAGGGCCTATGGTGAAAATTCTCATAGTGACAGTGTTCACGGTGACAGTGCCCATGGTGCTATTACCCATGGTGACAGTACTCATAGTGAAACTGCCCATGTTGACACTGCCCATGGTGGCAGTGCAAAATGGTGACAGTGCCCATGGTGATATTGCTCATGGTGACATTGCTTATGGTGATAGTGTGTATGGTGAAACTGCACACAGTGACATTGCTCATGGTGACAGTGTTCACGGCGTTAGTTCCTATGGTGAATGTGACCATGGGGACAGTGCCCATAGTCACAATTCTCATGGTGTAGTGCTCACGGTGACAGTGCCCATGGTGACAATACACAGGGTGACAGTATTCATGGTGACATTGCTCATGGTGAGAGTGCCCATGTTCACAACTGTCACGGTGATAGTTCCCATGGTGACAATACCCAGGGTAACAGAGCTGATGGTAAAAGTGTTCACGGTGACAGTGCCCATGGTGACAGTACCTAAGGTGACAATTCCCATGGTGAGACTGCTCATAGACAGTGCCCATGGTGACAATACCCAGCGTGTCCTGTCCATGGTGACAGTGATCATGGTGACACATCTCATGAGGACAGTGCCATAAGTGACAGTGCTCATTGTGGCAGTGCTCATGGTGACAGTGCCCATGGTGACAGTGCCTATGGTGATAGATATCATGGTGGCTGTGCCCAGGGAGACATTGCCCACGCTGACAAGACCCATGGTGATACTTCCCATTGTGACAGTGCCATCGGTGGCAGAGCCCATGGTGACAGTGCCCAAGATCACAGAGCCCATGGTGAGAGTGCTAACGGTGACTGTGCCCATGGTGACAGCACCCAGTGTGAAAATGCCCATTGTGACAGTGCTCACGGTGACCATGCCAATGGTGATAGTGCCAATAGTGAGAGTGCTCACGGTGACACTGCCCATGGACACACTGCCCATTGTGATAGTGCCCATCATGACAACCCCTCGGAGGCAGTGCCAATGGTGAGAGTCCCCGTGGTGACAGTTCTCATGGTGAAAGTGATCCTTTTGAAATTGCTCATGGTGACAGTGCTCATGGTGACAGTGCTCAAGGTGATAGTCTCCATGTTGACAGTGTGCATGGTGACTGTTCTCATGGTGACAGTGCCTATGGTGATTATGCTCTTAGTGACAGTGCTCATGGTGACAGTGCCCATGGTGACAGTGACCACGGTGACTGTTCTCACCGTGGTAGTGCCCATGGTGACAGTGTTCATGATGACAGTCCGCATTAAGGCTGTGCCCGTGGTGACATTGCTAATGGTGATAATTCTCACGGTGATAGTACGCACGTTGAAAATGACAAAGGTGACAACACCCAGGTGATAATAATCATGGTGAAAGTGCCCATGGTGGCAGTTCTCATACTGACAGTTCTTGTGACAGTGCTCATGGTGGCAGTGCTCGTGGTGACAGTGCTCTTGGTGACAGTGCTCATGGTGGCAGTGCCCATGGTGAGACTACCGATGGTGACCCTGCCCATGGTGACAGTGCACATGGTCATGGTGCCTCTGGTGGCAGTGCAATATAGTGAGAATGCCCATGATGATATTGCTCATGGTGATAGTGCCCATGGTGAGAGTGCCCATGGTTCCAGTGCTCATGGTGACAGTGCCCATTGTGACAGTGCCCTTGGTGACAGTGCACACCATGAGAGTGCCCATGGTGTCTGTGCCCATGGTGACAGTTCTTATCATGAGAGTGTTCACGGTAGCAGTGTTCATGGTAATAGTGCTCACGGAGGCATTGCCCACAATGAGAGTGCCCACGGTGAGAATACTGACTGTGACAGTGCCCATGATGACTTTTCTCTCTGTGACAGTGCCCTTGGGGACAGTTAGCACGGTGAGATTTCTCACAGTGATAGTGCACATTGTTTCAGTGCTCATAGTGACAAGACCCTAGGCGCCAGTGCCCATCATGGCATTGCTCACGGTGATATTTCTCACGGTGACAGTGCCCATGGTGATATTACCCATGGTGACAGTACTCAGTGATCAAGTGCTCATGGTGACATGGCATAAGGTGATAATGCTCACGGTGGCAGTGCAAAATGGTGACAGTGCCCATGGGGACATTGCTCATAGTGACTTTGCTTACAGTGATAGTCCTTACGGTGACACTGTGCATAGTGACACTGCACACAGTTGCAGTGTTCATGGTGACAGTGTTCACGGTGATACTTTCCATGGTGATAGTGCCCATGGTGACACTGCACATGGTGGCAGTGAAAAATGGTGACAGTGCCCCTGTTGTCAGTTCTCATGGTGACCGTGCACATGGTGACAACCCGTGCAGACTGTACTCATGGTGACAGTACTCACGGTGACATTTCTCATGTTTGCAGTATCCATGGTGACAGTGCTCACAGTGATAGTGCCCATGGTGAGAGTGCCCATGATGACAGGGCCCATGGTGCCATTGCCTATGGTGACAGTGCTCATGGTAACAGTGCCCAAGGTGACAGTGACCATGGTGAGAGTGCTCACACTGATGGTGCCCATGGTGACAGTGCTCATGGTGTCTGTCTACATTGTGCCAGTACCCATGGCAACAGTGCTCATGGTGACAGGGACCACAGTGAGAGAGCTCACAGTGAGAGTGCTCACTTTAATAGTGCTCATGGTGACAGTGCAAATGGTGACAATACCATGGTGACAGTACTCATGTTGAAAATACCCATGGTGGCAGTTCTCATAGCGACAGATCTCATGGTGACATTGCTCATAATAGCAGTGCCCAGGTGCCAGTGCTCGTGGTGACGGTGCTAATGGTGACAGTGCTCTTGGTGGCAGTTCCCATCGGGACAATACTGATGGTGACACTGTGCATTGTTACAGTGCCCATGGTAACCGTGTTCACGGTGATAGTGCACATCGTGACAGTGCCCATGGTGGTAGTTCACCTGGTGACAGTGCTAAATAGTGACAGTGCACATGCTGACAGTGCTCACGGTGATAGTGCCCATGGTGACAGTGCACACGGTGATAATGGGCATTGTTACAGAGTTCATGGTGACAGCACACGGTGGCAGTGGCCATGGAGACAGTGCCCACAATGACAGTGCCCATGGTGACAGTGCCGACAGTGACAGTGCCCATGGTGACACTTCTCATGGTGACAGTGCCCATGGGGACAGTTAGCATGGTGAGATTTCTAACGGTGATAGTGCCCGTTGTGCCAGTGCTCACAGTAACAATGCCCATGCGGCCAGTGCCCATAGAGTCATTCCGCACGGTCACATTTCTCACGGTGAAAGTGCCTATGGTGATATTAACCATGGTGACACTGCACATGGTGGCAGAGCAAAATGGCGACAGTGCCCATGGTGACATTGCTCATGGTGACTTTGCTTACGGTGATAGTCCTTACAGTGACAGTACGCATGGTGACACTGCACACAGTGACAGTGTTCATGGTGAAAGTGTTCACGGTGATAGTTCCCATGGTGAGATTGTCCTGGTAACAGTGCCCATAGTCACAATTCTCATGGTGTAGTGCTCACAGTGACAGTGCCCATGGTGTCATGCCCATGGTGACAGTGCTCATGGTGACAGTGCTCATGTTGGCAGAGCCATAAATAAGAGTGCTCATTGTGGCAGTGCTCATGGTGTCTGTGCTCATGGTGACAGTGCCCATGATTACAGTGTTTATGGTGATAGATGTCACGGTGTCAGTGCCCACGCGGAGAGTGCCAAGGCTGACAAAGCCCAGGGTGATACTTCCCATTGTGACAGTGCCCACGGTGACAGTGCCCATGGTGACAGCACCCAGTGTGACAAGGCGCATGGTGACAGTGCTCACGGTGACAGTGCCCATGGTGACAGTGCCGATGGTGAGAGTGCCAATAGTGACAGTGCTCATGGTGAAACTGCCCACAGAGACATCGCCCATGGTGATAGTGTTCATGGTGACAACCCCACGGTGACAGTGCCAATGTTGATAGTCCCAGTGGTGACAGGTCTTACATTGAATGTGACCATGGTGTCTGTGCTCATGGTGACAGTGCTCAAGGTTATAGTCTCCATGTTGACAGTGCCGATGGTGACAATTCTCACGGTGACAGGGCCTGTGGTGAAAATTCTCATAGTGACAGTGTTCACGGTGACAGTGCCCATGGTGCTATTACCCATGGTGACAGTTCTCATAGTGAAACTGCCCATGTTGACACTGCCCATGGTGGCAGTGCAAAATGGTGACAGTGCCCATGGTGATATTGCTCATGGTGACATTGCTTATGGTGATAGTGTGTATGGTGAAACTGCACACAGTGACTTTGCTCATGGTGACAGTGTTCATGGCGTTAGTTCCTATGGTGAATGTGACCATGGGGACAGTGCCCATAGTCACAATTCTCATGGTGTAGTGCTCACGGTGACAGTGCCCATGGTGACAATACACAGGGTGACAGTATTCATGGTGACATTGCTCATGGTGAGAGTGCCCATGTTCACAACTGTCACGGTGATAGTTCCCATGGTGACAATACCCAGGGTAACAGAGCTGATGGTAAAAGTGTTCACGGTGACAGTGCCCATGGTGACAGTACCTAAGGTGACAATTCCCATGGTGAGACTGCTCATAGACAGTGCCCATGGTGACAATACCCAGCGTGTCCTGTCCATGGTGACAGTGATCATGGTGACACATCTCATGAGGACAGTGCCATAAGTGACAGTGCTCATTGTGGCAGTGCTCATGGTGACAGTGCCCATGGTGACAGTGCCTATGGTGATAGATATCATGGTGGCTGTGCCCAGGGAGACATTGCCCACGCTGACAAGACCCATGGTGATACTTCCCATTGTGACAGTGCCATCGGTGGCAGAGCCCATGGTGACAGTGCCCAAGATCACAGAGCCCATGGTGAGAGTGCTAACGGTGACTGTGCCCATGGTGACAGCACCCAGTGTGAAAATGCCCATTGTGACAGTGCTCACGGTGACCATGCCAATGGTGATAGTGCCAATAGTGAGAGTGCTCACGGTGACACTGCCCATGGACACACTGCCCATTGTGATAGTGCCCATCATGACAACCCCTCGGAGGCAGTGCCAATGGTGAGAGTCCCCGTGGTGACAGTTCTCATGGTGAAAGTGATCCTTTTGAAATTGCTCATGGTGACAGTGCTCATGGTGACAGTGCTCAAGGTGATAGTCTCCATGTTGACAGTGTGCATGGTGACTGTTCTCACGGTGACAGTGCCTATGGTGATTATGCTCTTAGTGACAGTGCTCATGGTGACAGTGCCCATGGTGACAGTGACCACGGTGACTGTTCTCACCGTGGTAGTGCCCATGGTGACAGTGTTCATGATGACAGTCCGCATTAAGGCTGTGCCCGTGGTGACATTGCTAATGGTGATAATTCTCACGGTGATAGTACGCACGTTGAAAATGACAAAGGTGACAACACCCAGGTGATAATAATCATGGTGAAAGTGCCCATGGTGGCAGTTCTCATACTGACAGTTCTTGTGACAGTGCTCATGGTGGCAGTGCTCGTGGTGACAGTGCTCTTGGTGACAGTGCTCATGGTGGCAGTGCCCATGGTGAGACTACCGATGGTGACCCTGCCCATGGTGACAGTGCACATGGTCATGGTGCCTCTGGTGGCAGTGCAATATAGTGAGAATGCCCATGATGATATTGCTCATGGTGATAGTGCCCATGGTGAGAGTGCCCATGGTTCCAGTGCTCATGGTGACAGTGCCCATTGTGACAGTGCCCTTGGTGACAGTGCACACCATGAGAGTGCCCATGGTGTCTGTGCCCATGGTGACAGTTCTTATCATGAGAGTGTTCACGGTAGCAGTGTTCATGGTAATAGTGCTCAGGGAGGCATTGCCCACAATGAGAGTGCCCACGGTGAGAATACTGACTGTGACAGTGCCCATGATGACTTTTCTCTCTGTGACAGTGCCCTTGGGGACAGTTAGCACGGTGAGATTTCTCACAGTGATAGTGCACATTGTTTCAGTGCTCATAGTGACAAGACCCTAGGCGCCAGTGCCCATCATGGCATTGCTCACGGTGATATTTCTCACGGTGACAGTGCCCATGGTGATATTACCCATGGTGACAGTACTCAGTGATCAAGTGCTCATGGTGACATGGCATAAGGTGATAATGCTCACGGTGGCAGTGCAAAATGGTGACAGTGCCCATGGGGACATTGCTTAATGTGATAGTCCTTGTGGTGACATTGTGCATGGTGACATTGCCCACCATGACAGTGCTCTTGTTGACAGTGCTCATGGTGATAGTGCCAATGTTGGAAGTGCCCATCGTGAAAGTGTCCATGGTGACAGTTCTTATGATGAGAGTGGTCAGAGTGGCAGTGCTCATGGTGAAAGTGCCCATGGTGACACAGCCCACGGTGACAGTGTCCATAGTTATAGTGTCCATGGTGACAGTACTAACAGTGAAATTGTCCATGGGGACACTGCCCATGGTGAAAGTGCCCATGGTCACAACACTCACGGTGATAGTGCTCACGGTGAGAGTGGCCATGGTGACAGTGACCACGGTGACAGTTCTAATGGTGATACTGCCCATGATGACAGTGCTCATGGTGACAGTCCACATTGTACCAGTGCCCAAGGTGACAGTGCTCATGGTGACAGTGCCCAAAGTCACAATACCCATGGTGACAGTGCCCAGGCTGACAGTTCTCAAGGTGATAGTGCCCATGGTGACAGTGCCCATGGTGATACAGAGAATGGGGACAGTGCTTATGGTGACAGTGGTCATGGTTGCAGTACCCATGGTGATAGTGCTGAAACTGACAGTGCCCTTGGGGATAGTGCCCATGGTGAGTGTGCTCGTGTTAATTGTGTCCATGGTGGCAGTTCCCATTGTGAAAGTGCTCATGATGACAGTGCCCATGTGGGTAGTTCCCATGGTGACAGTGCTCATGGTGATAGTGACCATGTTAAGAGTGCACATGGTGGCTGTGCCCTTGGTGACAGTGCCCATGATGACAGTATTCATGGTGACAGTGCTCACGGTGATAATGCCCATGGTGGCAGTGCACATGGTGGTAGTGCACATGGTGGCAGTGAAAAATGGGGACAGTTCCCATGCTGACAGTTCTCATTGTGACAATGCACACAGTCACAACCGATGCTGACACTGCTCATGGTAGCTGTACCCTTGGTGACAGTGCTCAGAGTGATAGTGCCCATGGTGGCAGTGTCCATGGTGACACTGCCCATGGTGACAATGCCCATGATGACAGTGCCCATGGAGTCAGTGCCCACGGAGCCATTGCCTATGGTAACAGTGCTCACAGTGACAGTACCCATGGTAACAGTGACCATGGTGAGAGTGCTCATGGTGATAGTGTCTATGGTGACAGATCACACTGTGACAGTCCGCATTGTGCCAGTACCAATAGTGACAGTACCCATGGTGACATTGACCACGGTGAGAGTGATCACGGTGCTAGTGCTCACAGTAATAGTGCTCATGGTGACAGTGCCGACAGTGAAGGTGCTCACGGTGACAGTGCCTCTGGTGATAGTGCCCATGGTGAGAGTCCGCCCATTGATAGTGTCCATGGTGGCAGTTCCCATTGTGAAAATGCTCATGATGACATTGCCCATGTTGGTAGTCCCCATGGTGACAGTGCTCACGGTGATAGTGACCTTGGTAACTGTGCACATGGTGGCCGTGCCCTTGGTGACAGTGCCAATGATGACAGTACTCATGGTGACAGTTCTCACGGTGATAGTGCCCATGGTGATATTGCACATGGTGGCAGTGAAAAATGGTGACAGTGCCCATGTTGACAGTTCTCATGGTGACAGTGCACACGGTGACAACCCATGCAGACAGTACTCACGGTGACAGTTCTCATGGTTGCAGTACCCATGGGGACAGTGCTCACAGTGATACTGCCCATGGTGGCAGTGCCCATGGTGACAGTGCCCATGGTGACACTGCCCATGATGACAGTGCCCATGGTGAAAGTTCCCACGGCGCCATTGCCTATGGTGACAGTGCTCATGGTAACAGTGCCCATGGTGACAGTGACCATGGTGAGAGTGCTCACACTGATAGTGCCCATGGTGACAGGGCTCATGGTGCCAGTCCGCATTGTGCCAGTACCCATGGCGACAGTGCTCATGGTGACACTGACCACAGTGAGAGTGCTCACTGTGATAGAGCTCACGGTAATAGTGCTCATGGTGACAGTGCAAATGGTGACAATACCCATGGTGACAGTACTCATGTTGAAAATACCCATGGTGGCAGTTCTCATGGTGACAGTGCTCATAATAGCAGTGCCCAAGGTGGCAGTCCTCGTGGTGACAGTGCTAATGGTGACAGTGCTCTTGGTGGCAGTTCCCATGGGGACATTACCGATGGTGACCCTGTGCATTGTTACAGTGCCCATGGTAACCGTGCTCACGGTGGTAGTGCACATCGTGACAGTGCCCATGGTGGCAGTTCACCTGGTGACAGTGCTAAATCGTGACAGTGCACATGCTGACAGTGCTCACGGTGATAGTGCCCATGGTGACAGTGCCCACGGTGATAATGGGTATTATTACAGTGTTCATCTTGACAGAGCCCAAGTTGGCAGTGGCCATGGTGACAGTGCCCACAATGACAGTGCCCATGGTAACAGTGCCGACAGTGACAGTGCCCATGGTGACACTTCTCACAGTGAATGTGCCCATGGGGACAGTTACCATGATGAGATTTCTCACGGTGATAGTGCCCGTTGTGACAGTGCTCACACTGACAATGCCCATGGTGCCACTGCCCATAGAGACATTCCGCACGGTCACTTTTCTCACGGTGAAAGTACCTATGGTGACACTGCACCTGGTGGCAGTGCAAAATGGTGACAGTGCCCATGGTGACATTGCTCATAGTGACTTTGCTTACAGTGATAGTCCTTACGGTGACAGTGTGCACAGTGACACTGCACACAGTTGCAGTGTTCATGGTGACAGTGTTCACGGTGATACTTTCCATGGTGATAGTGCCCATGGTGACACTGCACATGGTGGCAGTGAAAAATGGTGACAGTGCCCCTGTTGTCAGTTCTCATGGTGACCGTGCACATGGTGACAACCCGTGCAGACTGTACTCATGGTGACAGTACTCACGGTGACAGTTCTCATGTTTGCAGTATCCATGGTGACAGTGCTCACAGTGATAGTGCCCATGGTGAGAGTGCCCATGATGACAGGGCCCATGGTGCCATTGCCTATGGTGACAGTGCTCATGGTAACAGTGCCCAAGGTGACAGTGACCATGGTGAGAGTGCTCACACTGATGGTGCCCATGGTGACAGTGCTCATGGTGTCTGTCTACATTGTGCCAGTACCCATGGTAACAGTGCTCATGGTGACAGGGACCACAGTGAGAGAGCTCACGGTGAGAGTGCTCACGGTAATAGTGCTCATGGTGACAGTGCAAATGGTGACAATACCATGGTGACAGTACTCATGTTGAAAATACCCATGGTGGCAGTTCTCATAGCGACAGATCTCATGGTGACATTGCTCATAATAGCAGTGCCCAGGTGCCAGTGCTCGTGGTGACGGTGCTAATGGTGACAGTGCTCTTGGTGGCAGTTCCCATCGGGACAATACTGATGGTGACACTGTGCATTGTTACAGTGCCCATGGTAACCGTGTTCACGGTGATAGTGCACATCGTGACAGTGCCCATGGTGGTAGTTCACCTGGTGACAGTGCTAAATAGTGACAGTGCACATGCTGACAGTGCTCACGGTGATAGTGCCCATGGTGACAGTGCACACGGTCATAATGGGCATTGTTACAGAGTTCATGGTGACAGCACACGGTGGCAGTGGCCATGGAGACAGTGCCCACAATGACAGTGCCCATGGTGACAGTGCCGACAGTGACAGTGCCCATGGTGACACTTCTCATGGTGACAGTGCCCATGGGGACAGTTAGCATGGTGAGATTTCTAATGGTGATAGTGCCCGTTGTGCCAGTGCTCACAGTAACAATGCCCATGGGGCCAGTGCCCATAGAGTCATTCCGCACGGTCACATTTCTCACGGTGAAAGTGCCTATGGTGATATTAACCATGGTGACACTGCACATGGTGGCAGAGCAAAATGGTGACAGTGCCCATGGTGACATTGCTCATGGTGACTTTGCTTACGGTGATAGTCCTTACAGTGACAGTACGCATGGTGACACTGCACACAGTGACAGTGTTCATGGTGAAAGTGTTCACGGTGATAGTTCCCATGGTGAGATTGTCCTGGTAACAGTGCCCATAGTCACAATTCTCATGGTGTAGTGC
The DNA here is from genome assembly GCF_964341445.2 of Mesoplodon mirus. NCBI lineage: Eukaryota > Metazoa > Chordata > Mammalia > Artiodactyla > Ziphiidae > Mesoplodon > Mesoplodon mirus. The sequence continues at coordinate 254,922 of NW_028295630.1, forward strand.
TCACAGTGACAGTGCCCATGGTGTCATGCCCATGGTGACAGTGCTCATGGTGACAGTGCTCATGTTGGCAGAGCCATAAATAAGAGTGCTCATTGTGGCAGTGCTCATGGTGTCCGTGCTCATGGTGACAGTGCCCATGATTACAGTGTTTATGGTGATAGATGTCACGGTGTCAGTGCCCACGCGGAGAGTGCCAAGGCTGACAAAGCCCAGGGTGATACTTCCCATTGTGACAGTGCCCACGGTGACAGTGCCCATGGTGACAGCACCCAGTGTGACAAGGCGCATGGTGACAGTGCTCACGGTGACAGTGCCCATGGTGACAGTGCCGATGGTGAGAGTGCCAATAGTGACAGTGCTCATGGTGAAACTGCCCACAGAGACATCGCCCATGGTGATAGTGTTCATGGTGACAACCCCACGGTGACAGTGCCAATGTTGATAGTCCCAGTGGTGACAGGTCTTACACTGAATGTGACCATGGTGTCTGTGCTCATGGTGACAGTGCTCAAGGTTATAGTCTCCATGTTGACAGTGCCGATGGTGACAATTCTCACGGTGACAGGGCCTATGGTGAAAATTCTCATAGTGACAGTGTTCACGGTGACAGTGCCCATGGTGCTATTACCCATGGTGACAGTTCTCATAGTGAAACTGCCCATGTTGACACTGCCCATGGTGGCAGTGCAAAATGGTGACAGTGCCCATGGTGATATTGCTCATGGTGACATTGCTTATGGTGATAGTGTGTATGGTGAAACTGCACACAGTGACATTGCTCATGGTGACAGTGTTCATGGCGTTAGTTCCTATGGTGAATGTGACCATGGGGACAGTGCCCATAGTCACAATTCTCATGGTGTAGTGCTCACGGTGACAGTGCCCATGGTGACAATACACAGGGTGACAGTATTCCTGGTGACATTGCTCATGGTGAGAGTGCCCATGTTCACAACTGTCACGGTGATAGTTCCCATGGTGACAATACCCAGGGTAACAGAGCTGATGGTAAAAGTGTTCACGGTGACAGTGCCCATGGTGACAGTACCTAAGGTGACAATTCCCATGGTGAGACTGCTCATAGACAGTGCCCATGGTGACAATACCCAGCGTGTCCTGTCCATGGTGACAGTGATCATGGTGACACATCTCATGAGGACAGTGCCATAAGTGACAGTGCTCATGGTGACAGTGCCCATGGTGACAGTGCCTATGGTGATAGATATCATGGTGGCTGTGCCCAGGGAGACATTGCCCACGCTGACAAGACCCATGGTGATACTTCCCATTGTGACAGTGCCATCGGTGGCAGAGCCCATGGTGACAGTGCCCAAGATCACAGAGCCCATGGTGAGAGTGCTAACGGTGACTGTGCCCATGGTGACAGCACCCAGTGTGAAAATGCCCATTGTGACAGTGCTCACGGTGACCATGCCAATGGTGATAGTGCCAATAGTGAGAGTGCTCACGGTGACACTGCCCATGGACACACTGCCCATTGTGATAGTGCCCATCATGACAACCCCTCGGAGGCAGTGCCAATGGTGAGAGTCCCCGTGGTGACAGTTCTCATGGTGAAAGTGATCCTTTTGAAATTGCTCATGGTGACAGTGCTCATGGTGACAGTGCTCAAGGTGATAGTCTCCATGTTGACAGTGTGCATGGTGACTGTTCTCACGGTGACAGTGCCTATGGTGATTATGCTCTTAGTGACAGTGCTCATGGTGACAGTGCCCATGGTGACAGTGACCACGGTGACTGTTCTCACCGTGGTAGTGCCCATGGTGACAGTGTTCATGATGACAGTCCGCATTAAGGCTGTGCCCGTGGTGACATTGCTAATGGTGATAATTCTCACGGTGATAGTACGCACGTTGAAAATGACAAAGGTGACAACACCCAGGTGATAATAATCATGGTGAAAGTGCCCATGGTGGCAGTTCTCATACTGACAGTTCTTGTGACAGTGCTCATGGTGGCAGTGCTCGTGGTGACAGTGCTCTTGGTGACAGTGCTCATGGTGGCAGTGCCCATGGTGAGACTACCGATGGTGACCCTGCCCATGGTGACAGTGCACATGGTCATGGTGCCTCTGGTGGCAGTGCAATATAGTGAGAATGCCCATGATGATATTGCTCATGGTGATAGTGCCCATGGTGAGAGTGCCCATGGTTCCAGTGCTCATGGTGACAGTGCCCATTGTGACAGTGCCCTTGGTGACAGTGCACACCATGAGAGTGCCCATGGTGTCTGTGCCCATGGTGACAGTTCTTATCATGAGAGTGTTCACGGTAGCAGTGTTCATGGTAATAGTGCTCACGGAGGCATTGCCCACAATGAGAGTGCCCACGGTGAGAATACTGACTGTGACAGTGCCCATGATGACTTTTCTCTCTGTGACAGTGCCCTTGGGGACAGTTAGCACGGTGAGATTTCTCACAGTGATAGTGCACATTGTTTCAGTGCTCATAGTGACAAGACCCTAGGCGCCAGTGCCCATCATGGCATTGCTCACGGTGATATTTCTCACGGTGACAGTGCCCATGGTGATATTACCCATGGTGACAGTACTCAGTGATCAAGTGCTCATGGTGACATGGCATAAGGTGATAATGCTCACGGTGGCAGTGCAAAATGGTGACAGTGCCCATGGGGACATTGCTCATAGTGACTTTGCTTACAGTGATAGTCCTTACGGTGACACTGTGCATAGTGACACTGCACACAGTTGCAGTGTTCATGGTGACAGTGTTCACGGTGATACTTTCCATGGTGATAGTGCCCATGGTGACACTGCACATGGTGGCAGTGAAAAATGGTGACAGTGCCCCTGTTGTCAGTTCTCATGGTGACCGTGCACATGGTGACAACCCGTGCAGACTGTACTCATGGTGACAGTACTCACGGTGACAGTTCCCATGTTTGCAGTATCCATGGTGACAGTGCTCACAGTGATAGTGCCCATGGTGAGAGTGCCCATGATGACAGGGCCCATGGTGCCATTGCCTATGGTGACAGTGCTCATGGTAACAGTGCCCAAGGTGACAGTGACCATGGTGAGAGTGCTCACACTGATGGTGCCCATGGTGACAGTGCTCATGGTGTCTGTCTACATTGTGCCAGTACCCATGGCAACAGTGCTCATGGTGACAGGGCCCACAGTGAGAGAGCTCACGGTGAGAGTGCTCACGGTAATAGTGCTCATGGTGACAGTGCAAATGGTGACAATACCATGGTGACAGTACTCATGTTGAAAATACCCATGGTGGCAGTTCTCATAGCGACAGATCTCATGGTGACATTGCTCATAATAGCAGTGCCCAGGTGCCAGTGCTCGTGGTGACGGTGCTAATGGTGACAGTGCTCTTGGTGGCAGTTCCCATCGGGACAATACTGATGGTGACACTGTGCATTGTTACAGTGCCCATGGTAACCGTGTTCACGGTGATAGTGCACATCGTGACAGTGCCCATGGTGGTAGTTCACCTGGTGACAGTGCTAAATAGTGACAGTGCACATGCTGACAGTGCTCACGGTGATAGTGCCCATGGTGACAGTGCACACGGTCATAATGGGCATTGTTACAGAGTTCATGGTGACAGCACACGGTGGCAGTGGCCATGGAGACAGTGCCCACAATGACAGTGCCCATGGTGACAGTGCCGACAGTGACAGTGCCCATGGTGACACTTCTCATGGTGACAGTGCCCATGGGGACAGTTAGCATGGTGAGATTTCTAACGGTGATAGTGCCCGTTGTGCCAGTGCTCACAGTAACAATGCCCATGGGGCCAGTGCCCATAGAGTCATTCCGCACGGTCACATTTCTCACGGTGAAAGTGCCTATGGTGATATTAACCATGGTGACACTGCACATGGTGGCAGAGCAAAATGGTGACAGTGCCCATGGTGACATTGCTCATGGTGACTTTGCTTACGGTGATAGTCCTTACAGTGACAGTACGCATGGTGACACTGCACACAGTGACAGTGTTCATGGTGAAAGTGTTCACGGTGATAGTTCCCATGGTGAGATTGTCCTGGTAACAGTGCCCATAGTCACAATTCTCATGGTGTAGTGCTCACAGTGACAGTGCCCATGGTGTCATGCCCATGGTGACAGTGCTCATGGTGACAGTGCTCATGTTGGCAGAGCCATAAATAAGAGTGCTCATTGTGGCAGTGCTCATGGTGTCCGTGCTCATGGTGACAGTGCCCATGATTACAGTGTTTATGGTGATAGATGTCACGGTGTCAGTGCCCACGCGGAGAGTGCCAAGGCTGACAAAGCCCAGGGTGATACTTCCCATTGTGACAGTGCCCACGGTGACAGTGCCCATGGTGACAGCACCCAGTGTGACAAGGCGCATGGTGACAGTGCTCACGGTGACAGTGCCCATGGTGACAGTGCCGATGGTGAGAGTGCCAATAGTGACAGTGCTCATGGTGAAACTGCCCACAGAGACATCGCCCATGGTGATAGTGTTCATGGTGACAACCCCACGGTGACAGTGCCAATGTTGATAGTCCCAGTGGTGACAGGTCTTACATTGAATGTGACCATGGTGTCTGTGCTCATGGTGACAGTGCTCAAGGTTATAGTCTCCATGTTGACAGTGCCGATGGTGACAATTCTCACGGTGACAGGGCCTGTGGTGAAAATTCTCATAGTGACAGTGTTCACGGTGACAGTGCCCATGGTGCTATTACCCATGGTGACAGTTCTCATAGTGAAACTGCCCATGTTGACACTGCCCATGGTGGCAGTGCAAAATGGTGACAGTGCCCATGGTGATATTGCTCATGGTGACATTGCTTATGGTGATAGTGTGTATGGTGAAACTGCACACAGTGACTTTGCTCATGGTGACAGTGTTCATGGCGTTAGTTCCTATGGTGAATGTGACCATGGGGACAGTGCCCATAGTCACAATTCTCATGGTGTAGTGCTCACGGTGACAGTGCCCATGGCGACAATACACAGGGTGACAGTATTCATGGTGACATTGCTCATGGTGAGAGTGCCCATGTTCACAACTGTCACGGTGATAGTTCCCATGGTGACAATACCCAGGGTAACAGAGCTGATGGTAAAAGTGTTCACGGTGACAGTGCCCATGGTGACAGTACCTAAGGTGACAATTCCCATGGTGAGACTGCTCATAGACAGTGCCCATGGTGACAATACCCAGCGTGTCCTGTCCATGGTGACAGTGATCATGGTGACACATCTCATGAGGACAGTGCCATAAGTGACAGTGCTCATTGTGGCAGTGCTCATGGTGACAGTGCCCATGGTGACAGTGCCTATGGTGATAGATATCATGGTGGCTGTGCCCAGGGAGACATTGCCCACGCTGACAAGACCCATGGTGATACTTCCCATTGTGACAGTGCCATCGGTGGCAGAGCCCATGGTGACAGTGCCCAAGATCACAGAGCCCATGGTGCGAGTGCTAACGGTGACTGTGCCCATGGTGACAGCACCCAGTGTGACAATGCCCATTGTGACAGTGCTCACGGTGACCATGCCAATGGTGATAGTGCCAATAGTGAGAGTGCTCACGGTGACACTGCCCATGGACACACTGCCCATTGTGATAGTGCCCATCATGACAACCCCTCGGAGGCAGTGCCAATGGTGAGAGTCCCCGTGGTGACAGTTCTCATGGTGAAAGTGATCCTTTTGAAATTGCTCATGGTGACAGTGCTCATGGTGACAGTGCTCAAGGTGATAGTCTCCATGTTGACAGTGTGCATGGTGACTGTTCTCACGGTGACAGTGCCTATGGTGATTATGCTCTTAGTGACAGTGCTCATGGTGACAGTGCCCATGGTGACAGTGACCACGGTGACTGTTCTCACCGTGGTAGTGCCCATGGTGACAGTGTTCATGATGACAGTCCGCATTAAGGCTGTGCCCGTGGTGACATTGCTAATGGTGATAATTCTCACGGTGATAGTACGCACGTTGAAAATGACAAAGGTGACAACACCCAGGTGATAATAATCATGGTGAAAGTGCCCATGGTGGCAGTTCTCATACTGACAGTTCTTGTGACAGTGCTCATGGTGGCAGTGCTCGTGGTGACAGTGCTCTTGGTGACAGTGCTCATGGTGGCAGTGCCCATGGTGAGACTACCGATGGTGACCCTGCCCATGGTGACAGTGCACATGGTCATGGTGCCTCTGGTGGCAGTGCAATATAGTGAGAATGCCCATGATGATATTGCTCATGGTGATAGTGCCCATGGTGAGAGTGCCCATGGTTCCAGTGCTCATGGTGACAGTGCCCATTGTGACAGTGCCCTTGGTGACAGTGCACACCATGAGAGTGCCCATGGTGTCTGTGCCCATGGTGACAGTTCTTATCATGAGAGTGTTCACGGTAGCAGTGTTCATGGTAATAGTGCTCACGGAGGCATTGCCCACAATGAGAGTGCCCACGGTGAGAATACTGACTGTGACAGTGCCCATGATGACTTTTCTCTCTGTGACAGTGCCCTTGGGGACAGTTAGCACAGTGAGATTTCTCACAGTGATAGTGCACATTGTTTCAGTGCTCATAGTGACAAGACCCTAGGCGCCAGTGCCCATCATGGCATTGCTCACGGTGATATTTCTCACGGTGACAGTGCCCATGGTGATATTACCCATGGTGACAGTACTCAGTGATTAAGTGCTCATGGTGACATGGCATAAGGTGATAATGCTCACGGTGGCAGTGCAAAATGGTGACAGTGCCCATGGGGACATTGCTTAATGTGATAGTCCTTGTGGTGACATTGTGCATGGTGACATTGCCCACCATGACAGTGCTCTTGTTGACAGTGCTCATGGTGATAGTGCCAATGTTGGAAGTGCCCATCGTGAAAGTGTCCATGGTGACAGTTCTTATGATGAGAGTGGTCAGAGTGGCAGTGCTCATGGTGAAAGTGCCCATGGTGACAGAGCCCACGGTGACAGTGTCCATAGTTATAGTGTCCATGGTGACAGTACTAACAGTGAAATTGTCCATGGGGACACTGCCCATGGTGAAAGTGCCCATGGTCACAACACTCACGGTGATAGTGCTCACGGTGAGAGTGGCCATGGTGACAGTGACCACGGTGACAGTTCTAATGGTGATACTGCCCATGATGACAGTGCTCATGGTGACAGTCCACATTGTACCAGTGCCCAAGGTGACAGTGCTCATGGTGACAGTGCCCAAAGTCACAATACCCATGGTGACAGTGCCCAGGCTGACAGTTCTCAAGGTGATAGTGCCCATGGTGACAGTGCCCATGGTGATACAGAGAATGGGGACAGTGCTTATGGTGACAGTGGTCATGGTTGCAGTACCCATGGTGATAGTGCTGAAACTGACAGTGCCCTTGGGGATAGTGCCCATGGTGAGTGTGCTCGTGTTAATTGTGTCCATGGTGGCAGTTCCCATTGTGAAAGTGCTCATGATGACAGTGCCCATGTGGGTAGTTCCCATGGTGACAGTGCTCATGGTGATAGTGACCATGTTAAGAGTGCACATGGTGGCTGTGCCCTTGGTGACAGTGCCCATGATGACAGTATTCATGGTGACAGTACTCACGGTGATAATGCCCATGGTGGCAGTGCACATGGTGGTAGTGCACATGGTGGCAGTGAAAAATGGGGACAGTTCCCATGCTGACAGTTCTCATTGTGACAATGCACACAGTCACAACCGATGCTGACACTGCTCTTGGTAGCTGTACCCTTGGTGACAGTGCTCAGAGTGATAGTGCCCATGGTGGCAGTGTCCATGGTGACACTGCCCATGGTGACAATGCCCATGATGACAGTGCCCATGGAGTCAGTGCCCACGGAGCCATTGCCTATGGTAACAGTGCTCACAGTGACAGTACCCATGGTAACAGTGACCATGGTGAGAGTGCTCATGGTGATAGTGTCTATGGTGACAGATCACACTGTGACAGTCCGCATTGTGCCAGTACCAATAGTGACAGTACCCATGGTGACATTGACCACGGTGAGAGTGATCACGGTGCTAGTGCTCACAGTAATAGTGCTCATGGTGACAGTGCCGACAGTGAAGGTGCTCACGGTGACAGTGCCTCTGGTGATAGTGCCCATGGTGAGAGTCCGCCCATTGATAGTGTCCATGGTGGCAGTTCCCATTGTGAAAATGCTCATGATGACATTGCCCATGGTGGTAGTCCCCATGGTGACAGTGCTCACGGTGATAGTGACCTTGGTAACTGTGCACATGGTGGCCGTGCCCTTGGTGACAGTGCCAATGATGACAGTACTCATGGTGACAATTCTCACGGTGATAGTGCCCATGGTGATATTGCACATGGTGGCAGTGAAAAATGGTGACAGTGCCCATGTTGACAGTTCTCATGGTGACAGTGCACACGGTGACAACCCATGCAGACAGTACTCACGGTGACAGTTCTCATGGTTGCAGTACCCATGGTGACAGTGCTCACAGTGATACTGCCCATGGTGGCAGTGCCCATGGTGACAGTGCCCATGGTGACACTGCCCATGATGACAGTGCCCATGGTGAAAGTTCCCACGGCGCCATTGCCTATGGTGACAGTGCTCATGGTAACAGTGCCCATGGTGACAGTGACCATGGTGAGAGTGCTCACACTGATAGTGCCCATGGTGACAGGGCTCATGGTGCCAGTCCGCATTGTGCCAGTACCCATGGCGACAGTGCTCATGGTGACACTGACCACAGTGAGAGTGCTCACTGTGATAGAGCTCACGGTAATAGTGCTCATGGTGACAGTGCAAATGGTGACAATACCCATGGTGACAGTACTCATGTTGAAAATACCCATGGTGGCAGTTCTCATGGTGACAGTGCTCATAATAGCAGTGCCCAAGGTGGCAGTCCTCGTGGTGACAGTGCTAATGGTGACAGTGCTCTTGGTGGCAGTTCCCATGGGGACAGTACCGATGGTGACCCTGTGCATTGTTACAGTGCCCATGGTAACCGTGCTCACGGTGGTAGTGCACATCGTGACAGTGCCCATGGTGGCAGTTCACCTGGTGACAGTGCTAAATCGTGACAGTGCACATGCTGACAGTGCTCACGGTGATAGTGCCCATGGTGACAGTGCCCACGGTGATAATGGGTATTATTACAGTGTTCATCTTGACAGAGCCCAAGTTGGCAGTGGCCATGGTGACAGTGCCCACAATGACAGTGCCCATGGTAACAGTGCCGACAGTGACAGTGCCCATGGTGACACTTCTCACAGTGAATGTGCCCATGGGGACAGTTACCATGATGAGATTTCTCACGGTGATAGTGCCCGTTGTGACAGTGCTCACACTGACAATGCCCATGGTGCCACTGCCCATAGAGACATTCCGCACGGTCACTTTTCTCACGGTGAAAGTACCTATGGTGACACTGCACCTGGTGGCAGTGCAAAATGGTGACAGTGCCCATGGTGACATTGCTCATAGTGACTTTGCTTACAGTGATAGTCCTTACGGTGACAGTGTGCACAGTGACACTGCACACAGTTGCAGTGTTCATGGTGACAGTGTTCACGGTGATACTTTCCATGGTGATAGTGCCCATGGTGACACTGCACATGGTGGCAGTGAAAAATGGTGACAGTGCCCCTGTTGTCAGTTCTCATGGTGACCGTGCACATGGTGACAACCCGTGCAGACTGTACTCATGGTGACAGTACTCACGGTGACAGTTCTCATGTTTGCAGTATCCATGGTGACAGTGCTCACAGTGATAGTGCCCATGGTGAGAGTGCCCATGATGACAGGGCCCATGGTGCCATTGCCTATGGTGACAGTGCTCATGGTAACAGTGCCCAAGGTGACAGTGACCATGGTGAGAGTGCTCACACTGATGGTGCCCATGGTGACAGTGCTCATGGTGTCTGTCTACATTGTGCCAGTACCCATGGCAACAGTGCTCATGGTGACAGGGACCACAGTGAGAGAGCTCACGGTGAGAGTGCTCACGGTAATAGTGCTCATGGTGACAGTGCAAATGGTGACAATACCATGGTGACAGTACTCATGTTGAAAATACCCATGGTGGCAGTTCTCATAGCGACAGATCTCATGGTGACATTGCTCATAATAGCAGTGCCCAGGTGCCAGTGCTCGTGGTGACGGTGCTAATGGTGACAGTGCTCTTGGTGGCAGTTCCCATCGGGACAATACTGATGGTGACACTGTGCATTGTTACAGTGCCCATGGTAACCGTGTTCACGGTGATAGTGCACATCGTGACAGTGCCCATGGTGGTAGTTCACCTGGTGACAGTGCTAAATAGTGAGAGTGCACATGCTGACAGTGCTCACGGTGATAGTGCCCATGGTGACAGTGCACACGGTCATAATGGGCATTGTTACAGAGTTCATGGTGACAGCACACGGTGGCAGTGGCCATGGAGACAGTGCCCACAATGACAGTGCCCATGGTGACAGTGCCGACAGTGACAGTGCCCATGGTGACACTTCTCATGGTGACAGTGCCCATGGGGACAGTTAGCATGGTGAGATTTCTAATGGTGATAGTGCCCGTTGTGCCAGTGCTCACAGTAACAATGCCCATGGGGCCAGTGCCCATAGAGTCATTCCGCACAGTCACATTTCTCACGGTGAAAGTGCCTATGGTGATATTAACCATGGTGACACTGCACATGGTGGCAGAGCAAAATGGTGACAGTGCCCATGGTGACATTGCTCATGGTGACTTTGCTTACGGTGATAGTCCTTACAGTGACAGTACGCATGGTGACACTGCACACAGTGACAGTGTTCATGGTGAAAGTGTTCACGGTGATAGTTCCCATGGTGAGATTGTCCTGGTAACAGTGCCCATAGTCACAATTCTCATGGTGTAGTGCTCACAGTGACAGTGCCCATGGTGTCATGCCCATGGTGACAGTGCTCATGGTGACAGTGCTCATGTTGGCAGAGCCATAAATAAGAGTGCTCATTGTGGCAGTGCTCATGGTGTCCGTGCTCATGGTGACAGTGCCCATGATTACAGTGTTTATGGTGATAGATGTCACGGTGTCAGTGCCCACGCGGAGAGTGCCAAGGCTGACAAAGCCCAGGGTGATACTTCCCATTGGGACAGTGCCCACGGTGACAGTGCCCATGGTGACAGCACCCAGTGTGACAAGGCGCATGGTGACAGTGCTCACGGTGACAGTGCCCATGGTGACAGTGCCGATGGTGAGAGTGCCAATAGTGACAGTGCTCATGGTGAAACTGCCCACAGAGACATCGCCCATGGTGATAGTGTTCATGGTGACAACCCCACGGTGACAGTGCCAATGTTGATAGTCCCAGTGGTGACAGGTCTTACACTGAATGTGACCATGGTGTCTGTGCTCATGGTGACAGTGCTCAAGGTTATAGTCTCCATGTTGACAGTGCCGATGGTGACAATTCTCACGGTGACAGGGCCTATGGTGAAAATTCTCATAGTGACAGTGTTCACGGTGACAGTGCCCATGGTGCTATTACCCATGGTGACAGTTCTCATAGTGAAACTGCCCATGTTGACACTGCCCATGGTGGCAGTGCAAAATGGTGACAGTGCCCATGGTGATATTGCTCATGGTGACATTGCTTATGGTGATAGTGTGTATGGTGAAACTGCACACAGTGACATTGCTCATGGTGACAGTGTTCATGGCGTTAGTTCCTATGGTGAATGTGACCATGGGGACAGTGCCCATAGTCACAATTCTCATGGTGTAGTGCTCACGGTGACAGTGCCCATGGTGACAATACACAGGGTGACAGTATTCCTGGTGACATTGCTCATGGTGAGAGTGCCCATGTTCACAACTGTCACGGTGATAGTTCCCATGGTGACAATACCCAGGGTAACAGAGCTGATGGTAAAAGTGTTCACGGTGACAGTGCCCATGGTGACAGTACCTAAGGTGACAATTCCCATGGTGAGACTGCTCATAGACAGTGCCCATGGTGACAATACCCAGCGTGTCCTGTCCATGGTGACAGTGATCATGGTGACACATCTCATGAGGACAGTGCCATAAGTGACAGTGCTCATTGTGACAGTGCCCATGGTGACAGTGCCTATGGTGATAGATATCATGGTGGCTGTGCCCAGGGAGACATTGCCCACGCTGACAAGACCCATGGTGATACTTCCCATTGTGACAGTGCCATCGGTGGCAGAGCCCATGGTGACAGTGCCCAAGATCACAGAGCCCATGGTGAGAGTGCTAACGGTGACTGTGCCCATGGTGACAGCACCCAGTGTGAAAATGCCCATTGTGACAGTGCTCACGGTGACCATGCCAATGGTGATAGTGCCAATAGTGAGAGTGCTCACGGTGACACTGCCCATGGACACACTGCCCATTGTGATAGTGCCCATCATGACAACCCCTCGGAGGCAGTGCCAATGGTGAGAGTCCCCGTGGTGACAGTTCTCATGGTGAAAGTGATCCTTTTGAAATTGCTCATGGTGACAGTGCTCATGGTGACAGTGCTCAAGGTGATAGTCTCCATGTTGACAGTGTGCATGGTGACTGTTCTCACGGTGACAGTGCCTATGGTGATTATGCTCTTAGTGACAGTGCTCATGGTGACAGTGCCCATGGTGACAGTGACCACGGTGACTGTTCTCACCGTGGTAGTGCCCATGGTGACAGTGTTCATGATGACAGTCCGCATTAAGGCTGTGCCCGTGGTGACATTGCTAATGGTGATAATTCTCACGGTGATAGTACGCACGTTGAAAATGACAAAGGTGACAACACCCAGGTGATAATAATCATGGTGAAAGTGCCCATGGTGGCAGTTCTCATACTGACAGTTCTTGTGACAGTGCTCATGGTGGCAGTGCTCGTGGTGACAGTGCTCTTGGTGACAGTGCTCATGGTGGCAGTGCCCATGGTGAGACTACCGATGGTGACCCTGCCCATGGTGACAGTGCACATGGTCATGGTGCCTCTGGTGGCAGTGCAATATAGTGAGAATGCCCATGATGATATTGCTCATGGTGATAGTGCCCATGGTGAGAGTGCCCATGGTTCCAGTGCTCATGGTGACAGTGCCCATTGTGACAGTGCCCTTGGTGACAGTGCACACCATGAGAGTGCCCATGGTGTCTGTGCCCATGGTGACAGTTCTTATCATGAGAGTGTTCACGGTAGCAGTGTTCATGGTAATAGTGCTCACGGAGGCATTGCCCACAATGAGAGTGCCCACGGTGAGAATACTGACTGTGACAGTGCCCATGATGACTTTTCTCTCTGTGACAGTGCCCTTGGGGACAGTTAGCACGGTGAGATTTCTCACAGTGATAGTGCACATTGTTTCAGTGCTCATAGTGACAAGACCCTAGGCGCCAGTGCCCATCATGGCATTGCTCACGGTGATATTTCTCACGGTGACAGTGCCCATGGTGATATTACCCATGGTGACAGTACTCAGTGATCAAGTGCTCATGGTGACATGGCATAAGGTGATAATGCTCACGGTGGCAGTGCAAAATGGTGACAGTGCCCATGGGGACATTGCTCATAGTGACTTTGCTTACAGTGATAGTCCTTACGGTGACACTGTGCATAGTGACACTGCACACAGTTGCAGTGTTCATGGTGACAGTGTTCACGGTGATACTTTCCATGGTGATAGTGCCCATGGTGACACTGCACATGGTGGCAGTGAAAAATGGTGACAGTGCCCCTGTTGTCAGTTCTCATGGTGACCGTGCACATGGTGACAACCCGTGCAGACTGTACTCATGGTGACAGTACTCACGGTGACAGTTCTCATGTTTGCAGTATCCATGGTGACAGTGCTCACAGTGATAGTGCCCATGGTGAGAGTGCCCATGATGACAGGGCCCATGGTGCCATTGCCTATGGTGACAGTGCTCATGGTAACAGTGCCCAAGGTGACAGTGACCATGGTGAGAGTGCTCACACTGATGGTGCCCATGGTGACAGTGCTCATGGTGTCTGTCTACATTGTGCCAGTACCCATGGCAACAGTGCTCATGGTGACAGGGACCACAGTGAGAGAGCTCACGGTGAGAGTGCTCACGGTAATAGTGCTCATGGTGACAGTGCAAATGGTGACAATACCATGGTGACAGTACTCATGTTGAAAATACCCATGGTGGCAGTTCTCATAGCGACAGATCTCATGGTGACATTGCTCATAATAGCAGTGCCCAGGTGCCAGTGCTCGTGGTGGCGGTGCTAATGGTGACAGTGCTCTTGGTGGCAGTTCCCATCGGGACAATACTGATGGTGACACTGTGCATTGTTACAGTGCCCATGGTAACCGTGTTCACGGTGATCATGCACATCGTGACAGTGCCCATGGTGGTAGTTCACCTGGTGACAGTGCTAAATAGTGACAGTGCACATGCTGACAGTGCTCACGGTGATAGTGCCCATGGTGACAGTGCACACGGTCATAATGGGCATTGTTACAGAGTTCATGGTGACAGCACACGGTGGCAGTGGCCATGGAGACAGTGCCCACAATGACAGTGCCCATGGTGACAGTGCCAACAGTGACAGTGCCCATGGTGACACTTCTCATGGTGACAGTGCCCATGGGGACAGTTAGCATGGTGAGATTTCTAACGGTGATAGTGCCCGTTGTGCCAGTGCTCACAGTAACAATGCCCATGGGGCCAGTGCCCATAGAGTCATTCCGCACGGTCACATTTCTCACGGTGAAAGTGCCTATGGTGATCTTAACCATGGTGACACTGCACATGGTGGCAGAGCAAAATGGCGACAGTGCCCATGGTGACATTGCTCATGGTGACTTTGCTTACGGTGATAGTCCTTACAGTGACAGTACGCATGGTGACACTGCACACAGTGACAGTGTTCATGGTGAAAGTGTTCACGGTGATAGTTCCCATGGTGAGATTGTCCTGGTAACAGTGCCCATAGTCACAATTCTCATGGTGTAGTGCTCACAGTGACAGTGCCCATGGTGTCATGCCCATGGTGACAGTGCTCATGGTGACAGTGCTCATGTTGGCAGAGCCATAAATAAGAGTGCTCATTGTGGCAGTGCTCATGGTGTCCGTGCTCATGGTGACAGTGCCCATGATTACAGTGTTTATGGTGATAGATGTCACGGTGTCAGTGCCCACGCGGAGAGTGCCAAGGCTGACAAAGCCCAGGGTGATACTTCCCATTGTGACAGTGCCCACGGTGACAGTGCCCATGGTGACAGCACCCAGTGTGACAAGGCGCATGGTGACAGTGCTCACGGTGACAGTGCCCATGGTGACAGTGCCGATGGTGAGAGTGCCAATAGTGACAGTGCTCATGGTGAAACTGCCCACAGAGACATCGCCCATGGTGATAGTGTTCATGGTGACAACCCCACGGTGACAGTGCCAATGTTGATAGTCCCAGTGGTGACAGGTCTTACATTGAATGTGACCATGGTGTCTGTGCTCATGGTGACAGTGCTCAAGGTTATAGTCTCCATGTTGACAGTGCCGATGGTGACAATTCTCACGGTGACAGGGCCTATGGTGAAAATTCTCATAGTGACAGTGTTCACGGTGACAGTGCCCATGGTGCTATTACCCATGGTGACAGTACTCATAGTGAAACTGCCCATGTTGACACTGCCCATGGTGGCAGTGCAAAATGGTGACAGTGCCCATGGTGATATTGCTCATGGTGACATTGCTTATGGTGATAGTGTGTATGGTGAAACTGCACACAGTGACATTGCTCATGGTGACAGTGTTCACGGCGTTAGTTCCTATGGTGAATGTGACCATGGGGACAGTGCCCATAGTCACAATTCTCATGGTGTAGTGCTCACGGTGACAGTGCCCATGGTGACAATACACAGGGTGACAGTATTCCTGGTGACATTGCTCATGGTGAGAGTGCCCATGTTCACAACTGTCACGGTGATAGTTCCCATGGTGACAATACCCAGGGTAACAGAGCTGATGGTAAAAGTGTTCACGGTGACAGTGCCCATGGTGACAGTACCTAAGGTGACAATTCCCATGGTGAGACTGCTCATAGACAGTGCCCATGGTGACAATACCCAGCGTGTCCTGTCCATGGTGACAGTGATCATGGTGACACATCTCATGAGGACAGTGCCATAAGTGACAGTGCTCATTGTGGCAGTGCTCATGGTGACAGTGCCCATGGTGACAGTGCCTATGGTGATAGATATCATGGTGGCTGTGCCCAGGGAGACATTGCCCACGCTGACAAGACCCATGGTGATACTTCCCATTGTGACAGTGCCATCGGTGGCAGAGCCCATGGTGACAGTGCCCAAGATCACAGAGCCCATGGTGAGAGTGCTAACGGTGACTGTGCCCATGGTGACAGCACCCAGTGTGAAAATGCCCATTGTGACAGTGCTCACGGTGACCATGCCAATGGTGATAGTGCCAATAGTGAGAGTGCTCACGGTGACACTGCCCATGGACACACTGCCCATTGTGATAGTGCCCATCATGACAACCCCTCGGAGGCAGTGCCAATGGTGAGAGTCCCCGTGGTGACAGTTCTCATGGTGAAAGTGATCCTTTTGAAATTGCTCATGGTGACAGTGCTCATGGTGACAGTGCTCAAGGTGATAGTCTCCATGTTGACAGTGTGCATGGTGACTGTTCTCACGGTGACAGTGCCTATGGTGATTATGCTCTTAGTGACAGTGCTCATGGTGACAGTGCCCATGGTGACAGTGACCACGGTGACTGTTCTCACCGTGGTAGTGCCCATGGTGACAGTGTTCATGATGACAGTCCGCATTAAGGCTGTGCCCGTGGTGACATTGCTAATGGTGATATTTCTCACGGTGATAGTACGCATGTTGAAAATGACAAAGGTGACAACACCCAGGTGATAATAATCATGGTGAAAGTGCCCATGGTGGCAGTTCTCATACTGACAGTTCTTGTGACAGTGCTCATGGTGGCAGTGCTCGTGGTGACAGTGCTCTTGGTGACAGTGCTCATGGTGGCAGTGCCCATGGTGAGACTACCGATGGTGACCCTGCCCATGGTGACAGTGCACATGGTCATGGTGCCTCTGGTGGCAGTGCAATATAGTGAGAATGCCCATGATGATATTGCTCATGGTGATAGTGCCCATGGTGAGAGTGCCCATGGTTCCAGTGCTCATGGTGACAGTGCCCATTGTGACAGTGCCCTTGGTGACAGTGCACACCATGAGAGTGCCCATGGTGTCTGTGCCCATGGTGACAGTTCTTATCATGAGAGTGTTCACGGTAGCAGTGTTCATGGTAATAGTGCTCACGGAGGCATTGCCCACAATGAGAGTGCCCACGGTGAGAATACTGACTGTGACAGTGCCCATGATGACTTTTCTCTCTGTGACAGTGCCCTTGGGGACATAGCACGGTGAGATTTCTCACAGTGATAGTGCACATTGTTTCAGTGCTCATAGTGACAAGACCCTAGGCGCCAGTGCCCATCATGGCATTGCTCACGGTGATATTTCTCACGGTGACAGTGCCCATGGTGATATTACCCATGGTGACAGTACTCAGTGATCAAGTGCTCATGGTGACATGGCATAAGGTGATAATGCTCACGGTGGCAGTGCAAAATGGTGACAGTGCCCATGGGGACATTGCTTAATGTGATAGTCCTTGTGGTGACATTGTGCATGGTGACATTGCCCACCATGACAGTGCTCTTGTTGACAGTGCTCATGGTGATAGTGCCAATGTTGGAAGTGCCCATCGTGAAAGTGTCCATGGTGACAGTTCTTATGATGAGAGTGGTCAGAGTGGCAGTGCTCATGGTGAAAGTGCCCATGGTGACACAGCCCACGGTGACAGTGTCCATAGTTATAGTGTCCATGGTGACAGTACTAACAGTGAAATTGTCCATGGGGACACTGCCCATGGTGAAAGTGCCCATGGTCACAACACTCACGGTGATAGTGCTCACGGTGAGAGTGGCCATGGTGACAGTGACCACGGTGACAGTTCTAATGGTGATACTGCCCATGATGACAGTGCTCATGGTGACAGTCCACATTGTACCAGTGCCCAAGGTGACAGTGCTCATGGTGACAGTGCCCAAAGTCACAATACCCATGGTGACAGTGCCCAGGCTGACAGTTCTCAAGGTGATAGTGCCCATGGTGACAGTGCACATGGTGATACAGAGAATGGGGACAGTGCTTATGGTGACAGTGGTCATGGTTGCAGTACCCATGGTGATAGTGCTGAAACTGACAGTGCCCTTGGGGATAGTGCCCATGGTGAGTGTGCTCGTGTTAATTGTGTCCATGGTGGCAGTTCCCATTGTGAAAGTGCTCATGATGACAGTGCCCATGTGGGTAGTTCCCATGGTGACAGTGCTCATGGTGATAGTGACCATGTTAAGAGTGCACATGGTGGCTGTGCCCTTGGTGACAGTGCCCATGATGACAGTATTCATAGTGACAGTGCTCACGGTGATAAGGCCAATGTGGCAGTGCACATGGTGGTAGTGCACATGGTGGCAGTGAAAAATGGGGACAGTTCCCATGCTGACAGTTCTCATTGTGACAATGCACACGGTCACAACCGATGCTGACACTGCTCATGGTAGCTATACCCTTGGTGACAGTGCTCAGAGTGATAGTGCCCATGGTGGCAGTGTCCATGGTGACACTGCCCATGGTGACAATGCCCATGATGACAGTGCCCATGGAGTCAGTGCCCACGGAGCCATTGCCTATGGTAACAGTGCTCACAGTGACAGTACCCATGGTAACAGTGACCATGGTGAGAGTGCTCATGGTGATAGTGTCTATGGTGACAGATCACACTGTGACAGTCCGCATTGTGCCAGTACCAATAGTGACAGTGCCCATGGTGACATTGACCACGGTGAGAGTGATCACGGTGCTAGTGCTCACAGTAATAGTGCTCATGGTGACAGTGCCGACAGTGAAGGTGCTCACGGTGACAGTGCCTCTGGTGATAGTGCCCATGGTGAGAGTCCGCCCATTGATAGTGCCCATGGTGGCAGTTCCCATTGTGAAAATGCTCATGATGACATTGCCCATGTTGGTAGTCCCCATGGTGACAGTGCTCACGGTGATAGTGACCTTGGTAACTGTGCACATGGTGGCCGTGCCCTTGGTGACAGTGCCAATGATGACAGTACTCATGGTGACAGTTCTCACGGTGATAGTGCCCATGGTGATATTGCACATGGTGGCAGTGAAAAATGGTGACAGTGCCCATGTTGACAGTTCTCATGGTGACAGTGCACACGGTGACAACCCATGCAGACAGTACTCACGGTGACAGTTCTCATGGTTGCAGTACCCATGGTGACAGTGCTCACAGTGATACTGCCCATGGTGGCAGTGCCCATGGTGACAGTGCCCATGGTGACACTGCCCATGATGACAGTGCCCATGGTGAAAGTTCCCACGGCGCCATTGCCTATGGTGACAGTGCTCATGGTAACAGTGCCCATGGTGACAGTGACCATGGTGAGAGTGCTCACACTGATAGTGCCCATGGTGACAGGGCTCATGGTGCCAGTCCGCATTGTGCCAGTACCCATGGCGACAGTGCTCATGGTGACACTGACCACAGTGAGAGTGCTCACTGTGATAGAGCTCATGGTAATAGTGCTCATGGTTACAGTGCAAAGGGTGACAATACCCATGGTGACAGTACTCATGTTGAAAATACCCATGGTGGCAGTTCTCATGGTGACAGTGCTCATAATAGCAGTGCCCAAGGTGGCAGTCCTCGTGGTGACAGTGCTAATGGTGACAGTGCTCTTGGTGGCAGTTCCCATGGGGACAGTACCGATGGTGACCCTGTGCATTGTTACAGTGCCCATGGTAACCGTGCTCACGGTGGTAGTGCACATCGTGACAGTGCCCATGGTGGCAGTTCACCTGGTGACAGTGCTAAATCGTGACAGTGCACATGCTGACAGTGCTCACGGTGATAGTGCCCATGGTGACAGTGCCCACGGTGATAATGGGTATTATTACAGTGTTCATCTTGACAGAGCCCAAGGTGGCAGTGGCCATGGAGACAGTGCCCACAATGACAGTGCCCATGGTAACAGTGCCGACAGTGACAGTGCCCATGGTGACACTTCTCACAGTGAATGTGCCCATGGGGACAGTTACCATGATGAGATTTCTCACGGTGATAGTGCCCGTTGTGACAGTGCTCACACTGACAATGCCCATGGTGCCACTGCCCATAGAGACATTCCGCACGGTCACTTTTCTCACGGTGAAAGTACCTATGGTGACACTGCACCTGGTGGCAGTGCAAAATGGTGACAGTGCCCATGGTGACATTGCTCATAGTGACTTTGCTTACAGTGATAGTCCTTACGGTGACAGTGTGCATGGTGACACTGCACACAGTTGCAGTGTTCATGGTGACAGTGTTCACGGTGATACTTTCCATGGTGATAGTGCCCATGGTGACACTGCACATGGTGGCAGTGAAAAATGGTGACAGTGCCCCTGTTGACAGTTCTCATGGTGACCGTGCACATGGTGACAACCCGTGCAGACTGTACTCATGGTGACAGTACTCACGGTGACAGTTCTCATGTTTGCAGTATCCATGGTGACAGTGCTCACAGTGATAGTGCCCATGGTGAGAGTGCCCATGATGACAGGGCCCATGGTGCCATTGCCTATGGTGACAGTGCTCATGGTAACAGTGCCCAAGGTGACAGTGACCATGGTGAGAGTGCTCACACTGATGGTGCCCATGGTGACAGTGCTCATGGTGTCTGTCTACATTGTGCCAGTACCCATGGCAACAGTGCTCATGGTGACAGGGACCACAGTGAGAGAGCTCACGGTGAGAGTGCTCACGGTAATAGTGCTCATGGTGACAGTGCAAATGGTGACAATACCATGGTGACAGTACTCATGTTGAAAATACCCATGGTGGCAGTTCTCATAGCGACAGATCTCATGGTGACATTGCTCATAATAGCAGTGCCCAGGTGCCAGTGCTCGTGGTGACGGTGCTAATGGTGACAGTCCTCTTGGTGGCAGTTCCCATCGGGACAATACTGATGGTGACACTGTGCATTGTTACAGTGCCCATGGTAACCGTGTTCACGGTGATAGTGCACATCGTGACAGTGCCCATGGTGGTAGTTCACCTGGTGACAGTGCTAAATAGTGACAGTGCACATGCTGACAGTGCTCACGGTGATAGTGCCCATGGTGACAGTGCACACGGTCATAATGGGCATTGTTACAGAGTTCATGGTGACAGCACACGGTGGCAGTGGCCATGGAGACAGTGCCCACAATGACAGTGCCCATGGTGACAGTGCCGACAGTGACAGTGCCCATGGTGACACTTCTCATGGTGACAGTGCCCATGGGGACAGTTAGCATGGTGAGATTTCTAATGGTGATAGTGCCCGTTGTGCCAGTGCTCACAGTAACAATGCCCATGGGGCCAGTGCCCATAGAGTCATTCCGCACGGTCACATTTCTCACGGTGAAAGTGCCTATGGTGATATTAACCATGGTGACACTGCACATGGTGGCAGAGCAAAATGGTGACAGTGCCCATGGTGACATTGCTCATGGTGACTTTGCTTACGGTGATAGTCCTTACAGTGACAGTACGCATGGTGACACTGCACACAGTGACAGTGTTCATGGTGAAAGTGTTCACGGTGATAGTTCCCATGGTGAGATTGTCCTGGTAACAGTGCCCATAGTCACAATTCTCATGGTGTAGTGCTCACAGTGACAGTGCCCATGGTGTCATGCCCATGGTGACAGTGCTCATGGTGACAGTGCTCATGTTGGCAGAGCCATAAATAAGAGTGCTCATTGTGGCAGTGCTCATGGTGTCCGTGCTCATGGTGACAGTGCCCATGATTACAGTGTTTATGGTGATAGATGTCACGGTGTCAGTGCCCACGCGGAGAGTGCCAAGGCTGACAAAGCCCAGGGTGATACTTCCCATTGTGACAGTGCCCACGGTGACAGTGCCCATGGTGACAGCACCCAGTGTGACAAGGCGCATGGTGACAGTGCTCACGGTGACAGTGCCCATGGTGACAGTGCCGATGGTGAGAGTGCCAATAGTGACAGTGCTCATGGTGAAACTGCCCACAGAGACATCGCCCATGGTGATAGTGTTCATGGTGACAACCCCACGGTGACAGTGCCAATGTTGATAGTCCCAGTGGTGACAGGTCTTACATTGAATGTGACCATGGTGTCTGTGCTCATGGTGACAGTGCTCAAGGTTATAGTCTCCATGTTGACAGTGCCGATGGTGACAATTCTCACGGTGACAGGGCCTGTGGTGAAAATTCTCATAGTGACAGTGTTCACGGTGACAGTGCCCATGGTGCTATTACCCATGGTGACAGTTCTCATAGTGAAACTGCCCATGTTGACACTGCCCATGGTGGCAGTGCAAAATGGTGACAGTGCCCATGGTGATATTGCTCATGGTGACATTGCTTATGGTGATAGTGTGTATGGTGAAACTGCACACAGTGACTTTGCTCATGGTGACAGTGTTCATGGCGTTAGTTCCTATGGTGAATGTGACCATGGGGACAGTGCCCATAGTCACAATTCTCATGGTGTAGTGCTCACGGTGACAGTGCCCATGGCGACAATACACAGGGTGACAGTATTCATGGTGACATTGCTCATGGTGAGAGTGCCCATGTTCACAACTGTCACGGTGATAGTTCCCATGGTGACAATACCCAGGGTAACAGAGCTGATGGTAAAAGTGTTCACGGTGACAGTGCCCATGGTGACAGTACCTAAGGTGACAATTCCCATGGTGAGACTGCTCATAGACAGTGCCCATGGTGACAATACCCAGCGTGTCCTGTCCATGGTGACAGTGATCATGGTGACACATCTCATGAGGACAGTGCCATAAGTGACAGTGCTCATTGTGGCAGTGCTCATGGTGACAGTGCCCATGGTGACAGTGCCTATGGTGATAGATATCATGGTGGCTGTGCCCAGGGAGACATTGCCCACGCTGACAAGACCCATGGTGATACTTCCCATTGTGACAGTGCCATCGGTGGCAGAGCCCATGGTGACAGTGCCCAAGATCACAGAGCCCATGGTGCGAGTGCTAACGGTGACTGTGCCCATGGTGACAGCACCCAGTGTGACAATGCCCATTGTGACAGTGCTCACGGTGACCATGCCAATGGTGATAGTGCCAATAGTGAGAGTGCTCACGGTGACACTGCCCATGGACACACTGCCCATTGTGATAGTGCCCATCATGACAACCCCTCGGAGGCAGTGCCAATGGTGAGAGTCCCCGTGGTGACAGTTCTCATGGTGAAAGTGATCCTTTTGAAATTGCTCATGGTGACAGTGCTCATGGTGACAGTGCTCAAGGTGATAGTCTCCATGTTGACAGTGTGCATGGTGACTGTTCTCACGGTGACAGTGCCTATGGTGATTATGCTCTTAGTGACAGTGCTCATGGTGACAGTGCCCATGGTGACAGTGACCACGGTGACTGTTCTCACCGTGGTAGTGCCCATGGTGACAGTGTTCATGATGACAGTCCGCATTAAGGCTGTGCCCGTGGTGACATTGCTAATGGTGATAATTCTCACGGTGATAGTACGCACGTTGAAAATGACAAAGGTGACAACACCCAGGTGATAATAATCATGGTGAAAGTGCCCATGGTGGCAGTTCTCATACTGACAGTTCTTGTGACAGTGCTCATGGTGGCAGTGCTCGTGGTGACAGTGCTCTTGGTGACAGTGCTCATGGTGGCAGTGCCCATGGTGAGACTACCGATGGTGACCCTGCCCATGGTGACAGTGCACATGGTCATGGTGCCTCTGGTGGCAGTGCAATATAGTGAGAATGCCCATGATGATATTGCTCATGGTGATAGTGCCCATGGTGAGAGTGCCCATGGTTCCAGTGCTCATGGTGACAGTGCCCATTGTGACAGTGCCCTTGGTGACAGTGCACACCATGAGAGTGCACATGGTGTCTGTGCCCATGGTGACAGTTCTTATCATGAGAGTGTTCACGGTAGCAGTGTTCATGGTAATAGTGCTCACGGAGGCATTGCCCACAATGAGAGTGCCCACGGTGAGAATACTGACTGTGACAGTGCCCATGATGACTTTTCTCTCTGTGACAGTGCCCTTGGGGACATAGCACGGTGAGATTTCTCACAGTGAGAGTGCACATTGTTTCAGTGCTCATAGTGACAAGACCCTAGGCGCCAGTGCCCATCATGGCATTGCTCACGGTGATATTTCTCACGGTGACAGTGCCCATGGTGATATTACCCATGGTGACAGTACTCAGTGATCAAGTGCTCATGGTGACATGGCATAAGGTGATAATGCTCACGGTGGCAGTGCAAAATGGTGACAGTGCCCATGGGGACATTGCTTAATGTGATAGTCCTTGTGGTGACATTGTGCATGGTGACATTGCCCACCATGACAGTGCTCTTGTTGACAGTGCTCATGGTGATAGTGCCAATGTTGGAAGTGCCCATCGTGAAAGTGTCCATGGTGACAGTTCTTATGATGAGAGTGGTCAGAGTGGCAGTGCTCATGGTGAAAGTGCCCATGGTGACAGAGCCCACGGTGACAGTGTCCATAGTTATAGTGTCCATGGTGACAGTACTAACAGTGAAATTGTCCATGGGGACACTGCCCATGGTGAAAGTGCCCATGGTCACAACACTCACGGTGATAGTGCTCACGGTGAGAGTGGCCATGGTGACAGTGACCACGGTGACAGTTCTAATGGTGATACTGCCCATGATGACAGTGCTCATGGTGACAGTCCACATTGTACCAGTGCCCAAGGTGACAGTGCTCATGGTGACAGTGCCCAAAGTCACAATACCCATGGTGACAGTGCCCAGGCTGACAGTTCTCAAGGTGATAGTGCCCATGGTGACAGTGCCCATGGTGATACAGAGAATGGGGACAGTGCTTATGGTGACAGTGGTCATGGTTGCAGTACCCATGGTGATAGTGCTGAAACTGACAGTGCCCTTGGGGATAGTGCCCATGGTGAGTGTGCTCGTGTTAATTGTGTCCATGGTGGCAGTTCCCATTGTGAAAGTGCTCATGATGACAGTGCCCATGTGGGTAGTTCCCATGGTGACAGTGCTCATGGTGATAGTGACCATGTTAACAGTGCACATGGTGGCTGTGCCCTTGGTGACAGTGCCCATGATGACAGTATTCATGGTGACAGTGCTCACGGTGATAATGCCCATGGTGGCAGTGCACATGGTGGTAGTGCACATGGTGGCAGTGAAAAATGGGGACAGTTCCCATGCTGACAGTTCTCATTGTGACAATGCACACAGTCACAACCGATGCTGACACTGCTCATGGTAGCTGTACCCTTGGTGACAGTGCTCAGAGTGATAGTGCCCATGGTGGCAGTGTCCATGGTGACACTGCCCATGGTGACAATGCCCATGATGACAGTGCCCATGGAGTCAGTGCCCACGGAGCCATTGCCTATGGTAACAGTGCTCACAGTGACAGTACCCATGGTAACAGTGACCATGGTGAGAGTGCTCATGGTGATAGTGTCTATGGTGACAGATCACACTGTGACAGTCCGCATTGTGCCAGTACCAATAGTGACAGTACCCATGGTGACATTGACCACGGTGAGAGTGATCACGGTGCTAGTGCTCACAGTAATAGTGCTCATGGTGACAGTGCCGACAGTGAAGGTGCTCACGGTGACAGTGCCTCTGGTGATAGTGCCCATGGTGAGAGTCCGCCCATTGATAGTGTCCATGGTGGCAGTTCCCATTGTGAAAATGCTCATGATGACATTGCCCATGTTGGTAGTCCCCATGGTGACAGTGCTCACGGTGATAGTGACCTTGGTAACTGTGCACATGGTGGCCGTGCCCTTGGTGACAGTGCCAATGATGACAGTACTCATGGTGACAGTTCTCACGGTGATAGTGCCCATGGTGATATTGCACATGGTGGCAGTGAAAAATGGTGACAGTGCCCATGTTGACAGTTCTCATGGTGACAGTGCACACGGTGACAACCCATGCAGACAGTACTCACGGTGACAGTTCTCATGGTTGCAGTACCCATGGTGACAGTGCTCACAGTGATACTGCCCATGGTGGCAGTGCCCATGGTGACAGTGCCCATGGTGACACTGCCCATGATGACAGTGCCCATGGTGAAAGTTCCCACGGCGCCATTGCCTATGGTGACAGTGCTCATGGTAACAGTGCCCATGGTGACAGTGACCATGGTGAGAGTGCTCACACTGATAGTGCCCATGGTGACAGGGCTCATGGTGCCAGTCCGCATTGTGCCAGTACCCATGGCGACAGTGCTCATGGTGACACTGACCACAGTGAGAGTGCTCACTGTGATAGAGCTCACGGTAATAGTGCTCATGGTGACAGTGCAAATGGTGACAATACCCATGGTGACAGTACTCATGTTGAAAATACCCATGGTGGCAGTTCTCATGGTGACAGTGCTCATAATAGCAGTGCCCAAGGTGGCAGTCCTCGTGGTGACAGTGCTAATGGTGACAGTGCCCTTGGTGGCAGTTCCCATGGGGACATTACCGATGGTGACCCTGTGCATTGTTACAGTGCCCATGGTAACCGTGCTCACGGTGGTAGTGCACATCGTGACAGTGCCCATGGTGGCAGTTCACCTGGTGACAGTGCTAAATCGTGACAGTGCACATGCTGACAGTGCTCACGGTGATAGTGCCCATGGTGACAGTGCCCACGGTGATAATGGGTATTATTACAGTGTTCATCTTGACAGAGCCCAAGTTGGCAGTGGCCATGGTGACAGTGCCCACAATGACAGTGCCCATGGTAACAGTGCCGACAGTGACAGTGCCCATGGTGACACTTCTCACAGTGAATGTGCCCATGGGGACAGTTACCATGATGAGATTTCTCACGGTGATAGTGCCCGTTGTGACAGTGCTCACACTGACAATGCCCATGGTGCCACTGCCCATAGAGACATTCCGCACGGTCACTTTTCTCACGGTGAAAGTACCTATGGTGACACTGCACCTGGTGGCAGTGCAAAATGGTGACAGTGCCCATGGTGACATTGCTCATAGTGACTTTGCTTACAGTGATAGTCCTTACGGTGACAGTGTGCACAGTGACACTGCACACAGTTGCAGTGTTCATGGTGACAGTGTTCACGGTGATACTTTCCATGGTGATAGTGCCCATGGTGACACTGCACATGGTGGCAGTGAAAAATGGTGACAGTGCCCCTGTTGTCAGTTCTCATGGTGACCGTGCACATGGTGACAACCCGTGCAGACTGTACTCATGGTGACAGTACTCACGGTGACAGTTCTCATGTTTGCAGTATCCATGGTGACAGTGCTCACAGTGATAGTGCCCATGGTGAGAGTGCCCATGATGACAGGGCCCATGGTGCCATTGCCTATGGTGACAGTGCTCATGGTAACAGTGCCCAAGGTGACAGTGACCATGGTGAGAGTGCTCACACTGATGGTGCCCATGGTGACAGTGCTCATGGTGTCTGTCTACATTGTGCCAGTACCCATGGCAACAGTGCTCATGGTGACAGGGACCACAGTGAGAGAGCTCACGGTGAGAGTGCTCACGGTAATAGTGCTCATGGTGACAGTGCAAATGGTGACAATACCATGGTGACAGTACTCATGTTGAAAATACCCATGGTGGCAGTTCTCATAGCGACAGATCTCATGGTGACATTGCTCATAATAGCAGTGCCCAGGTGCCAGTGCTCGTGGTGACGGTGCTAATGGTGACAGTGCTCTTGGTGGCAGTTCCCATCGGGACAATACTGATGGTGACACTGTGCATTGTTACAGTGCCCATGGTAACCGTGTTCACGGTGATAGTGCACATCGTGACAGTGCCCATGGTGGTAGTTCACCTGGTGACAGTGCTAAATAGTGACAGTGCACATGCTGACAGTGCTCACGGTGATAGTGCCCATGGTGACAGTGCACACGGTCATAATGGGCATTGTTACAGAGTTCATGGTGACAGCACACGGTGGCAGTGGCCATGGAGACAGTGCCCACAATGACAGTGCCCATGGTGACAGTGCCGACAGTGACAGTGCCCATGGTGACACTTCTCATGGTGACAGTGCCCATGGGGACAGTTAGCATGGTGAGATTTCTAATGGTGATAGTGCCCGTTGTGCCAGTGCTCACAGTAACAATGCCCATGGGGCCAGTGCCCATAGAGTCATTCCGCACGGTCACATTTCTCACGGTGAAAGTGCCTATGGTGATATTAACCATGGTGACACTGCACATGGTGGCAGAGCAAAATGGTGACAGTGCCCATGGTGACATTGCTCATGGTGACTTTGCTTACGGTGATAGTCCTTACAGTGACAGTACGCATGGTGACACTGCACACAGTGACAGTGTTCATGGTGAAAGTGTTCACGGTGATAGTTCCCATGGTGAGATTGTCCTGGTAACAGTGCCCATAGTCACAATTCTCATGGTGTAGTGCTCACAGTGACAGTGCCCATGGTGTCATGCCCATGGTGACAGTGCTCATGGTGACAGTGCTCATGTTGGCAGAGCCATAAATAAGAGTGCTCATTGTGGCAGTGCTCATGGTGTCCGTGCTCATGGTGACAGTGCCCATGATTACAGTGTTTATGGTGATAGATGTCACGGTGTCAGTGCCCACGCGGAGAGTGCCAAGGCTGACAAAGCCCAGGGTGATACTTCCCATTGGGACAGTGCCCACGGTGACAGTGCCCATGGTGACAGCACCCAGTGTGACAAGGCGCATGGTGACAGTGCTCACGGTGACAGTGCCCATGGTGACAGTGCCGATGGTGAGAGTGCCAATAGTGACAGTGCTCATGGTGAAACTGCCCACAGAGACATCGCCCATGGTGATAGTGTTCATGGTGACAACCCCACGGTGACAGTGCCAATGTTGATAGTCCCAGTGGTGACAGGTCTTACACTGAATGTGACCATGGTGTCTGTGCTCATGGTGACAGTGCTCAAGGTTATAGTCTCCATGTTGACAGTGCCGATGGTGACAATTCTCACGGTGACAGGGCCTATGGTGAAAATTCTCATAGTGACAGTGTTCACGGTGACAGTGCCCATGGTGCTATTACCCATGGTGACAGTTCTCATAGTGAAACTGCCCATGTTGACACTGCCCATGGTGGCAGTGCAAAATGGTGACAGTGCCCATGGTGATATTGCTCATGGTGACATTGCTTATGGTGATAGTGTGTATGGTGAAACTGCACACAGTGACATTGCTCATGGTGACAGTGTTCACGGCGTTAGTTCCTATGGTGAATGTGACCATGGGGACAGTGCCCATAGTCACAATTCTCATGGTGTAGTGCTCACGGTGACAGTGCCCATGGTGACAATACACAGGGTGACAGTATTCATGGTGACATTGCTCATGGTGAGAGTGCCCATGTTCACAACTGTCACGGTGATAGTTCCCATGGTGACAATACCCAGGGTAACAGAGCTGATGGTAAAAGTGTTCACGGTGACAGTGCCCATGGTGACAGTACCTAAGGTGACAATTCCCATGGTGAGACTGCTCATAGACAGTGCCCATGGTGACAATACCCAGCGTGTCCTGTCCATGGTGACAGTGATCATGGTGACACATCTCATGAGGACAGTGCCATAAGTGACAGTGCTCATGGTGACAGTGCCCATGGTGACAGTGCCTATGGTGATAGATATCATGGTGGCTGTGCCCAGGGAGACATTGCCCACGCTGACAAGACCCATGGTGATACTTCCCATTGTGACAGTGCCATCGGTGGCAGAGCCCATGGTGACAGTGCCCAAGATCACAGAGCCCATGGTGAGAGTGCTAACGGTGACTGTGCCCATGGTGACAGCACCCAGTGTGAAAATGCCCATTGTGACAGTGCTCACGGTGACCATGCCAATGGTGATAGTGCCAATAGTGAGAGTGCTCACGGTGACACTGCCCATGGACACACTGCCCATTGTGATAGTGCCCATCATGACAACCCCTCGGAGGCAGTGCCAATGGTGAGAGTCCCCGTGGTGACAGTTCTCATGGTGAAAGTGATCCTTTTGAAATTGCTCATGGTGACAGTGCTCATGGTGACAGTGCTCAAGGTGATAGTCTCCATGTTGACAGTGTGCATGGTGACTGTTCTCACGGTGACAGTGCCTATGGTGATTATGCTCTTAGTGACAGTGCTCATGGTGACAGTGCCCATGGTGACAGTGACCACGGTGACTGTTCTCACCGTGGTAGTGCCCATGGTGACAGTGTTCATGATGACAGTCCGCATTAAGGCTGTGCCCGTGGTGACATTGCTAATGGTGATAATTCTCACGGTGATAGTACGCACGTTGAAAATGACAAAGGTGACAACACCCAGGTGATAATAATCATGGTGAAAGTGCCCATGGTGGCAGTTCTCATACTGACAGTTCTTGTGACAGTGCTCATGGTGGCAGTGCTCGTGGTGACAGTGCTCTTGGTGACAGTGCTCATGGTGGCAGTGCCCATGGTGAGACTACCGATGGTGACCCTGCCCATGGTGACAGTGCACATGGTCATGGTGCCTCTGGTGGCAGTGCAATATAGTGAGAATGCCCATGATGATATTGCTCATGGTGATAGTGCCCATGGTGAGAGTGCCCATGGTTCCAGTGCTCATGGTGACAGTGCCCATTGTGACAGTGCCCTTGGTGACAGTGCACACCATGAGAGTGCCCATGGTGTCTGTGCCCATGGTGACAGTTCTTATCATGAGAGTGTTCACGGTAGCAGTGTTCATGGTAATAGTGCTCACGGAGGCATTGCCCACAATGAGAGTGCCCACGGTGAGAATACTGACTGTGACAGTGCCCATGATGACTTTTCTCTCTGTGACAGTGCCCTTGGGGACATAGCACGGTGAGATTTCTCACAGTGAGAGTGCACATTGTTTCAGTGCTCATAGTGACAAGACCCTAGGCGCCAGTGCCCATCATGGCATTGCTCACGGTGATATTTCTCACGGTGACAGTGCCCATGGTGATATTACCCATGGTGACAGTACTCAGTGATCAAGTGCTCATGGTGACATGGCATAAGGTGATAATGCTCACGGTGGCAGTGCAAAATGGTGACAGTGCCCATGGGGACATTGCTTAATGTGATAGTCCTTGTGGTGACATTGTGCATGGTGACATTGCCCACCATGACAGTGCTCTTGTTGACAGTGCTCATGGTGATAGTGCCAATGTTGGAAGTGCCCATCGTGAAAGTGTCCATGGTGACAGTTCTTATGATGAGAGTGGTCAGAGTGGCAGTGCTCATGGTGAAAGTGCCCATGGTGACAGAGCCCACGGTGACAGTGTCCATAGTTATAGTGTCCATGGTGACAGTACTAACAGTGAAATTGTCCATGGGGACACTGCCCATGGTGAAAGTGCCCATGGTCACAACACTCACGGTGATAGTGCTCACGGTGAGAGTGGCCATGGTGACAGTGACCACGGTGACAGTTCTAATGGTGATACTGCCCATGATGACAGTGCTCATGGTGACAGTCCACATTGTACCAGTGCCCAAGGTGACAGTGCTCATGGTGACAGTGCCCAAAGTCACAATACCCATGGTGACAGTGCCCAGGCTGACAGTTCTCAAGGTGATAGTGCCCATGGTGACAGTGCACATGGTGATACAGAGAATGGAGACAGTGCTTATGGTGACAGTGGTCATGGTTGCAGTACCCATGGTGATAGTGCTGAAACTGACAGTGCCCTTGGGGATAGTGCCCATGGTGAGTGTGCTCGTGTTAATTGTGTCCATGGTGGCAGTTCCCATTGTGAAAGTGCTCATGATGACAGTGCCCATGTGGGTAGTTCCCATGGTGACAGTGCTCATGGTGATAGTGACCATGTTAACAGTGCACATGGTGGCTGTGCCCTTGGTGACAGTGCCCATGATGACAGTATTCATGGTGACAGTGCTCACGGTGATAAGGCCAATGTGGCAGTGCACATGGTGGTAGTGCACATGGTGGCAGTGAAAAATGGGGACAGTTCCCATGCTGACAGTTCTCATTGTGACAATGCACATGGTCACAACCGATGCTGACACTGCTCATGGTAGCTATACCCTTGGTGACAGTGCTCAGAGTGATAGTGCCCATGGTGGCAGTGTCCATGGTGACACTGCCCATGGTGACAATGCCCATGATGACAGTGCCCATGGAGTCAGTGCCCACGGAGCCATTGCCTATGGTAACAGTGCTCACAGTGACAGTACCCATGGTAACAGTGACCATGGTGAGAGTGCTCATGGTGATAGTGTCTATGGTGACAGATCACACTGTGACAGTCCGCATTGTGCCAGTACCAATAGTGACAGTGCCCATGGTGACATTGACCACGGTGAGAGTGATCACGGTGCTAGTGCTCACAGTAATAGTGCTCATGGTGACAGTGCCGACAGTGAAGGTGCTCACGGTGACAGTGCCTCTGGTGATAGTGCCCATGGTGAGAGTCCGCCCATTGATAGTGCCCATGGTGGCAGTTCCCATTGTGAAAATGCTCATGATGACATTGCCCATGTTGGTAGTCCCCATGGTGACAGTGCTCACGGTGATAGTGACCTTGGTAACTGTGCACATGGTGGCCGTGCCCTTGGTGACAGTGCCAATGATGACAGTACTCATGGTGACAGTTCTCACGGTGATAGTGCCCATGGTGATATTGCACATGGTGGCAGTGAAAAATGGTGACAGTGCCCATGTTGACAGTTCTCATGGTGACAGTGCACACGGTGACAACCCATGCAGACAGTACTCACGGTGACAGTTCTCATGGTTGCAGTACCCATGGTGACAGTGCTCACAGTGATACTGCCCATGGTGGCAGTGCCCATGGTGACAGTGCCCATGGTGACACTGCCCATGATGACAGTGCCCATGGTGAAAGTTCCCACGGCGCCATTGCCTATGGTGACAGTGCTCATGGTAACAGTGCCCATGGTGACAGTGACCATGGTGAGAGTGCTCACACTGATAGTGCCCATGGTGACAGGGCTCATGGTGCCAGTCCGCATTGTGCCAGTACCCATGGCGACAGTGCTCATGGTGACACTGACCACAGTGAGAGTGCTCACTGTGATAGAGCTCACGGTAATAGTGCTCATGGTGACAGTGCAAATGGTGACAATACCCATGGTGACAGTACTCATGTTGAAAATACCCATGGTGGCAGTTCTCATGGTGACAGTGCTCATAATAGCAGTGCCCAAGGTGGCAGTCCTCGTGGTGACAGTGCTAATGGTGACAGTGCCCTTGGTGGCAGTTCCCATGGGGACATTACCGATGGTGACCCTGTGCATTGTTACAGTGCCCATGGTAACCGTGCTCACGGTGGTAGTGCACATCGTGACAGTGCCCATGGTGGCAGTTCACCTGGTGACAGTGCTAAATCGTGACAGTGCACATGCTGACAGTGCTCACGGTGATAGTGCCCATGGTGACAGTGCCCACGGTGATAATGGGTATTATTACAGTGTTCATCTTGACAGAGCCCAAGTTGGCAGTGGCCATGGTGACAGTGCCCACAATGACAGTGCCCATGGTAACAGTGCCGACAGTGACAGTGCCCATGGTGACACTTCTCACAGTGAATGTGCCCATGGGGACAGTTACCATGATGAGATTTCTCACGGTGATAGTGCCCGTTGTGACAGTGCTCACACTGACAATGCCCATGGTGCCACTGCCCATAGAGACATTCCGCACGGTCACTTTTCTCACGGTGAAAGTACCTATGGTGACACTGCACCTGGTGGCAGTGCAAAATGGTGACAGTGCCCATGGTGACATTGCTCATAGTGACTTTGCTTACAGTGATAGTCCTTACGGTGACAGTGTGCACGGTGACACTGCACACAGTTGCAGTGTTCATGGTGACAGTGTTCACGGTGATACTTTCCATGGTGATAGTGCCCATGGTGACACTGCACATGGTGGCAGTGAAAAATGGTGACAGTGCCCCTGTTGTCAGTTCTCATGGTGACCGTGCACATGGTGACAACCCGTGCAGACTGTACTCATGGTGACAGTACTCACGGTGACAGTTCTCATGTTTGCAGTATCCATGGTGACAGTGCTCACAGTGATAGTGCCCATGGTGAGAGTGCCCATGATGACAGGGCCCATGGTGCCATTGCCTATGGTGACAGTGCTCATGGTAACAGTGCCCAAGGTGACAGTGACCATGGTGAGAGTGCTCACACTGATGGTGCCCATGGTGACAGTGCTCATGGTGTCTGTCTACATTGTGCCAGTACCCATGGCAACAGTGCTCATGGTGACAGGGACCACAGTGAGAGAGCTCACGGTGAGAGTGCTCACGGTAATAGTGCTCATGGTGACAGTGCAAATGGTGACAATACCATGGTGACAGTACTCATGTTGAAAATACCCATGGTGGCAGTTCTCATAGCGACAGATCTCATGGTGACATTGCTCATAATAGCAGTGCCCAGGTGCCAGTGCTCGTGGTGACGGTGCTAATGGTGACAGTGCTCTTGGTGGCAGTTCCCATCGGGACAATACTGATGGTGACACTGTGCATTGTTACAGTGCCCATGGTAACCGTGTTCACGGTGATAGTGCACATCGTGACAGTGCCCATGGTGGTAGTTCACCTGGTGACAGTGCTAAATAGTGACAGTGCACATGCTGACAGTGCTCACGGTGATAGTGCCCATGGTGACAGTGCACACGGTCATAATGGGCATTGTTACAGAGTTCATGGTGACAGCACACGGTGGCAGTGGCCATGGAGACAGTGCCCACAATGACAGTGCCCATGGTGACAGTGCCGACAGTGACAGTGCCCATGGTGACACTTCTCATGGTGACAGTGCCCATGGGGACAGTTAGCATGGTGAGATTTCTAATGGTGATAGTGCCCGTTGTGCCAGTGCTCACAGTAACAATGCCCATGGGGCCAGTGCCCATAGAGTCATTCCGCACGGTCACATTTCTCACGGTGAAAGTGCCTATGGTGATATTAACCATGGTGACACTGCACATGGTGGCAGAGCAAAATGGTGACAGTGCCCATGGTGACATTGCTCATGGTGACTTTGCTTACGGTGATAGTCCTTACAGTGACAGTACGCATGGTGACACTGCACACAGTGACAGTGTTCATGGTGAAAGTGTTCACGGTGATAGTTCCCATGGTGAGATTGTCCTGGTAACAGTGCCCATAGTCACAATTCTCATGGTGTAGTGCTCACAGTGACAGTGCCCATGGTGTCATGCCCATGGTGACAGTGCTCATGGTGACAGTGCTCATGTTGGCAGAGCCATAAATAAGAGTGCTCATTGTGGCAGTGCTCATGGTGTCCGTGCTCATGGTGACAGTGCCCATGATTACAGTGTTTATGGTGATAGATGTCACGGTGTCAGTGCCCACGCGGAGAGTGCCAAGGCTGACAAAGCCCAGGGTGATACTTCCCATTGGGACAGTGCCCACGGTGACAGTGCCCATGGTGACAGCACCCAGTGTGACAAGGCGCATGGTGACAGTGCTCACGGTGACAGTGCCCATGGTGACAGTGCCGATGGTGAGAGTGCCAATAGTGACAGTGCTCATGGTGAAACTGCCCACAGAGACATCGCCCATGGTGATAGTGTTCATGGTGACAACCCCACGGTGACAGTGCCAATGTTGATAGTCCCAGTGGTGACAGGTCTTACACTGAATGTGACCATGGTGTCTGTGCTCATGGTGACAGTGCTCAAGGTTATAGTCTCCATGTTGACAGTGCCGATGGTGACAATTCTCACGGTGACAGGGCCTATGGTGAAAATTCTCATAGTGACAGTGTTCACGGTGACAGTGCCCATGGTGCTATTACCCATGGTGACAGTTCTCATAGTGAAACTGCCCATGTTGACACTGCCCATGGTGGCAGTGCAAAATGGTGACAGTGCCCATGGTGATATTGCTCATGGTGACATTGCTTATGGTGATAGTGTGTATGGTGAAACTGCACACAGTGACATTGCTCATGGTGACAGTGTTCACGGCGTTAGTTCCTATGGTGAATGTGACCATGGGGACAGTGCCCATAGTCACAATTCTCATGGTGTAGTGCTCACGGTGACAGTGCCCATGGTGACAATACACAGGGTGACAGTATTCATGGTGACATTGCTCATGGTGAGAGTGCCCATGTTCACAACTGTCACGGTGATAGTTCCCATGGTGACAATACCCAGGGTAACAGAGCTGATGGTAAAAGTGTTCACGGTGACAGTGCCCATGGTGACAGTACCTAAGGTGACAATTCCCATGGTGAGACTGCTCATAGACAGTGCCCATGGTGACAATACCCAGCGTGTCCTGTCCATGGTGACAGTGATCATGGTGACACATCTCATGAGGACAGTGCCATAAGTGACAGTGCTCATGGTGACAGTGCCCATGGTGACAGTGCCTATGGTGATAGATATCATGGTGGCTGTGCCCAGGGAGACATTGCCCACGCTGACAAGACCCATGGTGATACTTCCCATTGTGACAGTGCCATCGGTGGCAGAGCCCATGGTGACAGTGCCCAAGATCACAGAGCCCATGGTGAGAGTGCTAACGGTGACTGTGCCCATGGTGACAGCACCCAGTGTGAAAATGCCCATTGTGACAGTGCTCACGGTGACCATGCCAATGGTGATAGTGCCAACAGTGAGAGTGCTCACGGTGACACTGCCCATGGACACACTGCCCATTGTGATAGTGCCCATCATGACAACCCCTCGGAGGCAGTGCCAATGGTGAGAGTCCCCGTGGTGACAGTTCTCATGGTGAAAGTGATCCTTTTGAAATTGCTCATGGTGACAGTGCTCATGGTGACAGTGCTCAAGGTGATAGTCTCCATGTTGACAGTGTGCATGGTGACTGTTCTCACGGTGACAGTGCCTATGGTGATTATGCTCTTAGTGACAGTGCTCATGGTGACAGTGCCCATGGTGACAGTGACCACGGTGACTGTTCTCACCGTGGTAGTGCCCATGGTGACAGTGTTCATGATGACAGTCCGCATTAAGGCTGTGCCCGTGGTGACATTGCTAATGGTGATAATTCTCACGGTGATAGTACGCACGTTGAAAATGACAAAGGTGACAACACCCAGGTGATAATAATCATGGTGAAAGTGCCCATGGTGGCAGTTCTCATACTGACAGTTCTTGTGACAGTGCTCATGGTGGCAGTGCTCGTGGTGACAGTGCTCTTGGTGACAGTGCTCATGGTGGCAGTGCCCATGGTGAGACTACCGATGGTGACCCTGCCCATGGTGACAGTGCACATGGTCATGGTGCCTCTGGTGGCAGTGCAATATAGTGAGAATGCCCATGATGATATTGCTCATGGTGATAGTGCCCATGGTGAGAGTGCCCATGGTTCCAGTGCTCATGGTGACAGTGCCCATTGTGACAGTGCCCTTGGTGACAGTGCACACCATGAGAGTGCCCATGGTGTCTGTGCCCATGGTGACAGTTCTTATCATGAGAGTGTTCACGGTAGCAGTGTTCATGGTAATAGTGCTCACGGAGGCATTGCCCACAATGAGAGTGCCCACGGTGAGAATACTGACTGTGACAGTGCCCATGATGACTTTTCTCTCTGTGACAGTGCCCTTGGGGACATAGCACGGTGAGATTTCTCACAGTGAGAGTGCACATTGTTTCAGTGCTCATAGTGACAAGACCCTAGGCGCCAGTGCCCATCATGGCATTGCTCACGGTGATATTTCTCACGGTGACAGTGCCCATGGTGATATTACCCATGGTGACAGTACTCAGTGATCAAGTGCTCATGGTGACATGGCATAAGGTGATAATGCTCACGGTGGCAGTGCAAAATGGTGACAGTGCCCATGGGGACATTGCTTAATGTGATAGTCCTTGTGGTGACATTGTGCATGGTGACATTGCCCACCATGACAGTGCTCTTGTTGACAGTGCTCATGGTGATAGTGCCAATGTTGGAAGTGCCCATCGTGAAAGTGTCCATGGTGACAGTTCTTATGATGAGAGTGGTCAGAGTGGCAGTGCTCATGGTGAAAGTGCCCATGGTGACAGAGCCCACGGTGACAGTGTCCATAGTTATAGTGTCCATGGTGACAGTACTAACAGTGAAATTGTCCATGGGGACACTGCCCATGGTGAAAGTGCCCATGGTCACAACACTCACGGTGATAGTGCTCACGGTGAGAGTGGCCATGGTGACAGTGACCACGGTGACAGTTCTAATGGTGATACTGCCCATGATGACAGTGCTCATGGTGACAGTCCACATTGTACCAGTGCCCAAGGTGACAGTGCTCATGGTGACAGTGCCCAAAGTCACAATACCCATGGTGACAGTGCCCAGGCTGACAGTTCTCAAGGTGATAGTGCCCATGGTGACAGTGCCCATGGTGATACAGAGAATGGGGACAGTGCTTATGGTGACAGTGGTCATGGTTGCAGTACCCATGGTGATAGTGCTGAAACTGACAGTGCCCTTGGGGATAGTGCCCATGGTGAGTGTGCTCGTGTTAATTGTGTCCATGGTGGCAGTTCCCATTGTGAAAGTGCTCATGATGACAGTGCCCATGTGGGTAGTTCCCATGGTGACAGTGCTCATGGTGATAGTGACCATGTTAACAGTGCACATGGTGGCTGTGCCCTTGGTGACAGTGCCCATGATGACAGTATTCATGGTGACAGTGCTCACGGTGATAATGCCCATGGTGGCAGTGCACATGGTGGTAGTGCACATGGTGGCAGTGAAAAATGGGGACAGTTCCCATGCTGACAGTTCTCATTGTGACAATGCACACAGTCACAACCGATGCTGACACTGCTCATGGTAGCTGTACCCTTGGTGACAGTGCTCAGAGTGATAGTGCCCATGGTGGCAGTGTCCATGGTGACACTGCCCATGGTGACAATGCCCATGATGACAGTGCCCATGGAGTCAGTGCCCACGGAGCCATTGCCTATGGTAACAGTGCTCACAGTGACAGTACCCATGGTAACAGTGACCATGGTGAGAGTGCTCATGGTGATAGTGTCTATGGTGACAGATCACACTGTGACAGTCCGCATTGTGCCAGTACCAATAGTGACAGTACCCATGGTGACATTGACCACGGTGAGAGTGATCACGGTGCTAGTGCTCACAGTAATAGTGCTCATG
Source organism: Mesoplodon mirus (assembly GCF_964341445.2). NCBI lineage: Eukaryota > Metazoa > Chordata > Mammalia > Artiodactyla > Ziphiidae > Mesoplodon > Mesoplodon mirus. The sequence continues at coordinate 294,205 of NW_028295630.1, forward strand.
GTGACAGTGCCGACAGTGAAGGTGCTCACGGTGACAGTGCCTCTGGTGATAGTGCCCATGGTGAGAGTCCGCCCATTGATAGTGTCCATGGTGGCAGTTCCCATTGTGAAAATGCTCATGATGACATTGCCCATGTTGGTAGTCCCCATGGTGACAGTGCTCACGGTGATAGTGACCTTGGTAACTGTGCACATGGTGGCCGTGCCCTTGGTGACAGTGCCAATGATGACAGTACTCATGGTGACAGTTCTCACGGTGATAGTGCCCATGGTGATATTGCACATGGTGGCAGTGAAAAATGGTGACAGTGCCCATGTTGACAGTTCTCATGGTGACAGTGCACACGGTGACAACCCATGCAGACAGTACTCACGGTGACAGTTCTCATGGTTGCAGTACCCATGGTGACAGTGCTCACAGTGATACTGCCCATGGTGGCAGTGCCCATGGTGACAGTGCCCATGGTGACACTGCCCATGATGACAGTGCCCATGGTGAAAGTTCCCACGGCGCCATTGCCTATGGTGACAGTGCTCATGGTAACAGTGCCCATGGTGACAGTGACCATGGTGAGAGTGCTCACACTGATAGTGCCCATGGTGACAGGGCTCATGGTGCCAGTCCGCATTGTGCCAGTACCCATGGCGACAGTGCTCATGGTGACACTGACCACAGTGAGAGTGCTCACTGTGATAGAGCTCACGGTAATAGTGCTCATGGTGACAGTGCAAATGGTGACAATACCCATGGTGACAGTACTCATGTTGAAAATACCCATGGTGGCAGTTCTCATGGTGACAGTGCTCATAATAGCAGTGCCCAAGGTGGCAGTCCTCGTGGTGACAGTGCTAATGGTGACAGTGCCCTTGGTGGCAGTTCCCATGGGGACATTACCGATGGTGACCCTGTGCATTGTTACAGTGCCCATGGTAACCGTGCTCACGGTGGTAGTGCACATCGTGACAGTGCCCATGGTGGCAGTTCACCTGGTGACAGTGCTAAATCGTGACAGTGCACATGCTGACAGTGCTCACGGTGATAGTGCCCATGGTGACAGTGCCCACGGTGATAATGGGTATTATTACAGTGTTCATCTTGACAGAGCCCAAGTTGGCAGTGGCCATGGTGACAGTGCCCACAATGACAGTGCCCATGGTAACAGTGCCGACAGTGACAGTGCCCATGGTGACACTTCTCACAGTGAATGTGCCCATGGGGACAGTTACCATGATGAGATTTCTCACGGTGATAGTGCCCGTTGTGACAGTGCTCACACTGACAATGCCCATGGTGCCACTGCCCATAGAGACATTCCGCACGGTCACTTTTCTCACGGTGAAAGTACCTATGGTGACACTGCACCTGGTGGCAGTGCAAAATGGTGACAGTGCCCATGGTGACATTGCTCATAGTGACTTTGCTTACAGTGATAGTCCTTACGGTGACAGTGTGCACAGTGACACTGCACACAGTTGCAGTGTTCATGGTGACAGTGTTCACGGTGATACTTTCCATGGTGATAGTGCCCATGGTGACACTGCACATGGTGGCAGTGAAAAATGGTGACAGTGCCCCTGTTGTCAGTTCTCATGGTGACCGTGCACATGGTGACAACCCGTGCAGACTGTACTCATGGTGACAGTACTCACGGTGACAGTTCTCATGTTTGCAGTATCCATGGTGACAGTGCTCACAGTGATAGTGCCCATGGTGAGAGTGCCCATGATGACAGGGCCCATGGTGCCATTGCCTATGGTGACAGTGCTCATGGTAACAGTGCCCAAGGTGACAGTGACCATGGTGAGAGTGCTCACACTGATGGTGCCCATGGTGACAGTGCTCATGGTGTCTGTCTACATTGTGCCAGTACCCATGGCAACAGTGCTCATGGTGACAGGGACCACAGTGAGAGAGCTCACGGTGAGAGTGCTCACGGTAATAGTGCTCATGGTGACAGTGCAAATGGTGACAATACCATGGTGACAGTACTCATGTTGAAAATACCCATGGTGGCAGTTCTCATAGCGACAGATCTCATGGTGACATTGCTCATAATAGCAGTGCCCAGGTGCCAGTGCTCGTGGTGACGGTGCTAATGGTGCCAGTGCTCTTGGTGGCAGTTCCCATCGGGACAATACTGATGGTGACACTGTGCATTGTTACAGTGCCCATGGTAACCGTGTTCACGGTGATAGTGCACATCGTGACAGTGCCCATGGTGGTAGTTCACCTGGTGACAGTGCTAAATAGTGACAGTGCACATGCTGACAGTGCTCACGGTGATAGTGCCCATGGTGACAGTGCACACGGTCATAATGGGCATTGTTACAGAGTTCATGGTGACAGCACACGGTGGCAGTGGCCATGGAGACAGTGCCCACAATGACAGTGCCCATGGTGACAGTGCCGACAGTGACAGTGCCCATGGTGACACTTCTCATGGTGACAGTGCCCATGGGGACAGTTAGCATGGTGAGATTTCTAATGGTGATAGTGCCCGTTGTGCCAGTGCTCACAGTAACAATGCCCATGGGGCCAGTGCCCATAGAGTCATTCCGCACGGTCACATTTCTCACGGTGAAAGTGCCTATGGTGATATTAACCATGGTGACACTGCACATGGTGGCAGAGCAAAATGGTGACAGTGCCCATGGTGACATTGCTCATGGTGACTTTGCTTACGGTGATAGTCCTTACAGTGACAGTACGCATGGTGACACTGCACACAGTGACAGTGTTCATGGTGAAAGTGTTCACGGTGATAGTTCCCATGGTGAGATTGTCCTGGTAACAGTGCCCATAGTCACAATTCTCATGGTGTAGTGCTCACAGTGACAGTGCCCATGGTGTCATGCCCATGGTGACAGTGCTCATGGTGACAGTGCTCATGTTGGCAGAGCCATAAATAAGAGTGCTCATTGTGGCAGTGCTCATGGTGTCCGTGCTCATGGTGACAGTGCCCATGATTACAGTGTTTATGGTGATAGATGTCACGGTGTCAGTGCCCACGCGGAGAGTGCCAAGGCTGACAAAGCCCAGGGTGATACTTCCCATTGGGACAGTGCCCACGGTGACAGTGCCCATGGTGACAGCACCCAGTGTGACAAGGCGCATGGTGACAGTGCTCACGGTGACAGTGCCCATGGTGACAGTGCCGATGGTGAGAGTGCCAATAGTGACAGTGCTCATGGTGAAACTGCCCACAGAGACATCGCCCATGGTGATAGTGTTCATGGTGACAACCCCACGGTGACAGTGCCAATGTTGATAGTCCCAGTGGTGACAGGTCTTACACTGAATGTGACCATGGTGTCTGTGCTCATGGTGACAGTGCTCAAGGTTATAGTCTCCATGTTGACAGTGCCGATGGTGACAATTCTCACGGTGACAGGGCCTATGGTGAAAATTCTCATAGTGACAGTGTTCACGGTGACAGTGCCCATGGTGCTATTACCCATGGTGACAGTTCTCATAGTGAAACTGCCCATGTTGACACTGCCCATGGTGGCAGTGCAAAATGGTGACAGTGCCCATGGTGATATTGCTCATGGTGACATTGCTTATGGTGATAGTGTGTATGGTGAAACTGCACACAGTGACATTGCTCATGGTGACAGTGTTCACGGCGTTAGTTCCTATGGTGAATGTGACCATGGGGACAGTGCCCATAGTCACAATTCTCATGGTGTAGTGCTCACGGTGACAGTGCCCATGGTGACAATACACAGGGTGACAGTATTCATGGTGACATTGCTCATGGTGAGAGTGCCCATGTTCACAACTGTCACGGTGATAGTTCCCATGGTGACAATACCCAGGGTAACAGAGCTGATGGTAAAAGTGTTCACGGTGACAGTGCCCATGGTGACAGTACCTAAGGTGACAATTCCCATGGTGAGACTGCTCATAGACAGTGCCCATGGTGACAATACCCAGCGTGTCCTGTCCATGGTGACAGTGATCATGGTGACACATCTCATGAGGACAGTGCCATAAGTGACAGTGCTCATGGTGACAGTGCCCATGGTGACAGTGCCTATGGTGATAGATATCATGGTGGCTGTGCCCAGGGAGACATTGCCCACGCTGACAAGACCCATGGTGATACTTCCCATTGTGACAGTGCCATCGGTGGCAGAGCCCATGGTGACAGTGCCCAAGATCACAGAGCCCATGGTGAGAGTGCTAACGGTGACTGTGCCCATGGTGACAGCACCCAGTGTGAAAATGCCCATTGTGACAGTGCTCACGGTGACCATGCCAATGGTGATAGTGCCAATAGTGAGAGTGCTCACGGTGACACTGCCCATGGACACACTGCCCATTGTGATAGTGCCCATCATGACAACCCCTCGGAGGCAGTGCCAATGGTGAGAGTCCCCGTGGTGACAGTTCTCATGGTGAAAGTGATCCTTTTGAAATTGCTCATGGTGACAGTGCTCATGGTGACAGTGCTCAAGGTGATAGTCTCCATGTTGACAGTGTGCATGGTGACTGTTCTCATGGTGACAGTGCCTATGGTGATTATGCTCTTAGTGACAGTGCTCATGGTGACAGTGCCCATGGTGACAGTGACCACGGTGACTGTTCTCACCGTGGTAGTGCCCATGGTGACAGTGTTCATGATGACAGTCCGCATTAAGGCTGTGCCCGTGGTGACATTGCTAATGGTGATAATTCTCACGGTGATAGTATGCACGTTGAAAATGACAAAGGTGACAACACCCAGGTGATAATAATCATGGTGAAAGTGCCCATGGTGGCAGTTCTCATACTGACAGTTCTTGTGACAGTGCTCATGGTGGCAGTGCTCGTGGTGACAGTGCTCTTGGTGACAGTGCTCATGGTGGCAGTGCCCATGGTGAGACTACCGATGGTGACCCTGCCCATGGTGACAGTGCACATGGTCATGGTGCCTCTGGTGGCAGTGCAATATAGTGAGAATGCCCATGATGATATTGCTCATGGTGATAGTGCCCATGGTGAGAGTGCCCATGGTTCCAGTGCTCATGGTGACAGTGCCCATTGTGACAGTGCCCTTGGTGACAGTGCACACCATGAGAGTGCCCATGGTGTCTGTGCCCATGGTGACAGTTCTTATCATGAGAGTGTTCACGGTAGCAGTGTTCATGGTAATAGTGCTCACGGAGGCATTGCCCACAATGAGAGTGCCCACGGTGAGAATACTGACTGTGACAGTGCCCATGATGACTTTTCTCTCTGTGACAGTGCCCTTGGGGACATAGCACGGTGAGATTTCTCACAGTGAGAGTGCACATTGTTTCAGTGCTCATAGTGACAAGACCCTAGGCGCCAGTGCCCATCATGGCATTGCTCACGGTGATATTTCTCACGGTGACAGTGCCCATGGTGATATTACCCATGGTGACAGTACTCAGTGATCAAGTGCTCATGGTGACATGGCATAAGGTGATAATGCTCACGGTGGCAGTGCAAAATGGTGACAGTGCCCATGGGGACATTGCTTAATGTGATAGTCCTTGTGGTGACATTGTGCATGGTGACATTGCCCACCATGACAGTGCTCTTGTTGACAGTGCTCATGGTGATAGTGCCAATGTTGGAAGTGCCCATCGTGAAAGTGTCCATGGTGACAGTTCTTATGATGAGAGTGGTCAGAGTGGCAGTGCTCATGGTGAAAGTGCCCATGGTGACAGAGCCCACGGTGACAGTGTCCATAGTTATAGTGTCCATGGTGACAGTACTAACAGTGAAATTGTCCATGGGGACACTGCCCATGGTGAAAGTGCCCATGGTCACAACACTCACGGTGATAGTGCTCACGGTGAGAGTGGCCATGGTGACAGTGACCACGGTGACAGTTCTAATGGTGATACTGCCCATGATGACAGTGCTCATGGTGACAGTCCACATTGTACCAGTGCCCAAGGTGACAGTGCTCATGGTGACAGTGCCCAAAGTCACAATACCCATGGTGACAGTGCCCAGGCTGACAGTTCTCAAGGTGATAGTGCCCATGGTGACAGTGCACATGGTGATACAGAGAATGGAGACAGTGCTTATGGTGACAGTGGTCATGGTTGCAGTACCCATGGTGATAGTGCTGAAACTGACAGTGCCCTTGGGGATAGTGCCCATGGTGAGTGTGCTCGTGTTAATTGTGTCCATGGTGGCAGTTCCCATTGTGAAAGTGCTCATGATGACAGTGCCCATGTGGGTAGTTCCCATGGTGACAGTGCTCATGGTGATAGTGACCATGTTAACAGTGCACATGGTGGCTGTGCCCTTGGTGACAGTGCCCATGATGACAGTATTCATGGTGACAGTGCTCACGGTGATAAGGCCAATGTGGCAGTGCACATGGTGGTAGTGCACATGGTGGCAGTGAAAAATGGGGACAGTTCCCATGCTGACAGTTCTCATTGTGACAATGCACACAGTCACAACCGATGCTGACACTGCTCATGGTAGCTGTACCCTTGGTGACAGTGCTCAGAGTGATAGTGCCCATGGTGGCAGTGTCCATGGTGACACTGCCCATGGTGACAATGCCCATGATGACAGTGCCCATGGAGTCAGTGCCCACGGAGCCATTGCCTATGGTAACAGTGCTCACAGTGACAGTACCCATGGTAACAGTGACCATGGTGAGAGTGCTCATGGTGATAGTGTCTATGGTGACAGATCACACTGTGACAGTCCGCATTGTGCCAGTACCAATAGTGACAGTGCCCATGGTGACATTGACCATGGTGAGAGTGATCACGGTGCTAGTGCTCACAGTAATAGTGCTCATGGTGACAGTGCCGACAGTGAAGGTGCTCACGGTGACAGTGCCTCTGGTGATAGTGCCCATGGTGAGAGTCCGCCCATTGATAGTGCCCATGGTGGCAGTTCCCATTGTGAAAATGCTCATGATGACATTGCCCATGTTGGTAGTCCCCATGGTGACAGTGCTCACGGTGATAGTGACCTTGGTAACTGTGCACATGGTGGCCGTGCCCTTGGTGACAGTGCCAATGATGACAGTACTCATGGTGACAGTTCTCACGGTGATAGTGCCCATGGTGATATTGCACATGGTGGCAGTGAAAAATGGTGACAGTGCCCCTGTTGTCAGTTCTCATGGTGACCGTGCACATGGTGACAACCCGTGCAGACTGTACTCATGGTGACAGTACTCACGGTGACAGTTCTCATGTTTGCAGTATCCATGGTGACAGTGCTCACAGTGATAGTGCCCATGGTGAGAGTGCCCATGATGACAGGGCCCATGGTGCCATTGCCTATGGTGACAGTGCTCATGGTAACAGTGCCCAAGGTGACAGTGACCATGGTGAGAGTGCTCACACTGATGGTGCCCATGGTGACAGTGCTCATGGTGTCTGTCTACATTGTGCCAGTACCCATGGCAACAGTGCTCATGGTGACAGGGACCACAGTGAAAGAGCTCACGGTGAGAGTGCTCACGGTAATAGTGCTCATGGTGACATTGCAAATGGTGACAATACCATGGTGACAGTACTCATGTTGAAAATACCCATGGTGGCAGTTCTCATAGCGACAGATCTCATGGTGACATTGCTCATAATAGCAGTGCCCAGGTGCCAGTGCTCGTGGTGACGGTGCTAATGGTGACAGTGCTCTTGGTGGCAGTTCCCATCGGGACAATACTGATGGTGACACTGTGCATTGTTACAGTGCCCATGGTAACCGTGTTCACGGTGATAGTGCACATCGTGACAGTGCCCATGGTGGTAGTTCACCTGGTGACAGTGCTAAATAGTGACAGTGCTCACGGTGATAGTGCCCATGGTGACAGTGCACACGGTCATAATGGGCATTGTTACAGAGTTCATGGTGACAGCACACGGTGGCAGTGGCCATGGAGACAGTGCCCACAATGACAGTGCCCATGGTGACAGTGCTGACAGTGACAGTGCCCATGGTGACACTTCTCATGGTGACAGTGCCCATGGGGACAGTTAGCATGGTGAGATTTCTAACGGTGATAGTGCCCGTTGTGCCAGTGCTCACAGTAACAATGCCCATGGGGCCAGTGCCCATAGAGTCATTCCGCACGGTCACATTTCTCACGGTGAAAGTGCCTATGGTGATATTAACCATGGTGACACTGCACATGGTGGCAGAGCAAAATGGTGACAGTGCCCATGGTGACATTGCTCATGGTGACTTTGCTTACGGTGATAGTCCTTACAGTGACAGTACGCATGGTGACACTGCACACAGTGACAGTGTTCATGGTGAAAGTGTTCACGGTGATAGTTCCCATGGTGAGATTGTCCTGGTAACAGTGCCCATAGTCACAATTCTCATGGTGTAGTGCTCACAGTGACAGTGCCCATGGTTTCATGCCCATGGTGACAGTGCTCATGGTGACAGTGCTCATGTTGGCAGAGCCATAAATAAGAGTGCTCATTGTGGCAGTGCTCATGGTGTCTGTGCTCATGGTGACAGTGCCCATGATTACAGTGTTTATGGTGATAGATGTCACGGTGTCAGTGCCCACGCGGAGAGTGCCAAGGCTGACAAAGCCCAGGGTGATACTTCCCATTGTGACAGTGCCCACGGTGACAGTGCCCATGGTGACAGCACCCAGTGTGACAAGGCGCATGGTGACAGTGCTCACGGTGACAGTGCCCATGGTGACAGTGCCGATGGTGAGAGTGCCAATAGTGACAGTGCTCATGGTGAAACTGCCCACAGAGACATCGCCCATGGTGATAGTGTTCATGGTGACAACCCCACGGTGACAGTGTCAATGTTGATAGTCCCAGTGGTGACAGGTCTTACATTGAATGTGACCATGGTGTCTGTGCTCATGGTGACAGTGCTCAAGGTTATAGTCTCCATGTTGACAGTGCCGATGGTGACAATTCTCACGGTGACAGGGCCTGTAGTGAAAATTCTCATAGTGACAGTGTTCACGGTGACAGTGCCCATGGTGCTATTACCCATGGTGACAGTTCTCATAGTGAAACTGCCCATGTTGACACTGCCCATGGTGGCAGTGCAAAATGGTGACAGTGCCCATGGTGATATTGCTCATGGTGACATTGCTTATGGTGATAGTGTGTATGGTGAAACTGCACACAGTGACTTTGCTCATGGTGACAGTGTTCATGGCGTTAGTTCCTATGGTGAATGTGACCATGGGGACAGTGCCCATAGTCACAATTCTCATGGGGTAGTGCTCACGGTGACAGTGCCCATGGCGACAATACACAGGGTGACAGTATTCCTGGTGACATTGCTCATGGTGAGAGTGCCCATGTTCACAACTGTCACGGTGATAGTTCCCATGGTGACAATACCCAGGGTAACAGAGCTGATGGTAAAAGTGTTCACGGTGACAGTGCCCATGGTGACAGTACCTAAGGTGACAATTCCCATGGTGAGACTGCTCATAGACAGTGCCCATGGTGACAATACCCAGCGTGTCCTGTCCATGGTGACAGTGATCATGGTGACACATCTCATGAGGACAGTGCCATAAGTGACAGTGCTCATTGTGGCAGTGCTCATGGTGACAGTGCCCATGGTGACAGTGCCTATGGTGATAGATATCATGGTGGCTGTGCCCAGGGAGACATTGCCCACGCTGACAAGACCCATGGTGATACTTCCCATTGTGACAGTGCCATCGGTGGCAGAGCCCATGGTGACAGTGCCCAAGATCACAGAGCCCATGGTGCGAGTGCTAACGGTGACTGTGCCCATGGTGACAGCACCCAGTGTGACAATGCCCATTGTGACAGTGCTCACGGTGACCATGCCAATGGTGATAGTGCCAATAGTGAGAGTGCTCACGGTGACACTGCCCATGGACACACTGCCCATTGTGATAGTGCCCATCATGACAACCCCTCGGAGGCAGTGCCAATGGTAAGAGTCCCCGTGGTGACAGTTCTCATGGTGAAAGTGATCCTTTTGAAATTGCTCATGGTGACAGTGCTCATGGTGACAGTGCTCAAGGTGATAGTCTCCATGTTGACAGTGTGCATGGTGACTGTTCTCACGGTGACAGTGCCTATGGTGATTATGCTCTTAGTGACAGTGCTCATGGTGACAGTGCCCATGGTGACAGTGACCACGGTGACTGTTCTCACCGTGGTAGTGCCCATGGTGACAGTGTTCATGATGACAGTCCGCATTAAGGCTGTGCCCGTGGTGACATTGCTAATGGTGATAATTCTCACGGTGATAGTACGCACGTTGAAAATGACAAAGGTGACAACACCCAGGTGATAATAATCATGGTGAAAGTGCCCATGGTGGCAGTTCTCATACTGACAGTTCTTGTGACAGTGCTCATGGTGGCAGTGCTCGTGGTGACAGTGCTCTTGGTGACAGTGCTCATGGTGGCAGTGCCCATGGTGAGACTACCGATGGTGACCCTGCCCATGGTGACAGTGCACATGGTCATGGTGCCTCTGGTGGCAGTGCAATATAGTGAGAATGCCCATGATGATATTGCTCATGGTGATAGTGCCCATGGTGAGAGTGCCCATGGTTCCAGTGCTCATGGTGACAGTGCCCATTGTGACAGTGCCCTTGGTGACAGTGCACACCATGAGAGTGCCCATGGTGTCTGTGCCCATGGTGACAGTTCTTATCATGAGAGTGTTCACGGTAGCAGTGTTCATGGTAATAGTGCTCACGGAGGCATTGCCCACAATGAGAGTGCCCACGGTGAGAATACTGACTGTGACAGTGCCCATGATGACTTTTCTCTCTGTGACAGTGCCCTTGGGGACAGTTAGCACAGTGAGATTTCTCACAGTGATAGTGCACATTGTTTCAGTGCTCATAGTGACAAGACCCTAGGCGCCAGTGCCCATCATGGCATTGCTCACGGTGATATTTCTCACGGTGACAGTGCCCATGGTGATATTACCCATGGTGACAGTACTCAGTGATCAAGTGCTCATGGTGACATGGCATAAGGTGATAATGCTCACGGTGGCAGTGCAAAATGGTGACAGTGCCCATGGGGACATTGCTTAATGTGATAGTCCTTGTGGTGACATTGTGCATGGTGACATTGCCCACCATGACAGTGCTCTTGTTGACAGTGCTCATGGTGATAGTGCCAATGTTGGAAGTGCCCATCGTGAAAGTGTCCATGGTGACAGTTCTTATGATGAGAGTGGTCAGAGTGGCAGTGCTCATGGTGAAAGTGCCCATGGTGACAGAGCCCACGGTGACAGTGTCCATAGTTATAGTGTCCATGGTGACAGTACTAACAGTGAAATTGTCCATGGGGACACTGCCCATGGTGAAAGTGCCCATGGTCACAACACTCACGGTGATAGTGCTCACGGTGAGAGTGGCCATGGTGACAGTGACCACGGTGACAGTTCTAATGGTGATACTGCCCATGATGACAGTGCTCATGGTGACAGTCCACATTGTACCAGTGCCCAAGGTGACAGTGCTCATGGTGACAGTGCCCAAAGTCACAATACCCATGGTGACAGTGCCCAGGCTGACAGTTCTCAAGGTGATAGTGCCCATGGTGACAGTGCCCATGGTGATACAGAGAATGGGGACAGTGCTTATGGTGACAGTGGTCATGGTTGCAGTACCCATGGTGATAGTGCTGAAACTGACAGTGCCCTTGGGGATAGTGCCCATGGTGAGTGTGCTCGTGTTAATTGTGTCCATGGTGGCAGTTCCCATTGTGAAAGTGCTCATGATGACAGTGCCCATGTGGGTAGTTCCCATGGTGACAGTGCTCATGGTGATAGTGACCATGTTAAGAGTGCACATGGTGGCTGTGCCCTTGGTGACAGTGCCCATGATGACAGTATTCATGGTGACAGTGCTCACGGTGATAATGCCCATGGTGGCAGTGCACATGGTGGTAGTGCACATGGTGGTAGTGAAAAATGGGGACAGTTCCCATGCTGACAGTTCTCATTGTGACAATGCACACAGTCACAACCGATGCTGACACTGCTCATGGTAGCTGTACCCTTGGTGACAGTGCTCAGAGTGATAGTGCCCATGGTGGCAGTGTCCATGGTGACACTGCCCATGGTGACAATGCCCATGATGACAGTGCCCATGGAGTCAGTGCCCACGGAGCCATTGCCTATGGTAACAGTGCTCACAGTGACAGTACCCATGGTAACAGTGACCATGGTGAGAGTGCTCATGGTGATAGTGTCTATGGTGACAGATCACACTGTGACAGTCCGCATTGTGCCAGTACCAATAGTGACAGTACCCATGGTGACATTGACCACGGTGAGAGTGATCACGGTGCTAGTGCTCACAGTAATAGTGCTCATGGTGACAGTGCCGACAGTGAAGGTGCTCACGGTGACAGTGCCTCTGGTGATAGTGCCCATGGTGAGAGTCCGCCCATTGATAGTGCCCATGGTGGCAGTTCCCATTGTGAAAATGCTCATGATGACATTGCCCATGTTGGTAGTCCCCATGGTGACAGTGCTCACGGTGATAGTGACCTTGGTAACTGTGCACATGGTGGCCGTGCCCTTGGTGACAGTGCCAATGATGACAGTACTCATGGTGACAGTTCTCACGGTGATAGTGCCCATGGTGATATTGCACATGGTGGCAGTGAAAAATGGTGACAGTGCCCATGTTGACAGTTCTCATGGTGACAGTGCACACGGTGACAACCCATGCAGACAGTACTCACGGTGACAGTTCTCATGGTTGCAGTACCCATGGTGACAGTGCTCACAGTGATACTGCCCATGGTGGCAGTGCCCATGGTGACAGTGCCCATGGTGACACTGCCCATGATGACAGTGCCCATGGTGAAAGTTCCCACGGCGCCATTGCCTATGGTGACAGTGCTCATGGTAACAGTGCCCATGGTGACAGTGACCATGGTGAGAGTGCTCACACTGATAGTGCCCATGGTGACAGGGCTCATGGTGCCAGTCCGCATTGTGCCAGTACCCATGGCGACAGTGCTCATGGTGACACTGACCACAGTGAGAGTGCTCACTGTGATAGAGCTCACGGTAATAGTGCTCATGGTGACAGTGCAAATGGTGACAATACCCATGGTGACAGTACTCATGTTGAAAATACCCATGGTGGCAGTTCTCATGGTGACAGTGCTCATAATAGCAGTGCCCAAGGTGGCAGTCCTCGTGGTGACAGTGCTAATGGTGACAGTGCTCTTGGTGGCAGTTCCCATGGGGACATTACCGATGGTGACCCTGTGCATTGTTACAGTGCCCATGGTAACCGTGCTCACGGTGGTAGTGCACATCGTGACAGTGCCCATGGTGGCAGTTCACCTGGTGACAGTGCTAAATCGTGACAGTGCACATGCTGACAGTGCTCACGGTGATAGTGCCCATGGTGACAGTGCCCACGGTGATAATGGGTATTATTACAGTGTTCATCTTGACAGAGCCCAAGTTGGCAGTGGCCATGGTGACAGTGCCCACAATGACAGTGCCCATGGTAACAGTGCCGACAGTGACAGTGCCCATGGTGACACTTCTCACAGTGAATGTGCCCATGGGGACAGTTACCATGATGAGATTTCTCACGGTGATAGTGCCCGTTGTGACAGTGCTCACACTGACAATGCCCATGGTGCCACTGCCCATAGAGACATTCCGCACGGTCACTTTTCTCACGGTGAAAGTACCTATGGTGACACTGCACCTGGTGGCAGTGCAAAATGGTGACAGTGCCCATGGTGACATTGCTCATAGTGACTTTGCTTACAGTGATAGTCCTTACGGTGACAGTGTGCACAGTGACACTGCACACAGTTGCAGTGTTCATGGTGACAGTGTTCACGGTGATACTTTCCATGGTGATAGTGCCCATGGTGACACTGCACATGGTGGCAGTGAAAAATGGTGACAGTGCCCCTGTTGTCAGTTCTCATGGTGACCGTGCACATGGTGACAACCCGTGCAGACTGTACTCATGGTGACAGTACTCACGGTGACAGTTCTCATGTTTGCAGTATCCATGGTGACAGTGCTCACAGTGATAGTGCCCATGGTGAGAGTGCCCATGATGACAGGGCCCATGGTGCCATTGCCTATGGTGACAGTGCTCATGGTAACAGTGCCCAAGGTGACAGTGACCATGGTGAGAGTGCTCACACTGATGGTGCCCATGGTGACAGTGCTCATGGTGTCTGTCTACATTGTGCCAGTACCCATGGCAACAGTGCTCATGGTGACAGGGACCACAGTGAGAGAGCTCACGGTGAGAGTGCTCACGGTAATAGTGCTCATGGTGACAGTGCAAATGGTGACAATACCATGGTGACAGTACTCATGTTGAAAATACCCATGGTGGCAGTTCTCATAGCGACAGATCTCATGGTGACATTGCTCATAATAGCAGTGCCCAGGTGCCAGTGCTCGTGGTGATGGTGCTAATGGTGACAGTGCTCTTGGTGGCAGTTCCCATCGGGACAATACTGATGGTGACACTGTGCATTGTTACAGTGCCCATGGTAACCGTGTTCACGGTGATAGTGCACATCGTGACAGTGCCCATGGTGGTAGTTCACCTGGTGACAGTGCTAAATAGTGACAGTGCACATGCTGACAGTGCTCACGGTGATAGTGCCCATGGTGACAGTGCACACGGTCATAATGGGCATTGTTACAGAGTTCATGGTGACAGCACACGGTGGCAGTGGCCATGGAGACAGTGCCCACAATGACAGTGCCCATGGTGACAGTGCCGACAGTGACAATGCCCATGGTGACACTTCTCATGGTGACAGTGCCCATGGGGACAGTTAGCATGGTGAGATTTCTAATGGTGATAGTGCCCGTTGTGCCAGTGCTCACAGTAACAATGCCCATGGGGCCAGTGCCCATAGAGTCATTCCGCACGGTCACATTTCTCACGGTGAAAGTGCCTATGGTGATATTAACCATGGTGACACTGCACATGGTGGCAGAGCAAAATGGTGACAGTGCCCATGGTGACATTGCTCATGGTGACTTTGCTTACGGTGATAGTCCTTACAGTGACAGTACGCATGGTGACACTGCACACAGTGACAGTGTTCATGGTGAAAGTGTTCACGGTGATAGTTCCCATGGTGAGATTGTCCTGGTAACAGTGCCCATAGTCACAATTCTCATGGTGTAGTGCTCACAGTGACAGTGCCCATGGTGTCATGCCCATGGTGACAGTGCTCATGGTGACAGTGCTCATGTTGGCAGAGCCATAAATAAGAGTGCTCATTGTGGCAGTGCTCATGGTGTCCGTGCTCATGGTGACAGTGCCCATGATTACAGTGTTTATGGTGATAGATGTCACGGTGTCAGTGCCCACGCGGAGAGTGCCAAGGCTGACAAAGCCCAGGGTGATACTTCCCATTGTGACAGTGCCCACGGTGACAGTGCCCATGGTGACAGCACCCAGTGTGACAAGGCGCATGGTGACAGTGCTCACGGTGACAGTGCCCATGGTGACAGTGCTGATGGTGAGAGTGCCAATAGTGACAGTGCTCATGGTGAAACTGCCCACAGAGACATCGCCCATGGTGATAGTGTTCATGGTGACAACCCCACGGTGACAGTGCCAATGTTGATAGTCCCAGTGGTGACAGGTCTTACACTGAATGTGACCATGGTGTCTGTGCTCATGGTGACAGTGCTCAAGGTTATAGTCTCCATGTTGACAGTGCCGATGGTGACAATTCTCACGGTGACAGGGCCTATGGTGAAAATTCTCATAGTGACAGTGTTCACGGTGACAGTGCCCATGGTGCTATTACCCATGGTGACAGTTCTCATAGTGAAACTGCCCATGTTGACACTGCCCATGGTGGCAGTGCAAAATGGTGACAGTGCCCATGGTGATATTGCTCATGGTGACATTGCTTATGGTGATAGTGTGTATGGTGAAACTGCACACAGTGACATTGCTCATGGTGACAGTGTTCATGGCGTTAGTTCCTATGGTGAATGTGACCATGGGGACAGTGCCCATAGTCACAATTCTCATGGGGTAGTGCTCACGGTGACAGTGCCCATGGTGACAATACACAGGGTGACAGTATTCATGGTGACATTGCTCATGGTGAGAGTGCCCATGTTCACAACTGTCACGGTGATAGTTCCCATGGTGACAATACCCAGGGTAACAGAGCTGATGGTAAAAGTGTTCACGGTGACAGTGCCCATGGTGACAGTACCTAAGGTGACAATTCCCATGGTGAGACTGCTCATAGACAGTGCCCATGGTGACAATACCCAGCGTGTCCTGTCCATGGTGACAGTGATCATGGTGACACATCTCATGAGGACAGTGCCATAAGTGACAGTGCTCATGGTGACAGTGCCCATGGTGACAGTGCCTATGGTGATAGATATCATGGTGGCTGTGCCCAGGGAGACATTGCCCACGCTGACAAGACCCATGGTGATACTTCCCATTGTGACAGTGCCATCGGTGGCAGAGCCCATGGTGACAGTGCCCAAGATCACAGAGCCCATGGTGAGAGTGCTAACGGTGACTGTGCCCATGGTGACAGCACCCAGTGTGAAAATGCCCATTGTGACAGTGCTCACGGTGACCATGCCAATGGTGATAGTGCCAATAGTGAGAGTGCTCACAGTGACACTGCCCATGGACACACTGCCCATTGTGATAGTGCCCATCATGACAACCCCTCGGAGGCAGTGCCAATGGTGAGAGTCCCCGTGGTGACAGTTCTCATGGTGAAAGTGATCCTTTTGAAATTGCTCATGGTGACAGTGCTCATGGTGACAGTGCTCAAGGTGATAGTCTCCATGTTGACAGTGTGCATGGTGACTGTTCTCACGGTGACAGTGCCTATGGTGATTATGCTCTTAGTGACAGTGCTCATGGTGACAGTGCCCATGGTGACAGTGACCACGGTGACTGTTCTCACCATGGTAGTGCCCATGGTGACAGTGTTCATGATGACAGTCCGCATTAAGGCTGTGCCCGTGGTGACATTGCTAATGGTGATAATTCTCACGGTGATAGTACACACGTTGAAAATGACAAAGGTGACAACACCCAGGTGATAATAATCATGGTGAAAGTGCCCATGGTGGCAGTTCTCATACTGACAGTTCTTGTGACAGTGCTCATGGTGGCAGTGCTCGTGGTGACAGTGCTCTTGGTGACAGTGCTCATGGTGGCAGTGCCCATGGTGAGACTACCGATGGTGACCCTGCCCATGGTGACAGTGCACATGGTCATGGTGCCTCTGGTGGCAGTGCAATATAGTGAGAATGCCCATGATGATATTGCTCATGGTGATAGTGCCCATGGTGAGAGTGCCCATGGTTCCAGTGCTCATGGTGACAGTGCCCATTGTGACAGTGCCCTTGGTGACAGTGCACACCATGAGAGTGCCCATGGTGTCTGTGCCCATGGTGACAGTTCTTATCATGAGAGTGTTCACGGTAGCAGTGTTCATGGTAATAGTGCTCACGGAGGCATTGCCCACAATGAGAGTGCCCACGGTGAGAATACTGACTGTGACAGTGCCCATGATGACTTTTCTCTCTGTGACAGTACCCTTGGGGACAGTTAGCACGGTGAGATTTCTCACAGTGATAGTGCACATTGTTTCAATGCTCATAGTGACAAGACCCTAGGCGCCAGTGCCCATCATGGCATTGCTCATGGTGATATTTCTCACGGTGACAGTGCCCATGGTGATATTACCCATGGTGACAGTACTCAGTGATCAAGTGCTCATGGTGACATGGCATAAGGTGATAATGCTCACGGTGGCAGTGCAAAATGGTGACAGTGCCCATGGGGACATTGCTCATAGTGACTTTGCTTACAGTGATAGTCCTTACGGTGACACTGTGCATAGTGACACTGCACACAGTTGCAGTGTTCATGGTGACAGTGTTCACGGTGATACTTTCCATGGTGATAGTGCCCATGGTGACACTGCACATGGTGGCAGTGAAAAATGGTGACAGTGCCCCTGTTGTCAGTTCTCATGGTGACTGTGCACATGGTGACAACCCGTGCAGACTGTACTCATGGTGACAGTACTCACGGTGACAGTTCCCATGTTTGCAGTATCCATGGTGACAGTGCTCACAGTGATAGTGCCCATGGTGAGAGTGCCCATGATGACAGGGCCCATGGTGCCATTGCCTATGGTGACAGTGCTCATGGTAACAGTGCCCAAGGTGACAGTGACCATGGTGAGAGTGCTCACACTGATGGTGCCCATGGTGACAGTGCTCATGGTGTCTGTCTACATTGTGCCAGTACCCATGGCAACAGTGCTCATGGTGACAGGGACCACAGTGAGAGAGCTCACGGTGAGAGTGCTCACGGTAATAGTGCTCATGGTGACAGTGCAAATGGTGACAATACCATGGTGACAGTACTCATGTTGAAAATACCCATGGTGGCAGTTCTCATAGCGACAGATCTCATGGTGACATTGCTCATAATAGCAGTGCCCAGGTGCCAGTGCTCGTGGTGACGGTGCTAATGGTGACAGTGCTCTTGGTGGCAGTTCCCATCGGGACAATACTGATGGTGACACTGTGCATTGTTACAGTGCCCATGGTAACCGTGTTCACGGTGATAGTGCACATCGTGACAGTGCCCATGGTGGTAGTTCACCTGGTGACAGTGCTAAATAGTTACAGTGCACATGCTGACAGTGCTCACGGTGATAGTGCCCATGGTGACAGTGCACACGGTCATAATGGGCATTGTTACAGAGTTCATGGTGACAGCACACGGTGGCAGTGGCCATGGAGACAGTGCCCACAATGACAGTGCCCATGGTGACAGTGCCAACAGTGACAGTGCCCATGGTGACACTTCTCATGGTGACAGTGCCCATGGGGACAGTTAGCATGGTGAGATTTCTAACGGTGATAGTGCCCGTTGTGCCAGTGCTCACAGTAACAATGCCCATGGGGCCAGTGCCCATAGAGTCATTCCGCACGGTCACATTTCTCACGGTGAAAGTGCCTATGGTGATCTTAACCATGGTGACACTGCACATGGTGGCAGAGCAAAATGGCGACAGTGCCCATGGTGACATTGCTCATGGTGACTTTGCTTACAGTGATAGTCCTTACAGTGACAGTACGCATGGTGACACTGCACACAGTGACAGTGTTCATGGTGAAAGTGTTCACGGTGATAGTTCCCATGGTGAGATTGTCCTGGTAACAGTGCCCATAGTCACAATTCTCATGGTGTAGTGCTCACAGTGACAGTGCCCATGGTGTCATGCCCATGGTGACAGTGCTCATGGTGACAGTGCTCATGTTGGCAGAGCCATAAATAAGAGTGCTCATTGTGGCAGTGCTCATGGTGTCCGTGCTCATGGTGACAGTGCCCATGATTACAGTGTTTATGGTGATAGATGTCACGGTGTCAGTGCCCACGCGGAGAGTGCCAAGGCTGACAAAGCCCAGGGTGATACTTCCCATTGGGACAGTGCCCACGGTGACAGTGCCCATGGTGACAGCACCCAGTGTGACAAGGCGCATGGTGACAGTGCTCACGGTGACAGTGCCCATGGTGACAGTGCCGATGGTGAGAGTGCCAATAGTGACAGTGCTCATGGTGAAACTGCCCACAGAGACATCGCCCATGGTGATAGTGTTCATGGTGACAACCCCACGGTGACAGTGCCAATGTTGATAGTCCCAGTGGTGACAGGTCTTACATTGAATGTGACCATGGTGTCTGTGCTCATGGTGACAGTGCTCAAGGTTATAGTCTCCATGTTGACAGTGCCGATGGTGACAATTCTCACGGTGACAGGGCCTATGGTGAAAATTCTCATAGTGACAGTGTTCACGGTGACAGTGCCCATGGTGCTATTACCCATGGTGACAGTTCTCATAGTGAAACTGCCCATGTTGACACTGCCCATGGTGGCAGTGCAAAATGGTGACAGTGCCCATGGTGATATTGCTCATGGTGACATTGCTTATGGTGATAGTGTGTATGGTGAAACTGCACACAGTGACATTGCTCATGGTGACAGTGTTCATGGCGTTAGTTCCTATGGTGAATGTGACCATGGGGACAGTGCCCATAGTCACAATTCTCATGGTGTAGTGCTCACGGTGACAGTGCCCATGGTGACAATACACAGGGTGACAGTATTCATGGTGACATTGCTCATGGTGAGAGTGCCCATGTTCACAACTGTCACGGTGATAGTTCCCATGGTGACAATACCCAGGGTAACAGAGCTGATGGTAAAAGTGTTCACGGTGACAGTGCCCATGGTGACAGTACCTAAGGTGACAATTCCCATGGTGAGACTGCTCATAGACAGTGCCCATGGTGACAATACCCAGCGTGTCCTGTCCATGGTGACAGTGATCATGGTGACACATCTCATGAGGACAGTGCCATAAGTGACAGTGCTCATGGTGACAGTGCCCATGGTGACAGTGCCTATGGTGATAGATATCATGGTGGCTGTGCCCAGGGAGACATTGCCCACGCTGACAAGACCCATGGTGATACTTCCCATTGTGACAGTGCCATCGGTGGCAGAGCCCATGGTGACAGTGCCCAAGATCACAGAGCCCATGGTGAGAGTGCTAACGGTGACTGTGCCCATGGTGACAGCACCCAGTGTGAAAATGCCCATTGTGACAGTGCTCACGGTGACCATGCCAATGGTGATAGTGCCAATAGTGAGAGTGCTCACGGTGACACTGCCCATGGACACACTGCCCATTGTGATAGTGCCCATCATGACAACCCCTCGGAGGCAGTGCCAATGGTGAGAGTCCCCGTGGTGACAGTTCTCATGGTGAAAGTGATCCTTTTGAAATTGCTCATGGTGACAGTGCTCATGGTGACAGTGCTCAAGGTGATAGTCTCCATGTTGACAGTGTGCATGGTGACTGTTCTCACGGTGACAGTGCCTATGGTGATTATGCTCTTAGTGACAGTGCTCATGGTGACAGTGCCCATGGTGACAGTGACCACGGTGACTGTTCTCACCGTGGTAGTGCCCATGGTGACAGTGTTCATGATGACAGTCCGCATTAAGGCTGTGCCCGTGGTGACATTGCTAATGGTGATAATTCTCACGGTGATAGTACACACGTTGAAAATGACAAAGGTGACAACACCCAGGTGATAATAATCATGGTGAAAGTGCCCATGGTGGCAGTTCTCATACTGACAGTTCTTGTGACAGTGCTCATGGTGGCAGTGCTCGTGGTGACAGTGCTCTTGGTGACAGTGCTCATGGTGGCAGTGCCCATGGTGAGACTACCGATGGTGACCCTGCCCATGGTGACAGTGCACATGGTCATGGTGCCTCTGGTGGCAGTGCAATATAGTGAGAATGCCCATGATGATATTGCTCATGGTGATAGTGCCCATGGTGAGAGTGCCCATGGTTCCAGTGCTCATGGTGACAGTGCCCATTGTGACAGTGCCCTTGGTGACAGTGCAAACCATGAGAGTGCCCATGGTGTCTGTGCCCATGGTGACAGTTCTTATCATGAGAGTGTTCACGGTAGCAGTGTTCATGGTAATAGTGCTCACGGAGGCATTGCCCACAATGAGAGTGCCCACGGTGAGAATACTGACTGTGACAGTGCCCATGATGACTTTTCTCTCTGTGACAGTGCCCTTGGGGACAGTTAGCACGGTGAGATTTCTCACAGTGATAGTGCACATTGTTTCAATGCTCATAGTGACAAGACCCTAGGCGCCAGTGCCCATCATGGCATTGCTCATGGTGATATTTCTCACGGTGACAGTGCCCATGGTGATATTACCCATGGTGACAGTACTCAGTGATCAAGTGCTCATGGTGACATGGCATAAGGTGATAATGCTCACGGTGGCAGTGCAAAATGGTGACAGTGCCCATGGGGACATTGCTCATAGTGACTTTGCTTACAGTGATAGTCCTTACGGTGACACTGTGCATAGTGACACTGCACACAGTTGCAGTGTTCATGGTGACAGTGTTCACGGTGATACTTTCCATGGTGATAGTGCCCATGGTGACACTGCACATGGTGGCAGTGAAAAATGGTGACAGTGCCCCTGTTGTCAGTTCTCATGGTGACTGTGCACATGGTGACAACCCGTGCAGACTGTACTCATGGTGACAGTACTCACGGTGACAGTTCCCATGTTTGCAGTATCCATGGTGACAGTGCTCACAGTGATAGTGCCCATGGTGAGAGTGCCCATGATGACAGGGCCCATGGTGCCATTGCCTATGGTGACAGTGCTCATGGTAACAGTGCCCAAGGTGACAGTGACCATGGTGAGAGTGCTCACACTGATGGTGCCCATGGTGACAGTGCTCATGGTGTCTGTCTACATTGTGCCAGTACCCATGGCAACAGTGCTCATGGTGACAGGGACCACAGTGAGAGAGCTCACGGTGAGAGTGCTCACGGTAATAGTGCTCATGGTGACAGTGCAAATGGTGACAATACCATGGTGACAGTACTCATGTTGAAAATACCCATGGTGGCAGTTCTCATAGCGACAGATCTCATGGTGACATTGCTCATAATAGCAGTGCCCAGGTGCCAGTGCTCGTGGTGACGGTGCTAATGGTGACAGTGCTCTTGGTGGCAGTTCCCATCGGGACAATACTGATGGTGACACTGTGCATTGTTACAGTGCCCATGGTAACCGTGTTCACGGTGATAGTGCACATCGTGACAGTGCCCATGGTGGTAGTTCACCTGGTGACAGTGCTAAATAGTTACAGTGCACATGCTGACAGTGCTCACGGTGATAGTGCCCATGGTGACAGTGCACACGGTCATAATGGGCATTGTTACAGAGTTCATGGTGACAGCACACGGTGGCAGTGGCCATGGAGACAGTGCCCACAATGACAGTGCCCATGGTGACAGTGCCAACAGTGACAGTGCCCATGGTGACACTTCTCATGGTGACAGTGCCCATGGGGACAGTTAGCATGGTGAGATTTCTAACGGTGATAGTGCCCGTTGTGCCAGTGCTCACAGTAACAATGCCCATGGGGCCAGTGCCCATAGAGTCATTCCGCACGGTCACATTTCTCACGGTGAAAGTGCCTATGGTGATCTTAACCATGGTGACACTGCACATGGTGGCAGAGCAAAATGGCGACAGTGCCCATGGTGACATTGCTCATGGTGACTTTGCTTACAGTGATAGTCCTTACAGTGACAGTACGCATGGTGACACTGCACACAGTGACAGTGTTCATGGTGAAAGTGTTCACGGTGATAGTTCCCATGGTGAGATTGTCCTGGTAACAGTGCCCATAGTCACAATTCTCATGGTGTAGTGCTCACAGTGACAGTGCCCATGGTGTCATGCCCATGGTGACAGTGCTCATGGTGACAGTGCTCATGTTGGCAGAGCCATAAATAAGAGTGCTCATTGTGGCAGTGCTCATGGTGTCCGTGCTCATGGTGACAGTGCCCATGATTACAGTGTTTATGGTGATAGATGTCACGGTGTCAGTGCCCACGCGGAGAGTGCCAAGGCTGACAAAGCCCAGGGTGATACTTCCCATTGGGACAGTGCCCACGGTGACAGTGCCCATGGTGACAGCACCCAGTGTGACAAGGCGCATGGTGACAGTGCTCACGGTGACAGTGCCCATGGTGACAGTGCCGATGGTGAGAGTGCCAATAGTGACAGTGCTCATGGTGAAACTGCCCACAGAGACATCGCCCATGGTGATAGTGTTCATGGTGACAACCCCACGGTGACAGTGCCAATGTTGATAGTCCCAGTGGTGACAGGTCTTACATTGAATGTGACCATGGTGTCTGTGCTCATGGTGACAGTGCTCAAGGTTATAGTCTCCATGTTGACAGTGCCGATGGTGACAATTCTCACGGTGACAGGGCCTATGGTGAAAATTCTCATAGTGACAGTGTTCACGGTGACAGTGCCCATGGTGCTATTACCCATGGTGACAGTTCTCATAGTGAAACTGCCCATGTTGACACTGCCCATGGTGGCAGTGCAAAATGGTGACAGTGCCCATGGTGATATTGCTCATGGTGACATTGCTTATGGTGATAGTGTGTATGGTGAAACTGCACACAGTGACATTGCTCATGGTGACAGTGTTCATGGCGTTAGTTCCTATGGTGAATGTGACCATGGGGACAGTGCCCATAGTCACAATTCTCATGGTGTAGTGCTCACGGTGACAGTGCCCATGGTGACAATACACAGGGTGACAGTATTCATGGTGACATTGCTCATGGTGAGAGTGCCCATGTTCACAACTGTCACGGTGATAGTTCCCATGGTGACAATACCCAGGGTAACAGAGCTGATGGTAAAAGTGTTCACGGTGACAGTGCCCATGGTGACAGTACCTAAGGTGACAATTCCCATGGTGAGACTGCTCATAGACAGTGCCCATGGTGACAATACCCAGCGTGTCCTGTCCATGGTGACAGTGATCATGGTGACACATCTCATGAGGACAGTGCCATAAGTGACAGTGCTCATTGTGGCAGTGCTCATGGTGACAGTGCCCATGGTGACAGTGCCTATGGTGATAGATATCATGGTGGCTGTGCCCAGGGAGACATTGCCCACGCTGACAAGACCCATGGTGATACTTCCCATTGTGACAGTGCCATCGGTGGCAGAGCCCATGGTGACAGTGCCCAAGATCACAGAGCCCATGGTGAGAGTGCTAACGGTGACTGTGCCCATGGTGACAGCACCCAGTGTGAAAATGCCCATTGTGACAGTGCTCACGGTGACCATGCCAATGGTGATAGTGCCAATAGTGAGAGTGCTCACGGTGACACTGCCCATGGACACACTGCCCATTGTGATAGTGCCCATCATGACAACCCCTCGGAGGCAGTGCCAATGGTGAGAGTCCCCGTGGTGACAGTTCTCATGGTGAAAGTGATCCTTTTGAAATTGCTCATGGTGACAGTGCTCATGGTGACAGTGCTCAAGGTGATAGTCTCCATGTTGACAGTGTGCATGGTGACTGTTCTCACGGTGACAGTGCCTATGGTGATTATGCTCTTAGTGACAGTGCTCATGGTGACAGTGCCCATGGTGACAGTGACCACGGTGACTGTTCTCACCGTGGTAGTGCCCATGGTGACAGTGTTCATGATGACAGTCCGCATTAAGGCTGTGCCCGTGGTGACATTGCTAATGGTGATAATTCTCACGGTGATAGTACGCACGTTGAAAATGACAAAGGTGACAACACCCAGGTGATAATAATCATGGTGAAAGTGCCCATGGTGGCAGTTCTCATACTGACAGTTCTTGTGACAGTGCTCATGGTGGCAGTGCTCGTGGTGACAGTGCTCTTGGTGACAGTGCTCATGGTGGCAGTGCCCATGGTGAGACTACCGATGGTGACCCTGCCCATGGTGACAGTGCACATGGTCATGGTGCCTCTGGTGGCAGTGCAATATAGTGAGAATGCCCATGATGATATTGCTCATGGTGATAGTGCCCATGGTGAGAGTGCCCATGGTTCCAGTGCTCATGGTGACAGTGCCCATTGTGACAGTGCCCTTGGTGACAGTGCACACCATGAGAGTGCCCATGGTGTCTGTGCCCATGGTGACAGTTCTTATCATGAGAGTGTTCACGGTAGCAGTGTTCATGGTAATAGTGCTCACGGAGGCATTGCCCACAATGAGAGTGCCCACGGTGAGAATACTGACTGTGACAGTGCCCATGATGACTTTTCTCTCTGTGACAGTGCCCTTGGGGACATAGCACGGTGAGATTTCTCACAGTGATAGTGCACATTGTTTCAGTGCTCATAGTGACAAGACCCTAGGCGCCAGTGCCCATCATGGCATTGCTCACGGTGATATTTCTCACGGTGACAGTGCCCATGGTGATATTACCCATGGTGACAGTACTCAGTGATCAAGTGCTCATGGTGACATGGCATAAGGTGATAATGCTCACGGTGGCAGTGCAAAATGGTGACAGTGCCCATGGGGACATTGCTTAATGTGATAGTCCTTGTGGTGACATTGTGCATGGTGACATTGCCCACCATGACAGTGCTCTTGTTGACAGTGCTCATGGTGATAGTGCCAATGTTGGAAGTGCCCATCGTGAAAGTGTCCATGGTGACAGTTCTTATGATGAGAGTGGTCAGAGTGGCAGTGCTCATGGTGAAAGTGCCCATGGTGACACAGCCCACGGTGACAGTGTCCATAGTTATAGTGTCCATGGTGACAGTACTAACAGTGAAATTGTCCATGGGGACACTGCCCATGGTGAAAGTGCCCATGGTCACAACACTCATGGTGATAGTGCTCATGGTGAGAGTGGCCATGGTGACAGTGACCACGGTGACAGTTCTAATGGTGATACTGCCCATGATGACAGTGCTCATGGTGACAGTCCACATTGTACCAGTGCCCAAGGTGACAGTGCTCATGGTGACAGTGCCCAAAGTCACAATACCCATGGTGACAGTGCCCAGGCTGACAGTTCTCAAGGTGATAGTGCCCATGGTGACAGTGCACATGGTGATACAGAGAATGGGGACAGTGCTTATGGTGACAGTGGTCATGGTTGCAGTACCCATGGTGATAGTGCTGAAACTGACAGTGCCCTTGGGGATAGTGCCCATGGTGAGTGTGCTCGTGTTAATTGTGTCCATGGTGGCAGTTCCCATTGTGAAAGTGCTCATGATGACAGTGCCCATGTGGGTAGTTCCCATGGTGACAGTGCTCATGGTGATAGTGACCATGTTAAGAGTGCACATGGTGGCTGTGCCCTTGGTGACAGTGCCCATGATGACAGTATTCATGGTGACAGTGCTCACGGTGATAAGGCCAATGTGGCAGTGCACATGGTGGTAGTGCACATGGTGGCAGTGAAAAATGGGGACAGTTCCCATGCTGACAGTTCTCATTGTGACAATGCACACGGTCACAACCGATGCTGACACTGCTCATGGTAGCTATACCCTTGGTGACAGTGCTCAGAGTGATAGTGCCCATGGTGGCAGTGTCCATGGTGACACTGCCCATGGTGACAATGCCCATGATGACAGTGCCCATGGAGTCAGTGCCCACGGAGCCATTGCCTATGGTAACAGTGCTCACAGTGACAGTACCCATGGTAACAGTGACCATGGTGAGAGTGCTCATGGTGATAGTGTCTATGGTGACAGATCACACTGTGACAGTCCGCATTGTGCCAGTACCAATAGTGACAGTGCCCATGGTGACATTGACCACGGTGAGAGTGATCACGGTGCTAGTGCTCACAGTAATAGTGCTCATGGTGACAGTGCCGACAGTGAAGGTGCTCACGGTGACAGTGCCTCTGGTGATAGTGCCCATGGTGAGAGTCCGCCCATTGATAGTGCCCATGGTGGCAGTTCCCATTGTGAAAATGCTCATGATGACATTGCCCATGTTGGTAGTCCCCATGGTGACAGTGCTCACGGTGATAGTGACCTTGGTAACTGTGCACATGGTGGCCGTGCCCTTGGTGACAGTGCCAATGATGACAGTACTCATGGTGACAGTTCTCACGGTGATAGTGCCCATGGTGATATTGCACATGGTGGCAGTGAAAAATGGTGACAGTGCCCATGTTGACAGTTCTCATGGTGACAGTGCACACGGTGACAACCCATGCAGACAGTACTCACGGTGACAGTTCTCATGGTTGCAGTACCCATGGTGACAGTGCTCACAGTGATACTGCCCATGGTGGCAGTGCCCATGGTGACAGTGCCCATGGTGACACTGCCCATGATGACAGTGCCCATGGTGAAAGTTCCCACGGCGCCATTGCCTATGGTGACAGTGCTCATGGTAACAGTGCCCATGGTGACAGTGACCATGGTGAGAGTGCTCACACTGATAGTGCCCATGGTGACAGGGCTCATGGTGCCAGTCCGCATTGTGCCAGTACCCATGGCGACAGTGCTCATGGTGACACTGACCACAGTGAGAGTGCTCACTGTGATAGAGCTCATGGTAATAGTGCTCATGGTTACAGTGCAAAGGGTGACAATACCCATGGTGACAGTACTCATGTTGAAAATACCCATGGTGGCAGTTCTCATGGTGACAGTGCTCATAATAGCAGTGCCCAAGGTGGCAGTCCTCGTGGTGACAGTGCTAATGGTGACAGTGCTCTTGGTGGCAGTTCCCATGGGGACAGTACCGATGGTGACCCTGTGCATTGTTACAGTGCCCATGGTAACCGTGCTCACGGTGGTAGTGCACATCGTGACAGTGCCCATGGTGGCAGTTCACCTGGTGACAGTGCTAAATCGTGACAGTGCACATGCTGACAGTGCTCACGGTGATAGTGCCCATGGTGACAGTGCCCACGGTGATAATGGGTATTATTACAGTGTTCATCTTGACAGAGCCCAAGGTGGCAGTGGCCATGGTGACAGTGCCCACAATGACAGTGCCCATGGTAACAGTGCCGACAGTGACAGTGCCCATGGTGACACTTCTCACAGTGAATGTGCCCATGGGGACAGTTACCATGATGAGATTTCTCACGGTGATAGTGCCCGTTGTGACAGTGCTCACACTGACAATGCCCATGGTGCCACTGCCCATAGAGACATTCCGCACGGTCACTTTTCTCACGGTGAAAGTACCTATGGTGACACTGCACCTGGTGGCAGTGCAAAATGGTGACAGTGCCCATGGTGACATTGCTCATAGTGACTTTGCTTACAGTGATAGTCCTTACGGTGACAGTGTGCATGGTGACACTGCACACAGTTGCAGTGTTCATGGTGACAGTGTTCACGGTGATACTTTCCATGGTGATAGTGCCCATGGTGACACTGCACATGGTGGCAGTGAAAAATGGTGACAGTGCCCCTGTTGTCAGTTCTCATGGTGACCGTGCACATGGTGACAACCCGTGCAGACTGTACTCATGGTGACAGTACTCACGGTGACAGTTCTCATGTTTGCAGTATCCATGGTGACAGTGCTCACAGTGATAGTGCCCATGGTGAGAGTGCCCATGATGACAGGGCCCATGGTGCCATTGCCTATGGTGACAGTGCTCATGGTAACAGTGCCCAAGGTGACAGTGACCATGGTGAGAGTGCTCACACTGATGGTGCCCATGGTGACAGTGCTCATGGTGTCTGTCTACATTGTGCCAGTACCCATGGCAACAGTGCTCATGGTGACAGGGACCACAGTGAGAGAGCTCACGGTGAGAGTGCTCACGGTAATAGTGCTCATGGTGACAGTGCAAATGGTGACAATACCATGGTGACAGTACTCATGTTGAAAATACCCATGGTGGCAGTTCTCATAGCGACAGATCTCATGGTGACATTGCTCATAATAGCAGTGCCCAGGTGCCAGTGCTCGTGGTGACGGTGCTAATGGTGACAGTGCTCTTGGTGGCAGTTCCCATCGGGACAATACTGATGGTGACACTGTGCATTGTTACAGTGCCCATGGTAACCGTGTTCACGGTGATAGTGCACATCGTGACAGTGCCCATGGTGGTAGTTCACCTGGTGACAGTGCTAAATAGTGACAGTGCACATGCTGACAGTGCTCACGGTGATAGTGCCCATGGTGACAGTGCACACGGTCATAATGGGCATTGTTACAGAGTTCATGGTGACAGCACACGGTGGCAGTGGCCATGGAGACAGTGCCCACAATGACAGTGCCCATGGTGACAGTGCCGACAGTGACAGTGCCCATGGTGACACTTCTCATGGTGACAGTGCCCATGGGGACAGTTAGCATGGTGAGATTTCTAACGGTGATAGTGCCCGTTGTGCCAGTGCTCACAGTAACAATGCCCATGGGGCCAGTGCCCATAGAGTCATTCCGCACGGTCACATTTCTCACGGTGAAAGTGCCTATGGTGATATTAACCATGGTGACACTGCACATGGTGGCAGAGCAAAATGGTGACAGTGCCCATGGTGACATTGCTCATGGTGACTTTGCTTACGGTGATAGTCCTTACAGTGACAGTACGCATGGTGACACTGCACACAGTGACAGTGTTCATGGTGAAAGTGTTCACGGTGATAGTTCCCATGGTGAGATTGTCCTGGTAACAGTGCCCATAGTCACAATTCTCATGGTGTAGTGCTCACAGTGACAGTGCCCATGGTGTCATGCCCATGGTGACAGTGCTCATGGTGACAGTGCTCATGTTGGCAGAGCCATAAATAAGAGTGCTCATTGTGGCAGTGCTCATGGTGTCCGTGCTCATGGTGACAGTGCCCATGATTACAGTGTTTATGGTGATAGATGTCACGGTGTCAGTGCCCACGTGGAGAGTGCCAAGGCTGACAAAGCCCAGGGTGATACTTCCCATTGTGACAGTGCCCACGGTGACAGTGCCCATGGTGACAGCACCCAGTGTGACAAGGCGCATGGTGACAGTGCTCACGGTGACAGTGCCCATGGTGACAGTGCCGATGGTGAGAGTGCCAATAGTGACAGTGCTCATGGTGAAACTGCCCACAGAGACATCGCCCATGGTGATAGTGTTCATGGTGACAACCCCACGGTGACAGTGCCAATGTTGATAGTCCCAGTGGTGACAGGTCTTACATTGAATGTGACCATGGTGTCTGTGCTCATGGTGACAGTGCTCAAGGTTATAGTCTCCATGTTGACAGTGCCGATGGTGACAATTCTCACGGTGACAGGGCCTGTGGTGAAAATTCTCATAGTGACAGTGTTCACGGTGACAGTGCCCATGGTGCTATTACCCATGGTGACAGTTCTCATAGTGAAACTGCCCATGTTGACACTGCCCATGGTGGCAGTGCAAAATGGTGACAGTGCCCATGGTGATATTGCTCATGGTGACATTGCTTATGGTGATAGTGTGTATGGTGAAACTGCACACAGTGACTTTGCTCATGGTGACAGTGTTCATGGCGTTAGTTCCTATGGTGAATGTGACCATGGGGACAGTGCCCATAGTCACAATTCTCATGGTGTAGTGCTCACGGTGACAGTGCCCATGGCGACAATACACAGGGTGACAGTATTCCTGGTGACATTGCTCATGGTGAGAGTGCCCATGTTCACAACTGTCACGGTGATAGTTCCCATGGTGACAATACCCAGGGTAACAGAGCTGATGGTAAAAGTGTTCACGGTGACAGTGCCCATGGTGACAGTACCTAAGGTGACAATTCCCATGGTGAGACTGCTCATAGACAGTGCCCATGGTGACAATACCCAGCGTGTCCTGTCCATGGTGACAGTGATCATGGTAACACATCTCATGAGGACAGTGCCATAAGTGACAGTGCTCATTGTGGCAGTGCTCATGGTGACAGTGCCCATGGTGACAGTGCCTATGGTGATAGATATCATGGTGGCTGTGCCCAGGGAGACATTGCCCACGCTGACAAGACCCATGGTGATACTTCCCATTGTGACAGTGCCATCGGTGGCAGAGCCCATGGTGACAGTGCCCAAGATCACAGAGCCCATGGTGCGAGTGCTAACGGTGACTGTGCCCATGGTGACAGCACCCAGTGTGACAATGCCCATTGTGACAGTGCTCACGGTGACCATGCCAATGGTGATAGTGCCAATAGTGAGAGTGCTCACGGTGACACTGCCCATGGACACACTGCCCATTGTGATAGTGCCCATCATGACAACCCCTCGGAGGCAGTGCCAATGGTGAGAGTCCCCGTGGTGACAGTTCTCATGGTGAAAGTGATCCTTTTGAAATTGCTCATGGTGACAGTGCTCATGGTGACAGTGCTCAAGGTGATAGTCTCCATGTTGACAGTGTGCATGGTGACTGTTCTCACGGTGACAGTGCCTATGGTGATTATGCTCTTAGTGACAGTGCTCATGGTGACAGTGCCCATGGTGACAGTGACCACGGTGACTGTTCTCACCGTGGTAGTGCCCATGGTGACAGTGTTCATGATGACAGTCCGCATTAAGGCTGTGCCCGTGGTGACATTGCTAATGGTGATAATTCTCACGGTGATAGTACGCACGTTGAAAATGACAAAGGTGACAACACCCAGGTGATAATAATCATGGTGAAAGTGCCCATGGTGGCAGTTCTCATACTGACAGTTCTTGTGACAGTGCTCATGGTGGCAGTGCTCGTGGTGACAGTGCTCTTGGTGACAGTGCTCATGGTGGCAGTGCCCATGGTGAGACTACCGATGGTGACCCTGCCCATGGTGACAGTGCACATGGTCATGGTGCCTCTGGTGGCAGTGCAATATAGTGAGAATGCCCATGATGATATTGCTCATGGTGATAGTGCCCATGGTGAGAGTGCCCATGGTTCCAGTGCTCATGGTGACAGTGCCCATTGTGACAGTGCCCTTGGTGACAGTGCACACCATGAGAGTGCCCATGGTGTCTGTGCCCATGGTGACAGTTCTTATCATGAGAGTGTTCACGGTAGCAGTGTTCATGGTAATAGTGCTCACGGAGGCATTGCCCACAATGAGAGTGCCCACGGTGAGAATACTGACTGTGACAGTGCCCATGATGACTTTTCTCTCTGTGACAGTGCCCTTGGGGACAGTTAGCACAGTGAGATTTCTCACAGTGATAGTGCACATTGTTTCAGTGCTCATAGTGACAAGACCCTAGGCGCCAGTGCCCATCATGGCATTGCTCACGGTGATATTTCTCACGGTGACAGTGCCCATGGTGATATTACCCATGGTGACAGTACTCAGTGATCAAGTGCTCATGGTGACATGGCATAAGGTGATAATGCTCACGGTGGCAGTGCAAAATGGTGACAGTGCCCATGGGGACATTGCTTAATGTGATAGTCCTTGTGGTGACATTGTGCATGGTGACATTGCCCACCATGACAGTGCTCTTGTTGACAGTGCTCATGGTGATAGTGCCAATGTTGGAAGTGCCCATCGTGAAAGTGTCCATGGTGACAGTTCTTATGATGAGAGTGGTCAGAGTGGCAGTGCTCATGGTGAAAGTGCCCATGGTGACAGAGCCCACGGTGACAGTGTCCATAGTTATAGTGTCCATGGTGACAGTACTAACAGTGAAATTGTCCATGGGGACACTGCCCATGGTGAAAGTGCCCATGGTCACAACACTCACGGTGATAGTGCTCACGGTGAGAGTGGCCATGGTGACAGTGACCACGGTGACAGTTCTAATGGTGATACTGCCCATGATGACAGTGCTCATGGTGACAGTCCACATTGTACCAGTGCCCAAGGTGACAGTGCTCATGGTGACAGTGCCCAAAGTCACAATACCCATGGTGACAGTGCCCAGGCTGACAGTTCTCAAGGTGATAGTGCCCATGGTGACAGTGCCCATGGTGATACAGAGAATGGGGACAGTGCTTATGGTGACAGTGGTCATGGTTGCAGTACCCATGGTGATAGTGCTGAAACTGACAGTGCCCTTGGGGATAGTGCCCATGGTGAGTGTGCTCGTGTTAATTGTGTCCATGGTGGCAGTTCCCATTGTGAAAGTGCTCATGATGACAGTGCCCATGTGGGTAGTTCCCATGGTGACAGTGCTCATGGTGATAGTGACCATGTTAACAGTGCACATGGTGGCTGTGCCCTTGGTGACAGTGCCCATGATGACAGTATTCATGGTGACAGTGCTCACGGTGATAATGCCCATGGTGGCAGTGCACATGGTGGTAGTGCACATGGTGGCAGTGAAAAATGGGGACAGTTCCCATGCTGACAGTTCTCATTGTGACAATGCACACAGTCACAACCGATGCTGACACTGCTCATGGTAGCTGTACCCTTGGTGACAGTGCTCAGAGTGATAGTGCCCATGGTGGCAGTGTCCATGGTGACACTGCCCATGGTGACAATGCCCATGATGACAGTGCCCATGGAGTCAGTGCCCACGGAGCCATTGCCTATGGTAACAGTGCTCACAGTGACAGTACCCATGGTAACAGTGACCATGGTGAGAGTGCTCATGGTGATAGTGTCTATGGTGACAGATCACACTGTGACAGTCCGCATTGTGCCAGTACCAATAGTGACAGTACCCATGGTGACATTGACCACGGTGAGAGTGATCACGGTGCTAGTGCTCACAGTAATAGTGCTCATGGTGACAGTGCCGACAGTGAAGGTGCTCACGGTGACAGTGCCTCTGGTGATAGTGCCCATGGTGAGAGTCCGCCCATTGATAGTGTCCATGGTGGCAGTTCCCATTGTGAAAATGCTCATGATGACATTGCCCATGTTGGTAGTCCCCATGGTGACAGTGCTCACGGTGATAGTGACCTTGGTAACTGTGCACATGGTGGCCGTGCCCTTGGTGACAGTGCCAATGATGACAGTACTCATGGTGACAGTTCTCACGGTGATAGTGCCCATGGTGATATTGCACATGGTGGCAGTGAAAAATGGTGACAGTGCCCATGTTGACAGTTCTCATGGTGACAGTGCACACGGTGACAACCCATGCAGACAGTACTCACGGTGACAGTTCTCATGGTTGCAGTACCCATGGTGACAGTGCTCACAGTGATACTGCCCATGGTGGCAGTGCCCATGGTGACAGTGCCCATGGTGACACTGCCCATGATGACAGTGCCCATGGTGAAAGTTCCCACGGCGCCATTTCCTATGGTGACAGTGCTCATGGTAACAGTGCCCATGGTGACAGTGACCATGGTGAGAGTGCTCACACTGATAGTGCCCATGGTGACAGGGCTCATGGTGCCAGTCCGCATTGTGCCAGTACCCATGGCGACAGTGCTCATGGTGACACTGACCACAGTGAGAGTGCTCACTGTGATAGAGCTCACGGTAATAGTGCTCATGGTGACAGTGCAAATGGTGACAATACCCATGGTGACAGTACTCATGTTGAAAATACCCATGGTGGCAGTTCTCATGGTGACAGTGCTCATAATAGCAGTGCCCAAGGTGGCAGTCCTCGTGGTGACAGTGCTAATGGTGACAGTGCTCTTGGTGGCAGTTCCCATGGGGACATTACCGATGGTGACCCTGTGCATTGTTACAGTGCCCATGGTAACCGTGCTC
The DNA here is from genome assembly GCF_964341445.2 of Mesoplodon mirus. Lineage (NCBI taxonomy): Eukaryota > Metazoa > Chordata > Mammalia > Artiodactyla > Ziphiidae > Mesoplodon > Mesoplodon mirus. The sequence goes on from NW_028295630.1 coordinate 329,201, forward strand.
ACGGTGGTAGTGCACATCGTGACAGTGCCCATGGTGGCAGTTCACCTGGTGACAGTGCTAAATCGTGACAGTGCACATGCTGACAGTGCTCACGGTGATAGTGCCCATGGTGACAGTGCCCACGGTGATAATGGGTATTATTACAGTGTTCATCTTGACAGAGCCCAAGTTGGCAGTGGCCATGGTGACAGTGCCCACAATGACAGTGCCCATGGTAACAGTGCCGACAGTGACAGTGCCCATGGTGACACTTCTCACAGTGAATGTGCCCATGGGGACAGTTACCATGATGAGATTTCTCACGGTGATAGTGCCCGTTGTGACAGTGCTCACACTGACAATGCCCATGGTGCCACTGCCCATAGAGACATTCCGCACGGTCACTTTTCTCACGGTGAAAGTACCTATGGTGACACTGCACCTGGTGGCAGTGCAAAATGGTGACAGTGCCCATGGTGACATTGCTCATAGTGACTTTGCTTACAGTGATAGTCCTTACGGTGACAGTGTGCACGGTGACACTGCACACAGTTGCAGTGTTCATGGTGACAGTGTTCACGGTGATACTTTCCATGGTGATAGTGCCCATGGTGACACTGCACATGGTGGCAGTGAAAAATGGTGACAGTGCCCCTGTTGTCAGTTCTCATGGTGACCGTGCACATGGTGACAACCCGTGCAGACTGTACTCATGGTGACAGTACTCACGGTGACATTTCTCATGTTTGCAGTATCCATGGTGACAGTGCTCACAGTGATAGTGCCCATGGTGAGAGTGCCCATGATGACAGGGCCCATGGTGCCATTGCCTATGGTGACAGTGCTCATGGTAACAGTGCCCAAGGTGACAGTGACCATGGTGAGAGTGCTCACACTGATGGTGCCCATGGTGACAGTGCTCATGGTGTCTGTCTACATTGTGCCAGTACCCATGGCAACAGTGCTCATGGTGACAGGGACCACAGTGAGAGAGCTCACGGTGAGAGTGCTCACGGTAATAGTGCTCATGGTGACAGTGCAAATGGTGACAATACCATGGTGACAGTACTCATGTTGAAAATACCCATGGTGGCAGTTCTCATAGCGACAGATCTCATGGTGACATTGCTCATAATAGCAGTGCCCAGGTGCCAGTGCTCGTGGTGACGGTGCTAATGGTGACAGTGCTCTTGGTGGCAGTTCCCATCGGGACAATACTGATGGTGACACTGTGCATTGTTACAGTGCCCATGGTAACCGTGTTCACGGTGATAGTGCACATCGTGACAGTGCCCATGGTGGTAGTTCACCTGGTGACAGTGCTAAATAGTGACAGTGCACATGCTGACAGTGCTCACGGTGATAGTGCCCATGGTGACAGTGCACACGGTCATAATGGGCATTGTTACAGAGTTCATGGTGACAGCACACGGTGGCAGTGGCCATGGAGACAGTGCCCACAATGACAGTGCCCATGGTGACAGTGCCGACAGTGACAGTGCCCATGGTGACACTTCTCATGGTGACAGTGCCCATGGGGACAGTTAGCATGGTGAGATTTCTAATGGTGATAGTGCCCGTTGTGCCAGTGCTCACAGTAACAATGCCCATGGGGCCAGTGCCCATAGAGTCATTCCGCACGGTCACATTTCTCACGGTGAAAGTGCCTATGGTGATATTAACCATGGTGACACTGCACATGGTGGCAGAGCAAAATGGTGACAGTGCCCATGGTGACATTGCTCATGGTGACTTTGCTTACGGTGATAGTCCTTACAGTGACAGTACGCATGGTGACACTGCACACAGTGACAGTGTTCATGGTGAAAGTGTTCACGGTGATAGTTCCCATGGTGAGATTGTCCTGGTAACAGTGCCCATAGTCACAATTCTCATGGTGTAGTGCTCACAGTGACAGTGCCCATGGTGTCATGCCCATGGTGACAGTGCTCATGGTGACAGTGCTCATGTTGGCAGAGCCATAAATAAGAGTGCTCATTGTGGCAGTGCTCATGGTGTCCGTGCTCATGGTGACAGTGCCCATGATTACAGTGTTTATGGTGATAGATGTCACGGTGTCAGTGCCCACGCGGAGAGTGCCAAGGCTGACAAAGCCCAGGGTGATACTTCCCATTGTGACAGTGCCCACGGTGACAGTGCCCATGGTGACAGCACCCAGTGTGACAAGGCGCATGGTGACAGTGCTCACGGTGACAGTGCCCATGGTGACAGTGCTGATGGTGAGAGTGCCAATAGTGACAGTGCTCATGGTGAAACTGCCCACAGAGACATCGCCCATGGTGATAGTGTTCATGGTGACAACCCCACGGTGACAGTGCCAATGTTGATAGTCCCAGTGGTGACAGGTCTTACATTGAATGTGACCATGGTGTCTGTGCTCATGGTGACAGTGCTCAAGGTTATAGTCTCCATGTTGACAGTGCCGATGGTGACAATTCTCACGGTGACAGGGCCTATGGTGAAAATTCTCATAGTGACAGTGTTCACGGTGACAGTGCCCATGGTGCTATTACCCATGGTGACAGTTCTCATAGTGAAACTGCCCATGTTGACACTGCCCATGGTGGCAGTGCAAAATGGTGACAGTGCCCATGGTGATATTGCTCATGGTGACATTGCTTATGGTGATAGTGTGTATGGTGAAACTGCACACAGTGACATTGCTCATGGTGACAGTGTTCATGGCGTTAGTTCCTATGGTGAATGTGACCATGGGGACAGTGCCCATAGTCACAATTCTCATGGGGTAGTGCTCACGGTGACAGTGCCCATGGTGACAATACACAGGGTGACAGTATTCCTGGTGACATTGCTCATGGTGAGAGTGCCCATGTTCACAACTGTCACGGTGATAGTTCCCATGGTGACAATACCCAGGGTAACAGAGCTGATGGTAAAAGTGTTCACGGTGACAGTGCCCATGGTGACAGTACCTAAGGTGACAATTCCCATGGTGAGACTGCTCATAGACAGTGCCCATGGTGACAATACCCAGCGTGTCCTGTCCATGGTGACAGTGATCATGGTGACACATCTCATGAGGACAGTGCCATAAGTGACAGTGCTCATGGTGACAGTGCCCATGGTGACAGTGCCTATGGTGATAGATATCATGGTGGCTGTGCCCAGGGAGACATTGCCCACGCTGACAAGACCCATGGTGATACTTCCCATTGTGACAGTGCCATCAGTGGCAGAGCCCATGGTGACAGTGCCCAAGATCACAGAGCCCATGGTGAGAGTGCTAACGGTGACTGTGCCCATGGTGACAGCACCCAGTGTGAAAATGCCCATTGTGACAGTGCTCACGGTGACCATGCCAATGGTGATAGTGCCAATAGTGAGAGTGCTCACGGTGACACTGCCCATGGACACACTGCCCATTGTGATAGTGCCCATCATGACAACCCCTCGGAGGCAGTGCCAATGGTGAGAGTCCCCGTGGTGACAGTTCTCATGGTGAAAGTGATCCTTTTGAAATTGCTCATGGTGACAGTGCTCATGGTGACAGTGCTCAAGGTGATAGTCTCCATGTTGACAGTGTGCATGGTGACTGTTCTCACGGTGACAGTGCCTATGGTGATTATGCTCTTAGTGACAGTGCTCATGGTGACAGTGCCCATGGTGACAGTGACCACGGTGACTGTTCTCACCGTGGTAGTGCCCATGGTGACAGTGTTCATGATGACAGTCCGCATTAAGGCTGTGCCCGTGGTGACATTGCTAATGGTGATAATTCTCACGGTGATAGTACGCACGTTGAAAATGACAAAGGTGACAACACCCAGGTGATAATAATCATGGTGAAAGTGCCCATGGTGGCAGTTCTCATACTGACAGTTCTTGTGACAGTGCTCATGGTGGCAGTGCTCGTGGTGACAGTGCTCTTGGTGACAGTGCTCATGGTGGCAGTGCCCATGGTGAGACTACCGATGGTGACCCTGCCCATGGTGACAGTGCACATGGTCATGGTGCCTCTGGTGGCAGTGCAATATAGTGAGAATGCCCATGATGATATTGCTCATGGTGATAGTGCCCATGGTGAGAGTGCCCATGGTTCCAGTGCTCATGGTGACAGTGCCCATTGTGACAGTGCCCTTGGTGACAGTGCACACCATGAGAGTGCCCATGGTGTCTGTGCCCATGGTGACAGTTCTTATCATGAGAGTGTTCACGGTAGCAGTGTTCATGGTAATAGTGCTCACGGAGGCATTGCCCACAATGAGAGTGCCCACGGTGAGAATACTGACTGTGACAGTGCCCATGATGACTTTTCTCTCTGTGACAGTGCCCTTGGGGACATAGCACGGTGAGATTTCTCACAGTGATAGTGCACATTGTTTCAGTGCTCATAGTGACAAGACCCTAGGCGCCAGTGCCCATCATGGCATTGCTCACGGTGATATTTCTCACGGTGACAGTGCCCATGGTGATATTACCCATGGTGACAGTACTCAGTGATCAAGTGCTCATGGTGACATGGCATAAGGTGATAATGCTCACGGTGGCAGTGCAAAATGGTGACAGTGCCCATGGGGACATTGCTTAATGTGATAGTCCTTGTGGTGACATTGTGCATGGTGACATTGCCCACCATGACAGTGCTCTTGTTGACAGTGCTCATGGTGATAGTGCCAATGTTGGAAGTGCCCATCGTGAAAGTGTCCATGGTGACAGTTCTTATGATGAGAGTGGTCAGAGTGGCAGTGCTCATGGTGAAAGTGCCCATGGTGACACAGCCCACGGTGACAGTGTCCATAGTTATAGTGTCCATGGTGACAGTACTAACAGTGAAATTGTCCATGGGGACACTGCCCATGGTGAAAGTGCCCATGGTCACAACACTCATGGTGATAGTGCTCACGGTGAGAGTGGCCATGGTGACAGTGACCACGGTGACAGTTCTAATGGTGATACTGCCCATGATGACAGTGCTCATGGTGACAGTCCACATTGTACCAGTGCCCAAGGTGACAGTGCTCATGGTGACAGTGCCCAAAGTCACAATACCCATGGTGACAGTGCCCAGGCTGACAGTTCTCAAGGTGATAGTGCCCATGGTGACAGTGCACATGGTGATACAGAGAATGGGGACAGTGCTTATGGTGACAGTGGTCATGGTTGCAGTACCCATGGTGATAGTGCTGAAACTGACAGTGCCCTTGGGGATAGTGCCCATGGTGAGTGTGCTCGTGTTAATTGTGTCCATGGTGGCAGTTCCCATTGTGAAAGTGCTCATGATGACAGTGCCCATGTGGGTAGTTCCCATGGTGACAGTGCTCATGGTGATAGTGACCATGTTAAGAGTGCACATGGTGGCTGTGCCCTTGGTGACAGTGCCCATGATGACAGTATTCATGGTGACAGTGCTCACGGTGATAAGGCCAATGTGGCAGTGCACATGGTGGTAGTGCACATGGTGGCAGTGAAAAATGGGGACAGTTCCCATGCTGACAGTTCTCATTGTGACAATGCACACGGTCACAACCGATGCTGACACTGCTCATGGTAGCTATACCCTTGGTGACAGTGCTCAGAGTGATAGTGCCCATGGTGGCAGTGTCCATGGTGACACTGCCCATGGTGACAATGCCCATGATGACAGTGCCCATGGAGTCAGTGCCCACGGAGCCATTGCCTATGGTAACAGTGCTCACAGTGACAGTACCCATGGTAACAGTGACCATGGTGAGAGTGCTCATGGTGATAGTGTCTATGGTGACAGATCACACTGTGACAGTCCGCATTGTGCCAGTACCAATAGTGACAGTGCCCATGGTGACATTGACCACGGTGAGAGTGATCACGGTGCTAGTGCTCACAGTAATAGTGCTCATGGTGACAGTGCCGACAGTGAAGGTGCTCACGGTGACAGTGCCTCTGGTGATAGTGCCCATGGTGAGAGTCCGCCCATTGATAGTGCCCATGGTGGCAGTTCCCATTGTGAAAATGCTCATGATGACATTGCCCATGTTGGTAGTCCCCATGGTGACAGTGCTCACGGTGATAGTGACCTTGGTAACTGTGCACATGGTGGCCGTGCCCTTGGTGACAGTGCCAATGATGACAGTACTCATGGTGACAGTTCTCACGGTGATAGTGCCCATGGTGATATTGCACATGGTGGCAGTGAATAATGGTGACAGTGCCCATGTTGACAGTTCTCATGGTGACAGTGCACACGGTGACAACCCATGCAGACAGTACTCACGGTGACAGTTCTCATGGTTGCAGTACCCATGGTGACAGTGCTCACAGTGATACTGCCCATGGTGGCAGTGCCCATGGTGACAGTGCCCATGGTGACACTGCCCATGATGACAGTGCCCATGGTGAAAGTTCCCACGGCGCCATTGCCTATGGTGACAGTGCTCATGGTAACAGTGCCCATGGTGACAGTGACCATGGTGAGAGTGCTCACACTGATAGTGCCCATGGTGACAGGGCTCATGGTGCCAGTCCGCATTGTGCCAGTACCCATGGCGACAGTGCTCATGGTGACACTGACCACAGTGAGAGTGCTCACTGTGATAGAGCTCATGGTAATAGTGCTCATGGTTACAGTGCAAAGGGTGACAATACCCATGGTGACAGTACTCATGTTGAAAATACCCATGGTGGCAGTTCTCATGGTGACAGTGCTCATAATAGCAGTGCCCAAGGTGGCAGTCCTCGTGGTGACAGTGCTAATGGTGACAGTGCTCTTGGTGGCAGTTCCCATGGGGACAGTACCGATGGTGACCCTGTGCATTGTTACAGTGCCCATGGTAACCGTGCTCACGGTGGTAGTGCACATCGTGACAGTGCCCATGGTGGCAGTTCACCTGGTGACAGTGCTAAATCGTGACAGTGCACATGCTGACAGTGCTCACGGTGATAGTGCCCATGGTGACAGTGCCCACGGTGATAATGGGTATTATTACAGTGTTCATCTTGACAGAGCCCAAGGTGGCAGTGGCCATGGTGACAGTGCCCACAATGACAGTGCCCATGGTAACAGTGCCGACAGTGACAGTGCCCATGGTGACACTTCTCACAGTGAATGTGCCCATGGGGACAGTTACCATGATGAGATTTCTCACGGTGATAGTGCCCGTTGTGACAGTGCTCACACTGACAATGCCCATGGTGCCACTGCCCATAGAGACATTCCGCACGGTCACTTTTCTCACGGTGAATGTACCTATGGTGACACTGCACCTGGTGGCAGTGCAAAATGGTGACAGTGCCCATGGTGACATTGCTCATAGTGACTTTGCTTACAGTGATAGTCCTTACGGTGACAGTGTGCATGGTGAAACTGCACACAGTTGCAGTGTTCATGGTGACAGTGTTCACGGTGATACTTTCCATGGTGATAGTGCCCATGGTGACACTGCACATGGTGGCAGTGAAAAATGGTGACAGTGCCCCTGTTGTCAGTTCTCATGGTGACCGTGCACATGGTGACAACCCGTGCAGACTGTACTCATGGTGACAGTACTCACGGTGACAGTTCTCATGTTTGCAGTATCCATGGTGACAGTGCTCACAGTGATAGTGCCCATGGTGAGAGTGCCCATGATGACAGGGCCCATGGTGCCATTGCCTATGGTGACAGTGCTCATGGTAACAGTGCCCAAGGTGACAGTGACCATGGTGAGAGTGCTCACACTGATGGTGCCCATGGTGACAGTGCTCATGGTGTCTGTCTACATTGTGCCAGTACCCATGGCAACAGTGCTCATGGTGACAGGGACCACAGTGAGAGAGCTCACGGTGAGAGTGCTCACGGTAATAGTGCTCATGGTGACAGTGCAAATGGTGACAATACCATGGTGACAGTACTCATGTTGAAAATACCCATGGTGGCAGTTCTCATAGCGACAGATCTCATGGTGACATTGCTCATAATAGCAGTGCCCAGGTGCCAGTGCTCGTGGTGACGGTGCTAATGGTGACAGTGCTCTTGGTGGCAGTTCCCATCGGGACAATACTGATGGTGACACTGTGCATTGTTACAGTGCCCATGGTAACCGTGTTCACGGTGATAGTGCACATCGTGACAGTGCCCATGGTGGTAGTTCACCTGGTGACAGTGCTAAATAGTGACAGTGCACATGCTGACAGTGCTCACGGTGATAGTGCCCATGGTGACAGTGCACACGGTCATAATGGGCATTGTTACAGAGTTCATGGTGACAGCACACGGTGGCAGTGGCCATGGAGACAGTGCCCACAATGACAGTGCCCATGGTGACAGTGCCGACAGTGACAGTGCCCATGGTGACACTTCTCATGGTGACAGTGCCCATGGGGACAGTTAGCATGGTGAGATTTCTAACGGTGATAGTGCCCGTTGTGCCAGTGCTCACAGTAACAATGCCCATGGGGCCAGTGCCCATAGAGTCATTCCGCACGGTCACATTTCTCACGGTGAAAGTGCCTATGGTGATATTAACCATGGTGACACTGCACATGGTGGCAGAGCAAAATGGTGACAGTGCCCATGGTGACATTGCTCATGGTGACTTTGCTTACGGTGATAGTCCTTACAGTGACAGTACGCATGGTGACACTGCACACAGTGACAGTGTTCATGGTGAAAGTGTTCACGGTGATAGTTCCCATGGTGAGATTGTCCTGGTAACAGTGCCCATAGTCACAATTCTCATGGTGTAGTGCTCACAGTGACAGTGCCCATGGTGTCATGCCCATGGTGACAGTGCTCATGGTGACAGTGCTCATGTTGGCAGAGCCATAAATAAGAGTGCTCATTGTGGCAGTGCTCATGGTGTCTGTGCTCATGGTGACAGTGCCCATGATTACAGTGTTTATGGTGATAGATGTCACGGTGTCAGTGCCCACGCGGAGAGTGCCAAGGCTGACAAAGCCCAGGGTGATACTTCCCATTGTGACAGTGCCCACGGTGACAGTGCCCATGGTGACAGCACCCAGTGTGACAAGGCGCATGGTGACAGTGCTCACGGTGACAGTGCCCATGGTGACAGTGCCGATGGTGAGAGTGCCAATAGTGACAGTGCTCATGGTGAAACTGCCCACAGAGACATCGCCCATGGTGATAGTGTTCATGGTGACAACCCCACGGTGACAGTGCCAATGTTGATAGTCCCAGTGGTGACAGGTCTTACATTGAATGTGACCATGGTGTCTGTGCTCATGGTGACAGTGCTCAAGGTTATAGTCTCCATGTTGACAGTGCCGATGGTGACAATTCTCACGGTGACAGGGCCTGTGGTGAAAATTCTCATAGTGACAGTGTTCACGGTGACAGTGCCCATGGTGCTATTACCCATGGTGACAGTTCTCATAGTGAAACTGCCCATGTTGACACTGCCCATGGTGGCAGTGCAAAATGGTGACAGTGCCCATGGTGATATTGCTCATGGTGACATTGCTTATGGTGATAGTGTGTATGGTGAAACTGCACACAGTGACTTTGCTCATGGTGACAGTGTTCATGGCGTTAGTTCCTATGGTGAATGTGACCATGGGGACAGTGCCCATAGTCACAATTCTCATGGTGTAGTGCTCACGGTGACAGTGCCCATGGCGACAATACACAGGGTGACAGTATTCATGGTGACATTGCTCATGGTGAGAGTGCCCATGTTCACAACTGTCACGGTGATAGTTCCCATGGTGACAATACCCAGGGTAACAGAGCTGATGGTAAAAGTGTTCACGGTGACAGTGCCCATGGTGACAGTACCTAAGGTGACAATTCCCATGGTGAGACTGCTCATAGACAGTGCCCATGGTGACAATACCCAGCGTGTCCTGTCCATGGTGACAGTGATCATGGTGACACTTCTCATGAGGACAGTGCCATAAGTGACAGTGCTCATTGTGGCAGTGCTCATGGTGACAGTGCCCATGGTGACAGTGCCTATGGTGATAGATATCATGGTGGCTGTGCCCAGGGAGACATTGCCCACGCTGACAAGACCCATGGTGATACTTCCCATTGTGACAGTGCCATCGGTGGCAGAGCCCATGGTGACAGTGCCCAAGATCACAGAGCCCATGGTGAGAGTGCTAACGGTGACTGTGCCCATGGTGACAGCACCCAGTGTGACAATGCCCATTGTGACAGTGCTCACGGTGACCATGCCAATGGTGATAGTGCCAATAGTGAGAGTGCTCACGGTGACACTGCCCATGGACACACTGCCCATTGTGATAGTGCCCATCATGACAACCCCTCGGAGGCAGTGCCAATGGTGAGAGTCCCCGTGGTGACAGTTCTCATGGTGAAAGTGATCCTTTTGAAATTGCTCATGGTGACAGTGCTCATGGTGACAGTGCTCAAGGTGATAGTCTCCATGTTGACAGTGTGCATGGTGACTGTTCTCATGGTGACAGTGCCTATGGTGATTATGCTCTTAGTGACAGTGCTCATGGTGACAGTGCCCATGGTGACAGTGACCACGGTGACTGTTCTCACCGTGGTAGTGCCCATGGTGACAGTGTTCATGATGACAGTCCGCATTAAGGCTGTGCCCGTGGTGACATTGCTAATGGTGATAATTCTCACGGTGATAGTACGCACGTTGAAAATGACAAAGGTGACAACACCCAGGTGATAATAATCATGGTGAAAGTGCCCATGGTGGCAGTTCTCATACTGACAGTTCTTGTGACAGTGCTCATGGTGGCAGTGCTCGTGGTGACAGTGCTCTTGGTGACAGTGCTCATGGTGGCAGTGCCCATGGTGAGACTACCGATGGTGACCCTGCCCATGGTGACAGTGCACATGGTCATGGTGCCTCTGGTGGCAGTGCAATATAGTGAGAATGCCCATGATGATATTGCTCATGGTGATAGTGCCCATGGTGAGAGTGCCCATGGTTCCAGTGCTCATGGTGACAGTGCCCATTGTGACAGTGCCCTTGGTGACAGTGCACACCATGAGAGTGCCCATGGTGTCTGTGCCCATGGTGACAGTTCTTATCATGAGAGTGTTCACGGTAGCAGTGTTCATGGTAATAGTGCTCACGGAGGCATTGCCCACAATGAGAGTGCCCACGGTGAGAATACTGACTGTGACAGTGCCCATGATGACTTTTCTCTCTGTGACAGTGCCCTTGGGGACAGTTAGCACAGTGAGATTTCTCACAGTGATAGTGCACATTGTTTCAGTGCTCATAGTGACAAGACCCTAGGCGCCAGTGCCCATCATGGCATTGCTCACGGTGATATTTCTCACGGTGACAGTGCCCATGGTGATATTACCCGTGGTGACAGTACTCAGTGATCAAGTGCTCATGGTGACATGGCATAAGGTGATAATGCTCACGGTGGCAGTGCAAAATGGTGACAGTGCCCATGGGGACATTGCTTAATGTGATAGTCCTTGTGGTGACATTGTGCATGGTGACATTGCCCACCATGACAGTGCTCTTGTTGACAGTGCTCATGGTGATAGTGCCAATGTTGGAAGTGCCCATCGTGAAAGTGTCCATGGTGACAGTTCTTATGATGAGAGTGGTCAGAGTGGCAGTGCTCATGGTGAAAGTGCCCATGGTGACAGAGCCCACGGTGACAGTGTCCATAGTTATAGTGTCCATGGTGACAGTACTAACAGTGAAATTGTCCATGGGGACACTGCCCATGGTGAAAGTGCCCATGGTCACAACACTCACGGTGATAGTGCTCACGGTGAGAGTGGCCATGGTGACAGTGACCACGGTGACAGTTCTAATGGTGATACTGCCCATGATGACAGTGCTCATGGTGACAGTCCACATTGTACCAGTGCCCAAGGTGACAGTGCTCATGGTGACAGTGCCCAAAGTCACAATACCCATGGTGACAGTGCCCAGGCTGACAGTTCTCAAGGTGATAGTGCCCATGGTGACAGTGCCCATGGTGATACAGAGAATGGGGACAGTGCTTATGGTGACAGTGGTCATGGTTGCAGTACCCATGGTGATAGTGCTGAAACTGACAGTGCCCTTGGGGATAGTGCCCATGGTGAGTGTGCTCGTGTTAATTGTGTCCATGGTGGCAGTTCCCATTGTGAAAGTGCTCATGATGACAGTGCCCATGTGGGTAGTTCCCATGGTGACAGTGCTCATGGTGATAGTGACCATGTTAAGAGTGCACATGGTGGCTGTGCCCTTGGTGACAGTGCCCATGATGACAGTATTCATGGTGACAGTGCTCACGGTGATAATGCCCATGGTGGCAGTGCACATGGTGGTAGTGCACATGGTGGCAGTGAAAAATGGGGACAGTTCCCATGCTGACAGTTCTCATTGTGACAATGCACACAGTCACAACCGATGCTGACACTGCTCATGGTAGCTGTACCCTTGGTGACAGTGCTCAGAGTGATAGTGCCCATGGTGGCAGTGTCCATGGTGACACTGCCCATGGTGACAATGCCCATGATGACAGTGCCCATGGAGTCAGTGCCCACGGAGCCATTGCCTATGGTAACAGTGCTCACAGTGACAGTACCCATGGTAACAGTGACCATGGTGAGAGTGCTCATGGTGATAGTGTCTATGGTGACAGATCACACTGTGACAGTCCGCATTGTGCCAGTACCAATAGTGACAGTACCCATGGTGACATTGACCACGGTGAGAGTGATCACGGTGCTAGTGCTCACAGTAATAGTGCTCATGGTGACAGTGCCGACAGTGAAGGTGCTCACGGTGACAGTGCCTCTGGTGATAGTGCCCATGGTGAGAGTCCGCCCATTGATAGTGTCCATGGTGGCAGTTCCCATTGTGAAAATGCTCATGATGACATTGCCCATGTTGGTAGTCCCCATGGTGACAGTGCTCACGGTGATAGTGACCTTGGTAACTGTGCACATGGTGGCCGTGCCCTTGGTGACAGTGCCAATGATGACAGTACTCATGGTGACAGTTCTCACGGTGATAGTGCCCATGGTGATATTGCACATGGTGGCAGTGAAAAATGGTGACAGTGCCCATGTTGACAGTTCTCATGGTGACAGTGCACACGGTGACAACCCATGCAGACAGTACTCACGGTGACAGTTCTCATGGTTGCAGTACCCATGGTGACAGTGCTCACAGTGATACTGCCCATGGTGGCAGTGCCCATGGTGACAGTGCCCATGGTGACACTGCCCATGATGACAGTGCCCATGGTGAAAGTTCCCACGGCGCCATTGCCTATGGTGACAGTGCTCATGGTAACAGTGCCCATGGTGACAGTGACCATGGTGAGAGTGCTCACACTGATAGTGCCCATGGTGACAGGGCTCATGGTGCCAGTCCGCATTGTGCCAGTACCCATGGCGACAGTGCTCATGGTGACACTGACCACAGTGAGAGTGCTCACTGTGATAGAGCTCACGGTAATAGTGCTCATGGTGACAGTGCAAATGGTGACAATACCCATGGTGACAGTACTCATGTTGAAAATACCCATGGTGGCAGTTCTCATGGTGACAGTGCTCATAATAGCAGTGCCCAAGGTGGCAGTCCTCGTGGTGACAGTGCTAATGGTGACAGTGCTCTTGGTGGCAGTTCCCATGGGGACATTACCGATGGTGACCCTGTGCATTGTTACAGTGCCCATGGTAACCGTGCTCACGGTGGTAGTGCACATCGTGACAGTGCCCATGGTGGCAGTTCACCTGGTGACAGTGCTAAATCGTGACAGTGCACATGCTGACAGTGCTCACGGTGATAGTGCCCATGGTGACAGTGCCCACGGTGATAATGGGTATTATTACAGTGTTCATCTTGACAGAGCCCAAGTTGGCAGTGGCCATGGTGACAGTGCCCACAATGACAGTGCCCATGGTAACAGTGCCGACAGTGACAGTGCCCATGGTGACACTTCTCACAGTGAATGTGCCCATGGGGACAGTTACCATGATGAGATTTCTCACGGTGATAGTGCCCGTTGTGACAGTGCTCACACTGACAATGCCCATGGTGCCACTGCCCATAGAGACATTCCGCACGGTCACTTTTCTCACGGTGAAAGTACCTATGGTGACACTGCACCTGGTGGCAGTGCAAAATGGTGACAGTGCCCATGGTGACATTGCTCATAGTGACTTTGCTTACAGTGATAGTCCTTACGGTGACAGTGTGCATGGTGACACTGCACACAGTTGCAGTGTTCATGGTGACAGTGTTCACGGTGATACTTTCCATGGTGATAGTGCCCATGGTGACACTGCACATGGTGGCAGTGAAAAATGGTGACAGTGCCCCTGTTGTCAGTTCTCATGGTGACCGTGCACATGGTGACAACCCGTGCAGACTGTACTCATGGTGACAGTACTCACGGTGACATTTCTCATGTTTGCAGTATCCATGGTGACAGTGCTCACAGTGATAGTGCCCATGGTGAGAGTGCCCATGATGACAGGGCCCATGGTGCCATTGCCTATGGTGACAGTGCTCATGGTAACAGTGCCCAAGGTGACAGTGACCATGGTGAGAGTGCTCACACTGATGGTGCCCATGGTGACAGTGCTCATGGTGTCTGTCTACATTGTGCCAGTACCCATGGCAACAGTGCTCATGGTGACAGGGACCACAGTGAGAGAGCTCACGGTGAGAGTGCTCACGGTAATAGTGCTCATGGTGACAGTGCAAATGGTGACAATACCATGGTGACAGTACTCATGTTGAAAATACCCATGGTGGCAGTTCTCATAGCGACAGATCTCATGGTGACATTGCTCATAATAGCAGTGCCCAGGTGCCAGTGCTCGTGGTGACGGTGCTAATGGTGACAGTGCTCTTGGTGGCAGTTCCCATCGGGACAATACTGATGGTGACACTGTGCATTGTTACAGTGCCCATGGTAACCGTGTTCACGGTGATAGTGCACATCGTGACAGTGCCCATGGTGGTAGTTCACCTGGTGACAGTGCTAAATAGTGACAGTGCACATGCTGACAGTGCTCACGGTGATAGTGCCCATGGTGACAGTGCACACGGTCATAATGGGCATTGTTACAGAGTTCATGGTGACAGCACACGGTGGCAGTGGCCATGGAGACAGTGCCCACAATGACAGTGCCCATGGTGACAGTGCCGACAGTGACAGTGCCCATGGTGACACTTCTCATGGTGACAGTGCCCATGGGGACAGTTAGCATGGTGAGATTTCTAATGGTGATAGTGCCCGTTGTGCCAGTGCTCACAGTAACAATGCCCATGGGGCCAGTGCCCATAGAGTCATTCCGCACGGTCACATTTCTCACGGTGAAAGTGCCTATGGTGATATTAACCATGGTGACACTGCACATGGTGGCAGAGCAAAATGGTGACAGTGCCCATGGTGACATTGCTCATGGTGACTTTGCTTACGGTGATAGTCCTTACAGTGACAGTACGCATGGTGACACTGCACACAGTGACAGTGTTCATGGTGAAAGTGTTCACGGTGATAGTTCCCATGGTGAGATTGTCCTGGTAACAGTGCCCATAGTCACAATTCTCATGGTGTAGTGCTCACAGTGACAGTGCCCATGGTGTCATGCCCATGGTGACAGTGCTCATGGTGACAGTGCTCATGTTGGCAGAGCCATAAATAAGAGTGCTCATTGTGGCAGTGCTCATGGTGTCCGTGCTCATGGTGACAGTGCCCATGATTACAGTGTTTATGGTGATAGATGTCACGGTGTCAGTGCCCACGCGGAGAGTGCCAAGGCTGACAAAGCCCAGGGTGATACTTCCCATTGTGACAGTGCCCACGGTGACAGTGCCCATGGTGACAGCACCCAGTGTGACAAGGCGCATGGTGACAGTGCTCACGGTGACAGTGCCCATGGTGACAGTGCCGATGGTGAGAGTGCCAATAGTGACAGTGCTCATGGTGAAACTGCCCACAGAGACATCGCCCATGGTGATAGTGTTCATGGTGACAACCCCACGGTGACAGTGCCAATGTTGATAGTCCCAGTGGTGACAGGTCTTACACTGAATGTGACCATGGTGTCTGTGCTCATGGTGACAGTGCTCAAGGTTATAGTCTCCATGTTGACAGTGCCGATGGTGACAATTCTCACGGTGACAGGGCCTATGGTGAAAATTCTCATAGTGACAGTGTTCACGGTGACAGTGCCCATGGTGCTATTACCCATGGTGACAGTTCTCATAGTGAAACTGCCCATGTTGACACTGCCCATGGTGGCAGTGCAAAATGGTGACAGTGCCCATGGTGATATTGCTCATGGTGACATTGCTTATGGTGATAGTGTGTATGGTGAAACTGCACACAGTGACATTGCTCATGGTGACAGTGTTCATGGCGTTAGTTCCTATGGTGAATGTGACCATGGGGACAGTGCCCATAGTCACAATTCTCATGGGGTAGTGCTCACGGTGACAGTGCCCATGGTGACAATACACAGGGTGACAGTATTCCTGGTGACATTGCTCATGGTGAGAGTGCCCATGTTCACAACTGTCACGGTGATAGTTCCCATGGTGACAATACCCAGGGTAACAGAGCTGATGGTAAAAGTGTTCACGGTGACAGTGCCCATGGTGACAGTACCTAAGGTGACAATTCCCATGGTGAGACTGCTCATAGACAGTGCCCATGGTGACAATACCCAGCGTGTCCTGTCCATGGTGACAGTGATCATGGTGACACATCTCATGAGGACAGTGCCATAAGTGACAGTGCTCATGGTGACAGTGCCCATGGTGACAGTGCCTATGGTGATAGATATCATGGTGGCTGTGCCCAGGGAGACATTGCCCACGCTGACAAGACCCATGGTGATACTTCCCATTGTGACAGTGCCATCGGTGGCAGAGCCCATGGTGACAGTGCCCAAGATCACAGAGCCCATGGTGAGAGTGCTAACGGTGACTGTGCCCATGGTGACAGCACCCAGTGTGAAAATGCCCATTGTGACAGTGCTCATGGTGACCATGCCAATGGTGATAGTGCCAATAGTGAGAGTGCTCACGGTGACACTGCCCATGGACACACTGCCCATTGTGATAGTGCCCATCATGACAACCCCTCGGAGGCAGTGCCAATGGTGAGAGTCCCCGTGGTGACAGTTCTCATGGTGAAAGTGATCCTTTTGAAATTGCTCATGGTGACAGTGCTCATGGTGACAGTGCTCAAGGTGATAGTCTCCATGTTGACAGTGTGCATGGTGACTGTTCTCACGGTGACAGTGCCTATGGTGATTATGCTCTTAGTGACAGTGCTCATGGTGACAGTGCCCATGGTGACAGTGACCACGGTGACTGTTCTCACCGTGGTAGTGCCCATGGTGACAGTGTTCATGATGACAGTCCGCATTAAGGCTGTGCCCGTGGTGACATTGCTAATGGTGATAATTCTCACGGTGATAGTACGCACGTTGAAAATGACAAAGGTGACAACACCCAGGTGATAATAATCATGGTGAAAGTGCCCATGGTGGCAGTTCTCATACTGACAGTTCTTGTGACAGTGCTCATGGTGGCAGTGCTCGTGGTGACAGTGCTCTTGGTGACAGTGCTCATGGTGGCAGTGCCCATGGTGAGACTACCGATGGTGACCCTGCCCATGGTGACAGTGCACATGGTCATGGTGCCTCTGGTGGCAGTGCAATATAGTGAGAATGCCCATGATGATATTGCTCATGGTGATAGTGCCCATGGTGAGAGTGCCCATGGTTCCAGTGCTCATGGTGACAGTGCCCATTGTGACAGTGCCCTTGGTGACAGTGCACACCATGAGAGTGCCCATGGTGTCTGTGCCCATGGTGACAGTTCTTATCATGAGAGTGTTCACGGTAGCAGTGTTCATGGTAATAGTGCTCACGGAGGCATTGCCCACAATGAGAGTGCCCACGGTGAGAATACTGACTGTGACAGTGCCCATGATGACTTTCCTCTCTGTGACAGTGCCCTTGGGGACAGTTAGCACGGTGAGATTTCTCACAGTGATAGTGCACATTGTTTCAGTGCTCATAGTGACAAGACCCTAGGCGCCAGTGCCCATCATGGCATTGCTCACGGTGATATTTCTCACGGTGACAGTGCCCATGGTGATATTACCCATGGTGACAGTACTCAGTGATCAAGTGCTCATGGTGACATGGCATAAGGTGATAATGCTCACGGTGGCAGTGCAAAATGGTGACAGTGCCCATGGGGACATTGCTTAATGTGATAGTCCTTGTGGTGACATTGTGCATGGTGACATTGCCCACCATGACAGTGCTCTTGTTGACAGTGCTCATGGTGATAGTGCCAATGTTGGAAGTGCCCATCGTGAAAGTGTCCATGGTGACAGTTCTTATGATGAGAGTGGTCAGAGTGGCAGTGCTCATGGTGAAAGTGCCCATGGTGACAGAGCCCACGGTGACAGTGTCCATAGTTATAGTGTCCATGGTGACAGTACTAACAGTGAAATTGTCCATGGGGACACTGCCCATGGTGAAAGTGCCCATGGTCACAACACTCACGGTGATAGTGCTCACGGTGAGAGTGGCCATGGTGACAGTGACCACGGTGACAGTTCTAATGGTGATACTGCCCATGATGACAGTGCTCATGGTGACAGTCCACATTGTACCAGTGCCCAAGGTGACAGTGCTCATGGTGACAGTGCCCAAAGTCACAATACCCATGGTGACAGTGCCCAGGCTGACAGTTCTCAAGGTGATAGTGCCCATGGTGACAGTGCCCATGGTGATACAGAGAATGGGGACAGTGCTTATGGTGACAGTGGTCATGGTTGCAGTACCCATGGTGATAGTGCTGAAACTGACAGTGCCCTTGGGGATAGTGCCCATGGTGAGTGTGCTCGTGTTAATTGTGTCCATGGTGGCAGTTCCCATTGTGAAAGTGCTCATGATGACAGTGCCCATGTGGGTAGTTCCCATGGTGACAGTGCTCATGGTGATAGTGACCATGTTAAGAGTGCACATGGTGGCTGTGCCCTTGGTGACAGTGCCCATGATGACAGTATTCATGGTGACAGTGCTCACGGTGATAATGCCCATGGTGGCAGTGCACATGGTGGTAGTGCACATGGTGGCAGTGAAAAATGGGGACAGTTCCCATGCTGACAGTTCTCATTGTGACAATGCACACAGTCACAACCGATGCTGACACTGCTCATGGTAGCTGTACCCTTGGTGACAGTGCTCAGAGTGATAGTGCCCATGGTGGCAGTGTCCATGGTGACACTGCCCATGGTGACAATGCCCATGATGACAGTGCCCATGGAGTCAGTGCCCACGGAGCCATTGCCTATGGTAACAGTGCTCACAGTGACAGTACCCATGGTAACAGTGACCATGGTGAGAGTGCTCATGGTGATAGTGTCTATGGTGACAGATCACACTGTGACAGTCCGCATTGTGCCAGTACCAATAGTGACAGTACCCATGGTGACATTGACCACGGTGAGAGTGATCACGGTGCTAGTGCTCACAGTAATAGTGCTCATGGTGACAGTGCCGACAGTGAAGGTGCTCACGGTGACAGTGCCTCTGGTGATAGTGCCCATGGTGAGAGTCCGCCCATTGATAGTGCCCATGGTGGCAGTTCCCATTGTGAAAATGCTCATGATGACATTGCCCATGTTGGTAGTCCCCATGGTGACAGTGCTCACGGTGATAGTGACCTTGGTAACTGTGCACATGGTGGCCGTGCCCTTGGTGACAGTGCCAATGATGACAGTACTCATGGTGACAGTTCTCACGGTGATAGTGCCCATGGTGATATTGCACATGGTGGCAGTGAAAAATGGTGACAGTGCCCATGTTGACAGTTCTCATGGTGACAGTGCACACGGTGACAACCCATGCAGACAGTACTCACGGTGACAGTTCTCATGGTTGCAGTACCCATGGTGACAGTGCTCACAGTGATACTGCCCATGGTGGCAGTGCCCATGGTGACAGTGCCCATGGTGACACTGCCCATGATGACAGTGCCCATGGTGAAAGTTCCCACGGCGCCATTGCCTATGGTGACAGTGCTCATGGTAACAGTGCCCATGGTGACAGTGACCATGGTGAGAGTGCTCACACTGATAGTGCCCATGGTGACAGGGCTCATGGTGCCAGTCCGCATTGTGCCAGTACCCATGGCGACAGTGCTCATGGTGACACTGACCACAGTGAGAGTGCTCACTGTGATAGAGCTCACGGTAATAGTGCTCATGGTGACAGTGCAAATGGTGACAATACCCATGGTGACAGTACTCATGTTGAAAATACCCATGGTGGCAGTTCTCATGGTGACAGTGCTCATAATAGCAGTGCCCAAGGTGGCAGTCCTCGTGGTGACAGTGCTAATGGTGACAGTGCCCTTGGTGGCAGTTCCCATGGGGACATTACCGATGGTGACCCTGTGCATTGTTACAGTGCCCATGGTAACCGTGCTCACGGTGGTAGTGCACATCGTGACAGTGCCCATGGTGGCAGTTCACCTGGTGACAGTGCTAAATCGTGACAGTGCACATGCTGACAGTGCTCACGGTGATAGTGCCCATGGTGACAGTGCCCACGGTGATAATGGGTATTATTACAGTGTTCATCTTGACAGAGCCCAAGTTGGCAGTGGCCATGGTGACAGTGCCCACAATGACAGTGCCCATGGTAACAGTGCCGACAGTGACAGTGCCCATGGTGACACTTCTCACAGTGAATGTGCCCATGGGGACAGTTACCATGATGAGATTTCTCACGGTGATAGTGCCCGTTGTGACAGTGCTCACACTGACAATGCCCATGGTGCCACTGCCCATAGAGACATTCCGCACGGTCACTTTTCTCACGGTGAAAGTACCTATGGTGACACTGCACCTGGTGGCAGTGCAAAATGGTGACAGTGCCCATGGTGACATTGCTCATAGTGACTTTGCTTACAGTGATAGTCCTTACGGTGACAGTGTGCACAGTGACACTGCACACAGTTGCAGTGTTCATGGTGACAGTGTTCACGGTGATACTTTCCATGGTGATAGTGCCCATGGTGACACTGCACATGGTGGCAGTGAAAAATGGTGACAGTGCCCCTGTTGTCAGTTCTCATGGTGACCGTGCACATGGTGACAACCCGTGCAGACTGTACTCATGGTGACAGTACTCACGGTGACAGTTCTCATGTTTGCAGTATCCATGGTGACAGTGCTCACAGTGATAGTGCCCATGGTGAGAGTGCCCATGATGACAGGGCCCATGGTGCCATTGCCTATGGTGACAGTGCTCATGGTAACAGTGCCCAAGGTGACAGTGACCATGGTGAGAGTGCTCACACTGATGGTGCCCATGGTGACAGTGCTCATGGTGTCTGTCTACATTGTGCCAGTACCCATGGCAACAGTGCTCATGGTGACAGGGACCACAGTGAGAGAGCTCACGGTGAGAGTGCTCACGGTAATAGTGCTCATGGTGACAGTGCAAATGGTGACAATACCATGGTGACAGTACTCATGTTGAAAATACCCATGGTGGCAGTTCTCATAGCGACAGATCTCATGGTGACATTGCTCATAATAGCAGTGCCCAGGTGCCAGTGCTCGTGGTGACGGTGCTAATGGTGACAGTGCTCTTGGTGGCAGTTCCCATCGGGACAATACTGATGGTGACACTGTGCATTGTTACAGTGCCCATGGTAACCGTGTTCACGGTGATAGTGCACATCGTGACAGTGCCCATGGTGGTAGTTCACCTGGTGACAGTGCTAAATAGTGACAGTGCACATGCTGACAGTGCTCACGGTGATAGTGCCCATGGTGACAGTGCACACGGTCATAATGGGCATTGTTACAGAGTTCATGGTGACAGCACACGGTGGCAGTGGCCATGGAGACAGTGCCCACAATGACAGTGCCCATGGTGACAGTGCCGACAGTGACAGTGCCCATGGTGACACTTCTCATGGTGACAGTGCCCATGGGGACAGTTAGCATGGTGAGATTTCTAATGGTGATAGTGCCCGTTGTGCCAGTGCTCACAGTAACAATGCCCATGGGGCCAGTGCCCATAGAGTCATTCCGCACGGTCACATTTCTCACGGTGAAAGTGCCTATGGTGATATTAACCATGGTGACACTGCACATGGTGGCAGAGCAAAATGGTGACAGTGCCCATGGTGACATTGCTCATGGTGACTTTGCTTACGGTGATAGTCCTTACAGTGACAGTACGCATGGTGACACTGCACACAGTGACAGTGTTCATGGTGAAAGTGTTCACGGTGATAGTTCCCATGGTGAGATTGTCCTGGTAACAGTGCCCATAGTCACAATTCTCATGGTGTAGTGCTCACAGTGACAGTGCCCATGGTGTCATGCCCATGGTGACAGTGCTCATGGTGACAGTGCTCATGTTGGCAGAGCCATAAATAAGAGTGCTCATTGTGGCAGTGCTCATGGTGTCCGTGCTCATGGTGACAGTGCCCATGATTACAGTGTTTATGGTGATAGATGTCACGGTGTCAGTGCCCACGCGGAGAGTGCCAAGGCTGACAAAGCCCAGGGTGATACTTCCCATTGTGACAGTGCCCACGGTGACAGTGCCCATGGTGACAGCACCCAGTGTGACAAGGCGCATGGTGACAGTGCTCACGGTGACAGTGCCCATGGTGACAGTGCCGATGGTGAGAGTGCCAATAGTGACAGTGCTCATGGTGAAACTGCCCACAGAGACATCGCCCATGGTGATAGTGTTCATGGTGACAACCCCACGGTGACAGTGCCAATGTTGATAGTCCCAGTGGTGACAGGTCTTACACTGAATGTGACCATGGTGTCTGTGCTCATGGTGACAGTGCTCAAGGTTATAGTCTCCATGTTGACAGTGCCGATGGTGACAATTCTCACGGTGACAGGGCCTATGGTGAAAATTCTCATAGTGACAGTGTTCACGGTGACAGTGCCCATGGTGCTATTACCCATGGTGACAGTTCTCATAGTGAAAATGCCCATGTTGACACTGCCCATGGTGGCAGTGCAAAATGGTGACAGTGCCCATGGTGATATTGCTCATGGTGACATTGCTTATGGTGATAGTGTGTATGGTGAAACTGCACACAGTGACATTGCTCATGGTGACAGTGTTCACGGCGTTAGTTCCTATGGTGAATGTGACCATGGGGACAGTGCCCATAGTCACAATTCTCATGGTGTAGTGCTCACGGTGACAGTGCCCATGGTGACAATACACAGGGTGACAGTATTCCTGGTGACATTGCTCATGGTGAGAGTGCCCATGTTCACAACTGTCACGGTGATAGTTCCCATGGTGACAATACCCAGGGTAACAGAGCTGATGGTAAAAGTGTTCACGGTGACAGTGCCCATGGTGACAGTACCTAAGGTGACAATTCCCATGGTGAGACTGCTCATAGACAGTGCCCATGGTGACAATACCCAGCGTGTCCTGTCCATGGTGACAGTGATCATGGTGACACATCTCATGAGGACAGTGCCATAAGTGACAGTGCTCATGGTGACAGTGCCCATGGTGACAGTGCCTATGGTGATAGATATCATGGTGGCTGTGCCCAGGGAGACATTGCCCACGCTGACAAGACCCATGGTGATACTTCCCATTGTGACAGTGCCATCGGTGGCAGAGCCCATGGTGACAGTGCCCAAGATCACAGAGCCCATGGTGAGAGTGCTAACGGTGACTGTGCCCATGGTGACAGCACCCAGTGTGAAAATGCCCATTGTGACAGTGCTCACGGTGACCATGCCAATGGTGATAGTGCCAATAGTGAGAGTGCTCACGGTGACACTGCCCATGGACACACTGCCCATTGTGATAGTGCCCATCATGACAACCCCTCGGAGGCAGTGCCAATGGTGAGAGTCCCCGTGGTGACAGTTCTCATGGTGAAAGTGATCCTTTTGAAATTGCTCATGGTGACAGTGCTCATGGTGACAGTGCTCAAGGTGATAGTCTCCATGTTGACAGTGTGCATGGTGACTGTTCTCACGGTGACAGTGCCTATGGTGATTATGCTCTTAGTGACAGTGCTCATGGTGACAGTGCCCATGGTGACAGTGACCACGGTGACTGTTCTCACCGTGGTAGTGCCCATGGTGACAGTGTTCATGATGACAGTCCGCATTAAGGCTGTGCCCGCGGTGACATTGCTAATGGTGATAATTCTCACGGTGATAGTACGCACGTTGAAAATGACAAAGGTGACAACACCCAGGTGATAATAATCATGGTGAAAGTGCCCATGGTGGCAGTTCTCATACTGACAGTTCTTGTGACAGTGCTCATGGTGGCAGTGCTCGTGGTGACAGTGCTCTTGGTGACAGTGCTCATGGTGGCAGTGCCCATGGTGAGACTACCGATGGTGACCCTGCCCATGGTGACAGTGCACATGGTCATGGTGCCTCTGGTGGCAGTGCAATATAGTGAGAATGCCCATGATGATATTGCTCATGGTGATAGTGCCCATGGTGAGAGTGCCCATGGTTCCAGTGCTCATGGTGACAGTGCCCATTGTGACAGTGCCCTTGGTGACAGTGCACACCATGAGAGTGCCCATGGTGTCTGTGCCCATGGTGACAGTTCTTATCATGAGAGTGTTCACGGTAGCAGTGTTCATGGTAATAGTGCTCACGGAGGCATTGCCCACAATGAGAGTGCCCACGGTGAGAATACTGACTGTGACAGTGCCCATGATGACTTTTCTCTCTGTGACAGTGCCCTTGGGGACAGTTAGCACGGTGAGATTTCTCACAGTGATAGTGCACATTGTTTCAGTGCTCATAGTGACAAGACCCTAGGCGCCAGTGCCCATCATGGCATTGCTCACGGTGATATTTCTCACGGTGACAGTGCCCATGGTGATATTACCCATGGTGACATTGCTTATGGTGATAGTGTGTATGGTGAAACTGCACACAGTGACATTGCTCATGGTGACAGTGCTCACGGCGTTAGTTCCTATGGTGAATGTGACCATGGGGACAGTGCCCATAGTCACAATTCTCATGGTGTAGTGCTCACGGTGACAGTGCCCATGGTGACAATACACAGGGTGACAGTATTCATGGTGACATTGCTCATGGTGAGAGTGCCCATGTTCACAACTGTCACGGTGATAGTTCCCATGGTGACAATACCCAGGGTAACAGAGCTGATGGTAAAAGTGTTCACGGTGACAGTGCCCATGGTGACAGTACCTAAGGTGACAATTCCCATGGTGAGACTGCTCATAGACAGTGCCCATGGTGACAATACCCAGCGTGTCCTGTCCATGGTGACAGTGATCATGGTGACACATCTCATGAGGACAGTGCCATAAGTGACAGTGCTCATTGTGGCAGTGCTCATGGTGACAGTGCCCATGGTGACAGTGCCTATGGTGATAGATATCATGGTGGCTGTGCCCAGGGAGACATTGCCCACGCTGACAAGACCCATGGTGATACTTCCCATTGTGACAGTGCCATCGGTGGCAGAGCCCATGGTGACAGTGCCCAAGATCACAGAGCCCATGGTGAGAGTGCTAACGGTGACTGTGCCCATGGTGACAGCACCCAGTGTGAAAATGCCCATTGTGACAGTGCTCACGGTGACCATGCCAATGGTGATAGTGCCAATAGTGAGAGTGCTCACGGTGACACTGCCCATGGACACACTGCCCATTGTGATAGTGCCCATCATGACAACCCCTCGGAGGCAGTGCCAATGGTGAGAGTCCCCGTGGTGACAGTTCTCATGGTGAAAGTGATCCTTTTGAAATTGCTCATGGTGACAGTGCTCATGGTGACAGTGCTCAAGGTGATAGTCTCCATGTTGACAGTGTGCATGGTGACTGTTCTCACGGTGACAGTGCCTATGGTGATTATGCTCTTAGTGACAGTGCTCATGGTGACAGTGCCCATGGTGACAGTGACCACGGTGACTGTTCTCACCGTGGTAGTGCCCATGGTTACAGTGTTCATGATGACAGTCCGCATTAAGGCTGTGCCCGTGGTGACATTGCTAATGGTGATAATTCTCACGGTGATAGTACGCACGTTGAAAATGACAAAGGTGACAACACCCAGGTGATAATAATCATGGTGAAAGTGCCCATGGTGGCAGTTCTCATACTGACAGTTCTTGTGACAGTGCTCATGGTGGCAGTGCTCGTGGTGACAGTGCTCTTGGTGACAGTGCTCATGGTGGCAGTGCCCATGGTGAGACTACCGATGGTGACCCTGCCCATGGTGACAGTGCACATGGTCATGGTGCCTCTGGTGGCAGTGCAATATAGTGAGAATGCCCATGATGATATTGCTCATGGTGATAGTGCCCATGGTGAGAGTGCCCATGGTTCCAGTGCTCATGGTGACAGTGCCCATTGTGACAGTGCCCTTGGTGACAGTGCACACCATGAGAGTGCCCATGGTGTCTGTGCCCATGGTGACAGTTCTTATCATGAGAGTGTTCACGGTAGCAGTGTTCATGGTAATAGTGCTCACGGAGGCATTGCCCACAATGAGAGTGCCCACGGTGAGAATACTGACTGTGACAGTGCCCATGATGACTTTTCTCTCTGTGACAGTGCCCTTGGGGACAGTTAGCACGGTGAGATTTCTCACAGTGAGAGTGCACATTGTTTCAGTGCTCATAGTGACAAGACCCTAGGCGCCAGTGCCCATCATGGCATTGCTCACGGTGATATTTCTCACGGTGACAGTGCCCATGGTGATATTACCCATGGTGACAGTACTCAGTGATCAAGTGCTCATGGTGACATGGCATAAGGTGATAATGCTCACGGTGGCAGTGCAAAATGGTGACAGTGCCCATGGGGACATTGCTTAATGTGATAGTCCTTGTGGTGACATTGTGCATGGTGACATTGCCCACCATGACAGTGCTCTTGTTGACAGTGCTCATGGTGATAGTGCCAATGTTGGAAGTGCCCATCGTGAAAGTGTCCATGGTGACAGTTCTTATGATGAGAGTGGTCAGAGTGGCAGTGCTCATGGTGAAAGTGCCCATGGTGACAGAGCCCACGGTGACAGTGTCCATAGTTATAGTGTCCATGGTGACAGTACTAACAGTGAAATTGTCCATGGGGACACTGCCCATGGTGAAAGTGCCCATGGTCACAACACTCACGGTGATAGTGCTCACGGTGAGAGTGGCCATGGTGACAGTGACCACGGTGACAGTTCTAATGGTGATACTGCCCATGATGACAGTGCTCATGGTGACAGTCCACATTGTACCAGTGCCCAAGGTGACAGTGCTCATGGTGACAGTGCCCAAAGTCACAATACCCATGGTGACAGTGCCCAGGCTGACAGTTCTCAAGGTGATAGTGCCCATGGTGACAGTGCCCATGGTGATACAGAGAATGGGGACAGTGCTTATGGTGACAGTGGTCATGGTTGCAGTACCCATGGTGATAGTGCTGAAACTGACAGTGCCCTTGGGGATAGTGCCCATGGTGAGTGTGCTCGTGTTAATTGTGTCCATGGTGGCAGTTCCCATTGTGAAAGTGCTCATGATGACAGTGCCCATGTGGGTAGTTCCCATGGTGACAGTGCTCATGGTGATAGTGACCATGTTAACAGTGCACATGGTGGCTGTGCCCTTGGTGACAGTGCCCATGATGACAGTATTCATGGTGACAGTGCTCACGGTGATAAGGCCAATGTGGCAGTGCACATGGTGGTAGTGCACATGGTGGCAGTGAAAAATGGGGACAGTTCCCATGCTGACAGTTCTCATTGTGACAATGCACATGGTCACAACCGATGCTGACACTGCTCATGGTAGCTATACCCTTGGTGACAGTGCTCAGAGTGATAGTGCCCATGGTGGCAGTGTCCATGGTGACACTGCCCATGGTGACAATGCCCATGATGACCGTGCCCATGGAGTCAGTGCCCACGGAGCCATTGCCTATGGTAACAGTGCTCACAGTGACAGTACCCATGGTAACAGTGACCATGGTGAGAGTGCTCATGGTGATAGTGTCTATGGTGACAGATCACACTGTGACAGTCCGCATTGTGCCAGTACCAATAGTGACAGTGCCCATGGTGACATTGACCACGGTGAGAGTGATCACGGTGCTAGTGCTCACAGTAATAGTGCTCATGGTGACAGTGCCGACAGTGAAGGTGCTCACGGTGACAGTGCCTCTGGTGATAGTGCCCATGGTGAGAGTCCGCCCATTGATAGTGCCCATGGTGGCAGTTCCCATTGTGAAAATGCTCATGATGACATTGCCCATGTTGGTAGTCCCCATGGTGACAGTGCTCACGGTGATAGTGACCTTGGTAACTGTGCACATGGTGGCCGTGCCCTTGGTGACAGTGCCAATGATGACAGTACTCATGGTGACAGTTCTCACGGTGATAGTGCCCATGGTGATATTGCACATGGTGGCAGTGAAAAATGGTGACAGTGCCCATGTTGACAGTTCTCATGGTGACAGTGCACACGGTGACAACCCATGCAGACAGTACTCACGGTGACAGTTCTCATGGTTGCAGTACCCATGGTGACAGTGCTCACAGTGATACTGCCCATGGTGGCAGTGCCCATGGTGACAGTGCCCATGGTGACACTGCCCATGATGACAGTGCCCATGCTGAAAGTTCCCACGGCGCCATTGCCTATGGTGACAGTGCTCATGGTAACAGTGCCCATGGTGACAGTGACCATGGTGAGAGTGCTCACACTGATAGTGCCCATGGTGACAGGGCTCATGGTGCCAGTCCGCATTGTGCCAGTACCCATGGCGACAGTGCTCATGGTGACACTGACCACAGTGAGAGTGCTCACTGTGATAGAGCTCATGGTAATAGTGCTCATGGTTACAGTGCAAAGGGTGACAATACCCATGGTGACAGTACTCATGTTGAAAATACCCATGGTGGCAGTTCTCATGGTGACAGTGCTCATAATAGCAGTGCCCAAGGTGGCAGTCCTCGTGGTGACAGTGCTAATGGTGACAGTGCTCTTGGTGGCAGTTCCCATGGGGACAGTACCGATGGTGACCCTGTGCATTGTTACAGTGCCCATGGTAACCGTGCTCACGGTGGTAGTGCACATCGTGACAGTGCCCATGGTGGCAGTTCACCTGGTGACAGTGCTAAATCGTGACAGTGCACATGCTGACAGTGCTCACGGTGATAGTGCCCATGGTGACAATACACAGGGTGACAGTATTCATGGTGACATTGCTCATGGTGAGAGTGCCCATGTTCACAACTGTCACGGTGATAGTTCCCATGGTGACAATACCCAGGGTAACAGAGCTGATGGTAAAAGTGTTCACGGTGACAGTGCCCATGGTGACAGTACCTAAGGTGACAATTCCCATGGTGAGACTGCTCATAGACAGTGCCCATGGTGACAATACCCAGCGTGTCCTGTCCATGGTGACAGTGATCATGGTGACACATCTCATGAGGACAGTGCCATAAGTGACAGTGCTCATGGTGACAGTGCCCATGGTGACAGTGCCTATGGTGATAGATATCATGGTGGCTGTGCCCAGGGAGACATTGCCCACGCTGACAAGACCCATGGTGATACTTCCCATTGTGACAGTGCCATCGGTGGCAGAGCCCATGGTGACAGTGCCCAAGATCACAGAGCCCATGGTGAGAGTGCTAACGGTGACTGTGCCCATGGTGACAGCACCCAGTGTGAAAATGCCCATTGTGACAGTGCTCACGGTGACCATGCCAATGGTGATAGTGCCAATAGTGAGAGTGCTCACGGTGACACTGCCCATGGACACACTGCCCATTGTGATAGTGCCCATCATGACAACCCCTCGGAGGCAGTGCCAATGGTGAGAGTCCCCGTGGTGACAGTTCTCATGGTGAAAGTGATCCTTTTGAAATTGCTCATGGTGACAGTGCTCATGGTGACAGTGCTCAAGGTGATAGTCTCCATGTTGACAGTGTGCATGGTGACTGTTCTCACGGTGACAGTGCCTATGGTGATTATGCTCTTAGTGACAGTGCTCATGGTGACAGTGCCCATGGTGACAGTGACCACGGTGACTGTTCTCACCGTGGTAGTGCCCATGGTGACAGTGTTCATGATGACAGTCCGCATTAAGGCTGTGCCCGTGGTGACATTGCTAATGGTGATAATTCTCATGGTGATAGTACGCACGTTGAAAATGACAAAGGTGACAACACCCAGGTGATAATAATCATGGTGAAAGTGCCCATGGTGGCAGTTCTCATACTGACAGTTCTTGTGACAGTGCTCATGGTGGCAGTGCTCGTGGTGACAGTGCTCTTGGTGACAGTGCTCATGGTGGCAGTGCCCATGGTGAGACTACCGATGGTGACCCTGCCCATGGTGACAGTGCACATGGTCATGGTGCCTCTGGTGGCAGTGCAATATAGTGAGAATGCCCATGATGATATTGCTCATGGTGATAGTGCCCATGGTGAGAGTGCCCATGGTTCCAGTGCTCATGGTGACAGTGCCCATTGTGACAGTGCCCTTGGTGACAGTGCACACCATGAGAGTGCCCATGGTGTCTGTGCCCATGGTGACAGTTCTTATCATGAGAGTGTTCACGGTAGCAGTGTTCATGGTAATAGTGCTCACGGAGGCATTGCCCACAATGAGAGTGCCCACGGTGAGAATACTGACTGTGACAGTGCCCATGATGACTTTTCTCTCTGTGACAGTGCCCTTGGGGACAGTTAGCACGGTGAGATTTCTCACAGTGATAGTGCACATTGTTTCAGTGCTCATAGTGACAAGACCCTAGGCGCCAGTGCCCATCATGGCATTGCTCACGGTGATATTTCTCACGGTGACAGTGCCCATGGTGATATTACCCATGGTGACATTGCTTATGGTGATAGTGTGTATGGTGAAACTGCACACAGTGACATTGCTCATGGTGACAGTGCTCACGACGTTAGTTCCTATGGTGAATGTGACCATGGGGACAGTGCCCATAGTCACAATTCTCATGGTGTAGTGCTCACGGTGACAGTGCCCATGGTGACAATACACAGGGTGACAGTATTCATGGTGACATTGCTCATGGTGAGAGTGCCCATGTTCACAACTGTCACGGTGATAGTTCCCATGGTGACAATACCCAGGGTAACAGAGCTGATGGTAAAAGTGTTCACGGTGACAGTGCCCATGGTGACAGTACCTAAGGTGACAATTCCCATGGTGAGACTGCTCATAGACAGTGCCCATGGTGACAATACCCAGCGTGTCCTGTCCATGGTGACAGTGATCATGGTGACACATCTCATGAGGACAGTGCCATAAGTGACAGTGCTCATTGTGGCAGTGCTCATGGTGACAGTGCCCATGGTGACAGTGCCTATGGTGATAGATATCATGGTGGCTGTGCCCAGGGAGACATTGCCCACGCTGACAAGACCCATGGTGATACTTCCCATTGTGACAGTGCCATCGGTGGCAGAGCCCATGGTGACAGTGCCCAAGATCACAGAGCCCATGGTGAGAGTGCTAACGGTGACTGTGCCCATGGTGACAGCACCCAGTGTGAAAATGCCCATTGTGACAGTGCTCACGGTGACCATGCCAATGGTGATAGTGCCAATAGTGAGAGTGCTCACGGTGACACTGCCCATGGACACACTGCCCATTGTGATAGTGCCCATCATGACAACCCCTCGGAGGCAGTGCCAATGGTGAGAGTCCCCGTGGTGACAGTTCTCATGGTGAAAGTGATCCTTTTGAAATTGCTCATGGTGACAGTGCTCATGGTGACAGTGCTCAAGGTGATAGTCTCCATGTTGACAGTGTGCATGGTGACTGTTCTCACGGTGACAGTGCCTATGGTGATTATACTCTTAGTGACAGTGCTCATGGTGACAGTGCCCATGGTGACAGTGACCACGGTGACTGTTCTCACCGTGGTAGTGCCCATGGTTACAGTGTTCATGATGACAGTCCGCATTAAGGCTGTGCCCGTGGTGACATTGCTAATGGTGATAATTCTCACGGTGATAGTACGCACGTTGAAAATGACAAAGGTGACAACACCCAGGTGATAATAATCATGGTGAAAGTGCCCATGGTGGCAGTTCTCATACTGACAGTTCTTGTGACAGTGCTCATGGTGGCAGTGCTCGTGGTGACAGTGCTCTTGGTGACAGTGCTCATGGTGGCAGTGCCCATGGTGAGACTACCGATGGTGACCCTGCCCATGGTGACAGTGCACATGGTCATGGTGCCTCTGGTGGCAGTGCAATATAGTGAGAATGCCCATGATGATATTGCTCATGGTGATAGTGCCCATGGTGAGAGTGCCCATGGTTCCAGTGCTCATGGTGACAGTGCCCATTGTGACAGTGCCCTTGGTGACAGTGCACACCATGAGAGTGCCCATGGTGTCTGTGCCCATGGTGACAGTTCTTATCATGAGAGTGTTCACGGTAGCAGTGTTCATGGTAATAGTGCTCACGGAGGCATTGCCCAAAATGAGAGTGCCCACGGTGAGAATACTGACTGTGACAGTGCCCATGATGACTTTTCTCTCTGTGACAGTGCCCTTGGGGACATAGCACGGTGAGATTTCTCACAGTGAGAGTGCACATTGTTTCAGTGCTCATAGTGACAAGACCCTAGGCGCCAGTGCCCATCATGGCATTGCTCACGGTGATATTTCTCACGGTGACAGTGCCCATGGTGATATTACCCATGGTGACAGTACTCAGTGATCAAGTGCTCATGGTGACATGGCATAAGGTGATAATGCTCACGGTGGCAGTGCAAAATGGTGACAGTGCCCATGGGGACATTGCTTAATGTGATAGTCCTTGTGGTGACATTGTGCATGGTGACATTGCCCACCATGACAGTGCTCTTGTTGACAGTGCTCATGGTGATAGTGCCAATGTTGGAAGTGCCCATCGTGAAAGTGTCCATGGTGACAGTTCTTATGATGAGAGTGGTCAGAGTGGCAGTGCTCATGGTGAAAGTGCCCATGGTGACAGAGCCCACGGTGACAGTGTCCATAGTTATAGTGTCCATGGTGACAGTACTAACAGTGAAATTGTCCATGGGGACACTGCCCATGGTGAAAGTGCCCATGGTCACAACACTCACGGTGATAGTGCTCACGGTGAGAGTGGCCATGGTGACAGTGACCACGGTGACAGTTCTAATGGTGATACTGCCCATGATGACAGTGCTCATGGTGACAGTCCACATTGTACCAGTGCCCAAGGTGACAGTGCTCATGGTGACAGTGCCCAAAGTCACAATACCCATGGTGACAGTGCCCAGGCTGACAGTTCTCAAGGTGATAGTGCCCATGGTGACAGTGCCCATGGTGATACAGAGAATGGGGACAGTGCTTATGGTGACAGTGGTCATGGTTGCAGTACCCATGGTGATAGTGCTGAAACTGACAGTGCCCTTGGGGATAGTGCCCATGGTGAGTGTGCTCGTGTTAATTGTGTCCATGGTGGCAGTTCCCATTGTGAAAGTGCTCATGATGACAGTGCCCATGTGGGTAGTTCCCATGGTGACAGTGCTCATGGTGATAGTGACCATGTTAACAGTGCACATGGTGGCTGTGCCCTTGGTGACAGTGCCCATGATGACAGTATTCATGGTGACAGTGCTCACGGTGATAAGGCCAATGTGGCAGTGCACATGGTGGTAGTGCACATGGTGGCAGTGAAAAATGGGGACAGTTCCCATGCTGACAGTTCTCATTGTGACAATGCACATGGTCACAACCGATGCTGACACTGCTCATGGTAGCTATACCCTTGGTGACAGTGCTCAGAGTGATAGTGCCCATGGTGGCAGTGTCCATGGTGACACTGCCCATGGTGACAATGCCCATGATGACCGTGCCCATGGAGTCAGTGCCCACGGAGCCATTGCCTATGGTAACAGTGCTCACAGTGACAGTACCCATGGTAACAGTGACCATGGTGAGAGTGCTCATGGTGATAGTGTCTATGGTGACAGATCACACTGTGACAGTCCGCATTGTGCCAGTACCAATAGTGACAGTGCCCATGGTGACATTGACCACGGTGAGAGTGATCACGGTGCTAGTGCTCACAGTAATAGTGCTCATGGTGACAGTGCCGACAGTGAAGGTGCTCACGGTGACAGTGCCTCTGGTGATAGTGCCCATGGTGAGAGTCCGCCCATTGATAGTGCCCATGGTGGCAGTTCCCATTGTGAAAATGCTCATGATGACATTGCCCATGTTGGTAGTCCCCATGGTGACAGTGCTCACGGTGATAGTGACCTTGGTAACTGTGCACATGGTGGCCGTGCCCTTGGTGACAGTGCCAATGATGACAGTACTCATGGTGACAGTTCTCACGGTGATAGTGCCCATGGTGATATTGCACATGGTGGCAGTGAAAAATGGTGACAGTGCCCATGTTGACAGTTCTCATGGTGACAGTGCACACGGTGACAACCCATGCAGACAGTACTCACGGTGACAGTTCTCATGGTTGCAGTACCCATGGTGACAGTGCTCACAGTGATACTGCCCATGGTGGCAGTGCCCATGGTGACAGTGCCCATGGTGACACTGCCCATGATGACAGTGCCCATGCTGAAAGTTCCCACGGCGCCATTGCCTATGGTGACAGTGCTCATGGTAACAGTGCCCATGGTGACAGTGACCATGGTGAGAGTGCTCACACTGATAGTGCCCATGGTGACAGGGCTCATGGTGCCAGTCCGCATTGTGCCAGTACCCATGGCGACAGTGCTCATGGTGACACTGACCACAGTGAGAGTGCTCACTGTGATAGAGCTCATGGTAATAGTGCTCATGGTTACAGTGCAAAGGGTGACAATACCCATGGTGACAGTACTCATGTTGAAAATACCCATGGTGGCAGTTCTCATGGTGACAGTGCTCATAATAGCAGTGCCCAAGGTGGCAGTCCTCGTGGTGACAGTGCTAATGGTGACAGTGCTCTTGGTGGCAGTTCCCATGGGGACAGTACCGATGGTGACCCTGTGCATTGTTACAGTGCCCATGGTAACCGTGCTCACGGTGGTAGTGCACATCGTGACAGTGCCCATGGTGGCAGTTCACCTGGTGACAGTGCTAAATCGTGACAGTGCACATGCTGACAGTGCTCACGGTGATAGTGCCCATGGTGACAATACACAGGGTGACAGTATTCCTGGTGACATTGCTCATGGTGAGAGTGCCCATGTTCACAACTGTCACGGTGATAGTTCCCATGGTGACAATACCCAGGGTAACAGAGCTGATGGTAAAAGTGTTCACGGTGACAGTGCCCATGGTGACAGTACCTAAGGTGACAATTCCCATGGTGAGACTGCTCATAGACAGTGCCCATGGTGACAATACCCAGCGTGTCCTGTCCATGGTGACAGTGATCATGGTGACACATCTCATGAGGACAGTGCCATAAGTGACAGTGCTCATGGTGACAGTGCCCATGGTGACAGTGCCTATGGTGATAGATATCATGGTGGCTGTGCCCAGGGAGACATTGCCCACGCTGACAAGACCCATGGTGATACTTCCCATTGTGACAGTGCCATCGGTGGCAGAGCCCATGGTGACAGTGCCCAAGATCACAGAGCCCATGGTGAGAGTGCTAACGGTGACTGTGCCCATGGTGACAGCACCCAGTGTGAAAATGCCCATTGTGACAGTGCTCACGGTGACCATGCCAATGGTGATAGTGCCAATAGTGAGAGTGCTCACGGTGACACTGCCCATGGACACACTGCCCATTGTGATAGTGCCCATCATGACAACCCCTCGGAGGCAGTGCCAATGGTGAGAGTCCCCGTGGTGACAGTTCTCATGGTGAAAGTGATCCTTTTGAAATTGCTCATGGTGACAGTGCTCATGGTGACAGTGCTCAAGGTGATAGTCTCCATGTTGACAGTGTGCATGGTGACTGTTCTCACGGTGACAGTGCCTATGGTGATTATGCTCTTAGTGACAGTGCTCATGGTGACAGTGCCCATGGTGACAGTGACCACGGTGACTGTTCTCACCGTGGTAGTGCCCATGGTGACAGTGTTCATGATGACAGTCCGCATTAAGGCTGTGCCCGTGGTGACATTGCTAATGGTGATAATTCTCACGGTGATAGTACGCACGTTGAAAATGACAAAGGTGACAACACCCAGGTGATAATAATCATGGTGAAAGTGCCCATGGTGGCAGTTCTCATACTGACAGTTCTTGTGACAGTGCTCATGGTGGCAGTGCTCGTGGTGACAGTGCTCTTGGTGACAGTGCTCATGGTGGCAGTGCCCATGGTGAGACTACCGATGGTGACCCTGCCCATGGTGACAGTGCACATGGTCATGGTGCCTCTGGTGGCAGTGCAATATAGTGAGAATGCCCATGATGATATTGCTCATGGTGATAGTGCCCATGGTGAGAGTGCCCATGGTTCCAGTGCTCATGGTGACAGTGCCCATTGTGACAGTGCCCTTGGTGACAGTGCACACCATGAGAGTGCCCATGGTGTCTGTGCCCATGGTGACAGTTCTTATCATGAGAGTGTTCACGGTAGCAGTGTTCATGGTAATAGTGCTCACGGAGGCATTGCCCACAATGAGAGTGCCCACGGTGAGAATACTGACTGTGACAGTGCCCATGATGACTTTTCTCTCTGTGACAGTGCCCTTGGGGACATAGCACGGTGAGATTTCTCACAGTGATAGTGCACATTGTTTCAGTGCTCATAGTGACAAGACCCTAGGCGCCAGTGCCCATCATGGCATTGCTCACGGTGATATTTCTCACGGTGACAGTGCCCATGGTGATATTACCCATGGTGACAGTACTCAGTGATCAAGTGCTCATGGTGACATGGCATAAGGTGATAATGCTCACGGTGGCAGTGCAAAATGGTGACAGTGCCCATGGGGACATTGCTTAATGTGATAGTCCTTGTGGTGACATTGTGCATGGTGACATTGCCCACCATGACAGTGCTCTTGTTGACAGTGCTCATGGTGATAGTGCCAATGTTGGAAGTGCCCATCGTGAAAGTGTCCATGGTGACAGTTCTTATGATGAGAGTGGTCAGAGTGGCAGTGCTCATGGTGAAAGTGCCCATGGTGACAGAGCCCACGGTGACAGTGTCCATAGTTATAGTGTCCATGGTGACAGTACTAACAGTGAAATTGTCCATGGGGACACTGCCCATGGTGAAAGTGCCCATGGTCACAACACTCACGGTGATAGTGCTCACGGTGAGAGTGGCCATGGTGACAGTGACCACGGTGACAGTTCTAATGGTGATACTGCCCATGATGACAGTGCTCATGGTGACAGTCCACATTGTACCAGTGCCCAAGGTGACAGTGCTCATGGTGACAGTGCCCAAAGTCACAATACCCATGGTGACAGTGCCCAGGCTGACAGTTCTCAAGGTGATAGTGCCCATGGTGACAGTGCCCATGGTGATACAGAGAATGGGGACAGTGCTTATGGTGACAGTGGTCATGGTTGCAGTACCCATGGTGATAGTGCTGAAACTGACAGTGCCCTTGCGGATAGTGCCCATGGTGAGTGTGCTCGTGTTAATTGTGTCCATGGTGGCAGTTCCCATTGTGAAAGTGCTCATGATGACAGTGCCCATGTGGGTAGTTCCCATGGTGACAGTGCTCATGGTGATAGTGACCATGTTAAGAGTGCACATGGTGGCTGTGCCCTTGGTGACAGTGCCCATGATGACAGTATTCATGGTGACAGTGCTCACGGTGATAATGCCCATGGTGGCAGTGCACATGGTGGTAGTGCACATGGTGGTAGTGAAAAATGGGGACAGTTCCCATGCTGACAGTTCTCATTGTGACAATGCACACAGTCACAACCGATGCTGACACTGCTCATGGTAGCTGTACCCTTGGTGACAGTGCTCAGAGTGATAGTGCCCATGGTGGCAGTGTCCATGGTGACACTGCCCATGGTGACAATGCCCATGATGACAGTGCCCATGGAGTCAGTGCCCACGGAGCCATTGCCTATGGTAACAGTGCTCACAGTGACAGTACCCATGGTAACAGTGACCATGGTGAGAGTGCTCATGGTGATAGTGTCTATGGTGACAGATCACACTGTGACAGTCCGCATTGTGCCAGTACCAATAGTGACAGTGCCCATGGTGACATTGACCACGGTGAGAGTGATCACGGTGCTAGTGCTCACAGTAATAGTGCTCATGGTGACAGTGCCGACAGTGAAGGTGCTCACGGTGACAGTGCCTCTGGTGATAGTGCCCATGGTGAGAGTCCGCCCATTGATAGTGCCCATGGTGGCAGTTCCCATTGTGAAAATGCTCATGATGACATTGCCCATGTTGGTAGTCCCCATGGTGACAGTGCTCACGGTGATAGTGACCTTGGTAACTGTGCACATGGTGGCCGTGCCCTTGGTGACAGTGCCAATGATGACAGTACTCATGGTGACAGTTCTCACGGTGATAGTGCCCATGGTGATATTGCACATGGTGGCAGTGAAAAATGGTGACAGTGCCCATGTTGACAGTTCTCATGGTGACAGTGCACACGGTGACAACCCATGCAGACAGTACTCACGGTGACAGTTCTCATGGTTGCAGTACCCATGGTGACAGTGCTCACAGTGATACTGCCCATGGTGGCAGTGCCCATGGTGACAGTGCCCATGGTGACACTGCCCATGATGACAGTGCCCATGGTGAAAGTTCCCACGGCGCCATTGCCTATGGTGACAGTGCTCATGGTAACAGTGCCCATGGTGACAGTGACCATGGTGAGAGTGCTCACACTGATAGTGCCCATGGTGACAGGGCTCATGGTGCCAGTCCGCATTGTGCCAGTACCCATGGCGACAGTGCTCATGGTGACACTGACCACAGTGAGAGTGCTCACTGTGATAGAGCTCACGGTAATAGTGCTCATGGTGACAGTGCAAATGGTGACAATACCCATGGTGACAGTACTCATGTTGAAAATACCCATGGTGGCAGTTCTCATGGTGACAGTGCTCATAATAGCAGTGCCCAAGGTGGCAGTCCTCGTGGTGACAGTGCTAATGGTGACAGTGCTCTTGGTGGCAGTTCCCATGGGGACATTACCGATGGTGACCCTGTGCATTGTTACAGTACCTATGGTAACCGTGCTCACGGTGGTAGTGCACATCGTGACAGTGCCCATGGTGGCAGTTCACCTGGTGACAGTGCTAAATCGTGACAGTGCACATGCTGACAGTGCTCACGGTGATAGTGCCCATGGTGACAGTGCCCACGGTGATAATGGGTATTATTACAGTGTTCATCTTGACAGAGCCCAAGTTGGCAGTGGCCATGGTGACAGTGCCCACAATGACAGTGCCCATGGTAACAGTGCCGACAGTGACAGTGCCCATGGTGACACTTCTCACAGTGAATGTGCCCATGGGGACAGTTACCATGATGAGATTTCTCACGGTGATAGTGCCCGTTGTGACAGTGCTCACACTGACAATGCCCATGGTGCCACTGCCCATAGAGACATTCCGCACGGTCACTTTTCTCACGGTGAAAGTACCTATGGTGACACTGCACCTGGTGGCAGTGCAAAATGGTGACAGTGCCCATGGTGACATTGCTCATAGTGACTTTGCTTACAGTGATAGTCCTTACGGTGACAGTGTGCACAGTGACACTGCACACAGTTGCAGTGTTCATGGTGACAGTGTTCACGGTGATACTTTCCATGGTGATAGTGCCCATGGTGACACTGCACATGGTGGCAGTGAAAAATGGTGACAGTGCCCCTGTTGTCAGTTCTCATGGTGACCGTGCACATGGTGACAACCCGTGCAGACTGTACTCATGGTGACAGTACTCACGGTGACAGTTCTCATGTTTGCAGTATCCATGGTGACAGTGCTCACAGTGATAGTGCCCATGGTGAGAGTGCCCATGATGACAGGGCCCATGGTGCCATTGCCTATGGTGACAGTGCTCATGGTAACAGTGCCCAAGGTGACAGTGACCATGGTGAGAGTGCTCACACTGATGGTGCCCATGGTGACAGTGCTCATGGTGTCTGTCTACATTGTGCCAGTACCCATGGCAACAGTGCTCATGGTGACAGGGACCACAGTGAGAGAGCTCACGGTGAGAGTGCTCACGGTAATAGTGCTCATGGTGACAGTGCAAATGGTGACAATACCATGGTGACAGTACTCATGTTGAAAATACCCATGGTGGCAGTTCTCATAGCGACAGATCTCATGGTGACATTGCTCATAATAGCAGTGCCCAGGTGCCAGTGCTCGTGGTGATGGTGCTAATGGTGACAGTGCTCTTGGTGGCAGTTCCCATCGGGACAATACTGATGGTGACACTGTGCATTGTTACAGTGCCCATGGTAACCGTGTTCACGGTGATAGTGCACATCGTGACAGTGCCCATGGTGGTAGTTCACCTGGTGACAGTGCTAAATAGTGACAGTGCACATGCTGACAGTGCTCACGGTGATAGTGCCCATGGTGACAGTGCACACGGTCATAATGGGCATTGTTACAGAGTTCATGGTGACAGCACACGGTGGCAGTGGCCATGGAGACAGTGCCCACAATGACAGTGCCCATGGTGACAGTGCCGACAGTGACAATGCCCATGGTGACACTTCTCATGGTGACAGTGCCCATGGGGACAGTTAGCATGGTGAGATTTCTAATGGTGATAGTGCCCGTTGTGCC
The DNA here is from genome assembly GCF_964341445.2 of Mesoplodon mirus. Lineage (NCBI taxonomy): Eukaryota > Metazoa > Chordata > Mammalia > Artiodactyla > Ziphiidae > Mesoplodon > Mesoplodon mirus. Next base: position 369,841 of record NW_028295630.1, read on the forward strand.
AGTGCTCACAGTAACAATGCCCATGGGGCCAGTGCCCATAGAGTCATTCCGCACGGTCACATTTCTCACGGTGAAAGTGCCTATGGTGATATTAACCATGGTGACACTGCACATGGTGGCAGAGCAAAATGGTGACAGTGCCCATGGTGACATTGCTCATGGTGACTTTGCTTACGGTGATAGTCCTTACAGTGACAGTACGCATGGTGACACTGCACACAGTGACAGTGTTCATGGTGAAAGTGTTCACGGTGATAGTTCCCATGGTGAGATTGTCCTGGTAACAGTGCCCATAGTCACAATTCTCATGGTGTAGTGCTCACAGTGACAGTGCCCATGGTGTCATGCCCATGGTGACAGTGCTCATGGTGACAGTGCTCATGTTGGCAGAGCCATAAATAAGAGTGCTCATTGTGGCAGTGCTCATGGTGTCCGTGCTCATGGTGACAGTGCCCATGATTACAGTGTTTATGGTGATAGATGTCACGGTGTCAGTGCCCACGCGGAGAGTGCCAAGGCTGACAAAGCCCAGGGTGATACTTCCCATTGTGACAGTGCCCACGGTGACAGTGCCCATGGTGACAGGACCCAGTGTGACAAGGCGCATGGTGACAGTGCTCACGGTGACAGTGCCCATGGTGACAGTGCTGATGGTGAGAGTGCCAATAGTGACAGTGCTCATGGTGAAACTGCCCACAGAGACATCGCCCATGGTGATAGTGTTCATGGTGACAACCCCACGGTGACAGTGCCAATGTTGATAGTCCCAGTGGTGACAGGTCTTACACTGAATGTGACCATGGTGTCTGTGCTCATGGTGACAGTGCTCAAGGTTATAGTCTCCATGTTGACAGTGCCGATGGTGACAATTCTCACGGTGACAGGGCCTATGGTGAAAATTCTCATAGTGACAGTGTTCACGGTGACAGTGCCCATGGTGCTATTACCCATGGTGACAGTTCTCATAGTGAAACTGCCCATGTTGACACTGCCCATGGTGGCAGTGCAAAATGGTGACAGTGCCCATGGTGATATTGCTCATGGTGACATTGCTTATGGTGATAGTGTGTATGGTGAAACTGCACACAGTGACATTGCTCATGGTGACAGTGTTCATGGCGTTAGTTCCTATGGTGAATGTGACCATGGGGACAGTGCCCATAGTCACAATTCTCATGGGGTAGTGCTCACGGTGACAGTGCCCATGGTGACAATACACAGGGTGACAGTATTCATGGTGACATTGCTCATGGTGAGAGTGCCCATGTTCACAACTGTCACGGTGATAGTTCCCATGGTGACAATACCCAGGGTAACAGAGCTGATGGTAAAAGTGTTCACGGTGACAGTGCCCATGGTGACAGTACCTAAGGTGACAATTCCCATGGTGAGACTGCTCATAGACAGTGCCCATGGTGACAATACCCAGCGTGTCCTGTCCATGGTGACAGTGATCATGGTGACACATCTCATGAGGACAGTGCCATAAGTGACAGTGCTCATGGTGACAGTGCCCATGGTGACAGTGCCTATGGTGATAGATATCATGGTGGCTGTGCCCAGGGAGACATTGCCCACGCTGACAAGACCCATGGTGATACTTCCCATTGTGACAGTGCCATCGGTGGCAGAGCCCATGGTGACAGTGCCCAAGATCACAGAGCCCATGGTGAGAGTGCTAACGGTGACTGTGCCCATGGTGACAGCACCCAGTGTGAAAATGCCCATTGTGACAGTGCTCACGGTGACCATGCCAATGGTGATAGTGCCAATAGTGAGAGTGCTCACGGTGACACTGCCCATGGACACACTGCCCATTGTGATAGTGCCCATCATGACAACCCCTCGGAGGCAGTGCCAATGGTGAGAGTCCCCGTGGTGACAGTTCTCATGGTGAAAGTGATCCTTTTGAAATTGCTCATGGTGACAGTGCTCATGGTGACAGTGCTCAAGGTGATAGTCTCCATGTTGACAGTGTGCATGGTGACTGTTCTCACGGTGACAGTGCCTATGGTGATTATGCTCTTAGTGACAGTGCTCATGGTGACAGTGCCCATGGTGACAGTGACCACGGTGACTGTTCTCACCGTGGTAGTGCCCATGGTGACAGTGTTCATGATGACAGTCCGCATTAAGGCTGTGCCCGTGGTGACATTGCTAATGGTGATAATTCTCACGGTGATAGTACGCACGTTGAAAATGACAAAGGTGACAACACCCAGGTGATAATAATCATGGTGAAAGTGCCCATGGTGGCAGTTCTCATACTGACAGTTCTTGTGACAGTGCTCATGGTGGCAGTGCTCGTGGTGACAGTGCTCTTGGTGACAGTGCTCATGGTGGCAGTGCCCATGGTGAGACTACCGATGGTGACCCTGCCCATGGTGACAGTGCACATGGTCATGGTGCCTCTGGTGGCAGTGCAATATAGTGAGAATGCCCATGATGATATTGCTCATGGTGATAGTGCCCATGGTGAGAGTGCCCATGGTTCCAGTGCTCATGGTGACAGTGCCCATTGTGACAGTGCCCTTGGTGACAGTGCACACCATGAGAGTGCCCATGGTGTCTGTGCCCATGGTGACAGTTCTTATCATGAGAGTGTTCACGGTAGCAGTGTTCATGGTAATAGTGCTCACGGAGGCATTGCCCACAATGAGAGTGCCCACGGTGAGAATACTGACTGTGACAGTGCCCATGATGACTTTTCTCTCTGTGACAGTGCCCTTGGGGACAGTTAGCACGGTGAGATTTCTCACAGTGATAGTGCACATTGTTTCAGTGCTCATAGTGACAAGACCCTAGGCGCCAGTGCCCATCATGGCATTGCTCATGGTGATATTTCTCACGGTGACAGTGCCCATGGTGATATTACCCATGGTGACAGTACTCAGTGATCAAGTGCTCATGGTGACATGGCATAAGGTGATAATGCTCACGGTGGCAGTGCAAAATGGTGACAGTGCCCATGGGGACATTGCTCATAGTGACTTTGCTTACAGTGATAGTCCTTACGGTGACACTGTGCATAGTGACACTGCACACAGTTGCAGTGTTCATGGTGACAGTGTTCACGGTGATACTTTCCATGGTGATAGTGCCCATGGTGACACTGCACATGGTGGCAGTGAAAAATGGTGACAGTGCCCCTGTTGTCAGTTCTCATGGTGACTGTGCACATGGTGACAACCCGTGCAGACTGTACTCATGGTGACAGTACTCACGGTGACAGTTCCCATGTTTGCAGTATCCATGGTGACAGTGCTCACAGTGATAGTGCCCATGGTGAGAGTGCCCATGATGACAGGGCCCATGGTGCCATTGCCTATGGTGACAGTGCTCATGGTAACAGTGCCCAAGGTGACAGTGACCATGGTGAGAGTGCTCACACTGATGGTGCCCATGGTGACAGTGCTCATGGTGTCTGTCTACATTGTGCCAGTACCCATGGCAACAGTGCTCATGGTGACAGGGACCACAGTGAGAGAGCTCACGGTGAGAGTGCTCACGGTAATAGTGCTCATGGTGACAGTGCAAATGGTGACAATACCATGGTGACAGTACTCATGTTGAAAATACCCATGGTGGCAGTTCTCATAGCGACAGATCTCATGGTGACATTGCTCATAATAGCAGTGCCCAGGTGCCAGTGCTCGTGGTGACGGTGCTAATGGTGACAGTGCTCTTGGTGGCAGTTCCCATCGGGACAATACTGATGGTGACACTGTGCATTGTTACAGTGCCCATGGTAACCGTGTTCACGGTGATAGTGCACATCGTGACAGTGCCCATGGTGGTAGTTCACCTGGTGACAGTGCTAAATAGTTACAGTGCACATGCTGACAGTGCTCACGGTGATAGTGCCCATGGTGACAGTGCACACGGTCATAATGGGCATTGTTACAGAGTTCATGGTGACAGCACACGGTGGCAGTGGCCATGGAGACAGTGCCCACAATGACAGTGCCCATGGTGACAGTGCCAACAGTGACAGTGCCCATGGTGACACTTCTCATGGTGACAGTGCCCATGGGGACAGTTAGCATGGTGAGATTTCTAACGGTGATAGTGCCCGTTGTGCCAGTGCTCACAGTAACAATGCCCATGGGGCCAGTGCCCATAGAGTCATTCCGCACGGTCATATTTCTCACGGTGAAAGTGCCTATGGTGATCTTAACCATGGTGACACTGCACATGGTGGCAGAGCAAAATGGCGACAGTGCCCATGGTGACATTGCTCATGGTGACTTTGCTTACGGTGATAGTCCTTACAGTGACAGTACGCATGGTGACACTGCACACAGTGACAGTGTTCATGGTGAAAGTGTTCACGGTGATAGTTCCCATGGTGAGATTGTCCTGGTAACAGTGCCCATAGTCACAATTCTCATGGTGTAGTGCTCACAGTGACAGTGCCCATGGTGTCATGCCCATGGTGACAGTGCTCATGGTGACAGTGCTCATGTTGGCAGAGCCATAAATAAGAGTGCCCATTGTGGCAGTGCTCATGGTGTCCGTGCTCATGGTGACAGTGCCCATGATTACAGTGTTTATGGTGATAGATGTCACGGTGTCAGTGCCCACGCGGAGAGTGCCAAGGCTGACAAAGCCCAGGGTGATACTTCCCATTGGGACAGTGCCCACGGTGACAGTGCCCATGGTGACAGCACCCAGTGTGACAAGGCGCATGGTGACAGTGCTCACGGTGACAGTGCCCATGGTGACAGTGCCGATGGTGAGAGTGCCAATAGTGACAGTGCTCATGGTGAAACTGCCCACAGAGACATCGCCCATGGTGATAGTGTTCATGGTGACAACCCCACGGTGACAGTGCCAATGTTGATAGTCCCAGTGGTGACAGGTCTTACATTGAATGTGACCATGGTGTCTGTGCTCATGGTGACAGTGCTCAAGGTTATAGTCTCCATGTTGACAGTGCCGATGGTGACAATTCTCACGGTGACAGGGCCTATGGTGAAAATTCTCATAGTGACAGTGTTCACGGTGACAGTGCCCATGGTGCTATTGCCCATGGTGACAGTTCTCATAGTGAAACTGCCCATGTTGACACTGCCCATGGTGGCAGTGCAAAATGGTGACAGTGCCCATGGTGATATTGCTCATGGTGACATTGCTTATGGTGATAGTGTGTATGGTGAAACTGCACACAGTGACATTGCTCATGGTGACAGTGTTCATGGCGTTAGTTCCTATGGTGAATGTGACCATGGGGACAGTGCCCATAGTCACAATTCTCATGGTGTAGTGCTCACGGTGACAGTGCCCATGGTGACAATACACAGGGTGACAGTATTCATGGTGACATTGCTCATGGTGAGAGTGCCCATGTTCACAACTGTCACGGTGATAGTTCCCATGGTGACAATACCCAGGGTAACAGAGCTGATGGTAAAAGTGTTCACGGTGACAGTGCCCATGGTGACAGTACCTAAGGTGACAATTCCCATGGTGAGACTGCTCATAGACAGTGCCCATGGTGACAATACCCAGCGTGTCCTGTCCATGGTGACAGAGATCATGGTGACACATCTCATGAGGACAGTGCCATAAGTGACAGTGCTCATTGTGGCAGTGCTCATGGTGACAGTGCCCATGGTGACAGTGCCTATGGTGATAGATATCATGGTGGCTGTGCCCAGGGAGACATTGCCCACGCTGACAAGACCCATGGTGATACTTCCCATTGTGACAGTGCCATCGGTGGCAGAGCCCATGGTGACAGTGCCCAAGATCACAGAGCCCATGGTGAGAGTGCTAACGGTGACTGTGCCCATGGTGGCAGCACCCAGTGTGAAAATGCCCATTGTGACAGTGCTCACGGTGACCATGCCAATGGTGATAGTGCCAATAGTGAGAGTGCTCACGGTGACACTGCCCATGGACACACTGCCCATTGTGATAGTGCCCATCATGACAACCCCTCGGAGGCAGTGCCAATGGTGAGAGTCCCCGTGGTGACAGTTCTCATGGTGAAAGTGATCCTTTTGAAATTGCTCATGGTGACAGTGCTCATGGTGACAGTGCTCAAGGTGATAGTCTCCATGTTGACAGTGTGCATGGTGACTGTTCTCACGGTGACAGTGCCTATGGTGATTATGCTCTTAGTGACAGTGCTCATGGTGACAGTGCCCATGGTGACAGTGACCACGGTGACTGTTCTCACCGTGGTAGTGCCCATGGTGACAGTGTTCATGATGACAGTCCGCATTAAGGCTGTGCCCGTGGTGACATTGCTAATGGTGATAATTCTCACGGTGATAGTACGCACGTTGAAAATGACAAAGGTGACAACACCCAGGTGATAATAATCATGGTGAAAGTGCCCATGGTGGCAGTTCTCATACTGACAGTTCTTGTGACAGTGCTCATGGTGGCAGTGCTCGTGGTGACAGTGCTCTTGGTGACAGTGCTCATGGTGGCAGTGCCCATGGTGAGACTACCGATGGTGACCCTGCCCATGGTGACAGTGCACATGGTCATGGTGCCTCTGGTGGCAGTGCAATATAGTGAGAATGCCCATGATGATATTGCTCATGGTGATAGTGCCCATGGTGAGAGTGCCCATGGTTCCAGTGCTCATGGTGACAGTGCCCATTGTGACAGTGCCCTTGGTGACAGTGCACACCATGAGAGTGCCCATGGTGTCTGTGCCCATGGTGACAGTTCTTATCATGAGAGTGTTCACGGTAGCAGTGTTCATGGTAATAGTGCTCACGGAGGCATTGCCCACAATGAGAGTGCCCACGGTGAGAATACTGACTGTGACAGTGCCCATGATGACTTTTCTCTCTGTGACAGTGCCCTTGGGGACATAGCACGGTGAGATTTCTCACAGTGATAGTGCACATTGTTTCAGTGCTCATAGTGACAAGACCCTAGGCGCCAGTGCCCATCATGGCATTGCTCACGGTGATATTTCTCACGGTGACAGTGCCCATGGTGATATTACCCATGGTGACAGTACTCAGTGATCAAGTGCTCATGGTGACATGGCATAAGGTGATAATGCTCACGGTGGCAGTGCAAAATGGTGACAGTGCCCATGGGGACATTGCTTAATGTGATAGTCCTTGTGGTGACATTGTGCATGGTGACATTGCCCACCATGACAGTGCTCTTGTTGACAGTGCTCATGGTGATAGTGCCAATGTTGGAAGTGCCCATCGTGAAAGTGTCCATGGTGACAGTTCTTATGATGAGAGTGGTCAGAGTGGCAGTGCTCATGGTGAAAGTGCCCATGGTGACACAGCCCACGGTGACAGTGTCCATAGTTATAGTGTCCATGGTGACAGTACTAACAGTGAAATTGTCCATGGGGACACTGCCCATGGTGAAAGTGCCCATGGTCACAACACTCATGGTGATAGTGCTCACGGTGAGAGTGGCCATGGTGACAGTGACCACGGTGACAGTTCTAATGGTGATACTGCCCATGATGACAGTGCTCATGGTGACAGTCCACATTGTACCAGTGCCCAAGGTGACAGTGCTCATGGTGACAGTGCCCAAAGTCACAATACCCATGGTGACAGTGCCCAGGCTGACAGTTCTCAAGGTGATAGTGCCCATGGTGACAGTGCACATGGTGATACAGAGAATGGGGACAGTGCTTATGGTGACAGTGGTCATGGTTGCAGTACCCATGGTGATAGTGCTGAAACTGACAGTGCCCTTGGGGATAGTGCCCATGGTGAGTGTGCTCGTGTTAATTGTGTCCATGGTGGCAGTTCCCATTGTGAAAGTGCTCATGATGACAGTGCCCATGTGGGTAGTTCCCATGGTGACAGTGCTCATGGTGATAGTGACCATGTTAACAGTGCACATGGTGGCTGTGCCCTTGGTGACAGTGCCCATGATGACAGTATTCATGGTGACAGTGCTCACGGTGATAAGGCCAATGTGGCAGTGCACATGGTGGTAGTGCACATGGTGGCAGTGAAAAATGGGGACAGTTCCCATGCTGACAGTTCTCATTGTGACAATGCACACGGTCACAACCGATGCTGACACTGCTCATGGTAGCTATACCCTTGGTGACAGTGCTCAGAGTGATAGTGCCCATGGTGGCAGTGTCCATGGTGACACTGCCCATGGTGACAATGCCCATGATGACAGTGCCCATGGAGTCAGTGCCCACGGAGCCATTGCCTATGGTAACAGTGCTCACAGTGACAGTACCCATGGTAACAGTGACCATGGTGAGAGTGCTCATGGTGATAGTGTCTATGGTGACAGATCACACTGTGACAGTCCGCATTGTGCCAGTACCAATAGTGACAGTGCCCATGGTGACATTGACCACGGTGAGAGTGATCACGGTGCTAGTGCTCACAGTAATAGTGCTCATGGTGACAGTGCCGACAGTGAAGGTGCTCACGGTGACAGTGCCTCTGGTGATAGTGCCCATGGTGAGAGTCCGCCCATTGATAGTGCCCATGGTGGCAGTTCCCATTGTGAAAATGCTCATGATGACATTGCCCATGTTGGTAGTCCCCATGGTGACAGTGCTCACGGTGATAGTGACCTTGGTAACTGTGCACATGGTGGCCGTGCCCTTGGTGACAGTGCCAATGATGACAGTACTCATGGTGACAGTTCTCACGGTGATAGTGCCCATGGTGATATTGCACATGGTGGCAGTGAAAAATGGTGACAGTGCCCATGTTGACAGTTCTCATGGTGACAGTGCACACGGTGACAACCCATGCAGACAGTACTCACGGTGACAGTTCTCATGGTTGCAGTACCCATGGTGACAGTGCTCACAGTGATACTGCCCATGGTGGCAGTGCCCATGGTGACAGTGCCCATGGTGACACTGCCCATGATGACAGTGCCCATGGTGAAAGTTCCCACGGCGCCATTGCCTATGGTGACAGTGCTCATGGTAACAGTGCCCATGGTGACAGTGACCATGGTGAGAGTGCTCACTTTGATAGTGCCCATGGTGACAGGGCTCATGGTGCCAGTCCGCATTGTGCCAGTACCCATGGCGACAGTGCTCATGGTGACACTGACCACAGTGAGAGTGCTCACTGTGATAGAGCTCATGGTAATAGTGCTCATGGTTACAGTGCAAAGGGTGACAATACCCATGGTGACAGTACTCATGTTGAAAATACCCATGGTGGCAGTTCTCATGGTGACAGTGCTCATAATAGCAGTGCCCAAGGTGGCAGTCCTCGTGGTGACAGTGCTAATGGTGACAGTGCTCTTGGTGGCAGTTCCCATGGGGACAGTACCGATGGTGACCCTGTGCATTGTTACAGTGCCCATGGTAACCGTGCTCACGGTGGTAGTGCACATCGTGACAGTGCCCATGGTGGCAGTTCACCTGGTGACAGTGCTAAATCGTGACAGTGCACATGCTGACAGTGCTCACGGTGATAGTGCCCATGGTGACAGTGCCCACGGTGATAATGGGTATTATTACAGTGTTCATCTTGACAGAGCCCAAGGTGGCAGTGGCCATGGTGACAGTGCCCACAATGACAGTGCCCATGGTAACAGTGCCGACAGTGACAGTGCCCATGGTGACACTTCTCACAGTGAATGTGCCCATGGGGACAGTTACCATGATGAGATTTCTCACGGTGATAGTGCCCGTTGTGACAGTGCTCACACTGACAATGCCCATGGTGCCACTGCCCATAGAGACATTCCGCACGGTCACTTTTCTCACGGTGAAAGTACCTATGGTGACACTGCACCTGGTGGCAGTGCAAAATGGTGACAGTGCCCATGGTGACATTGCTCATAGTGACTTTGCTTACAGTGATAGTCCTTACGGTGACAGTGTGCATGGTGACACTGCACACAGTTGCAGTGTTCATGGTGACAGTGTTCACGGTGATACTTTCCATGGTGATAGTGCCCATGGTGACACTGCACATGGTGGCAGTGAAAAATGGTGACAGTGCCCCTGTTGTCAGTTCTCATGGTGACCGTGCACATGGTGACAACCCGTGCAGACTGTACTCATGGTGACAGTACTCACGGTGACAGTTCTCATGTTTGCAGTATCCATGGTGACAGTGCTCACAGTGATAGTGCCCATGGTGAGAGTGCCCATGATGACAGGGCCCATGGTGCCATTGCCTATGGTGACAGTGCTCATGGTAACAGTGCCCAAGGTGACAGTGACCATGGTGAGAGTGCTCACACTGATGGTGCCCATGGTGACAGTGCTCATGGTGTCTGTCTACATTGTGCCAGTACCCATGGCAACAGTGCTCATGGTGACAGGGACCACAGTGAGAGAGCTCACGGTGAGAGTGCTCACGGTAATAGTGCTCATGGTGACAGTGCAAATGGTGACAATACCATGGTGACAGTACTCATGTTGAAAATACCCATGGTGGCAGTTCTCATAGCGACAGATCTCATGGTGACATTGCTCATAATAGCAGTGCCCAGGTGCCAGTGCTCGTGGTGACGGTGCTAATGGTGACAGTGCTCTTGGTGGCAGTTCCCATCGGGACAATACTGATGGTGACACTGTGCATTGTTACAGTGCCCATGGTAACCGTGTTCACGGTGATAGTGCACATCGTGACAGTGCCCATGGTGGTAGTTCACCTGGTGACAGTGCTAAATAGTGACAGTGCACATGCTGACAGTGCTCACGGTGATAGTGCCCATGGTGACAGTGCACACGGTCATAATGGGCATTGTTACAGAGTTCATGGTGACAGCACATGGTGGCAGTGGCCATGGAGACAGTGCCCACAATGACAGTGCCCATGGTGACAGTGCCGACAGTGACAGTGCCCATGGTGACACTTCTCATGGTGACAGTGCCCATGGGGACAGTTAGCATGGTGAGATTTCTAACGGTGATAGTGCCCGTTGTGCCAGTGCTCACAGTAACAATGCCCATGGGGCCAGTGCCCATAGAGTCATTCCGCACGGTCACATTTCTCACGGTGAAAGTGCCTATGGTGATATTAACCATGGTGACACTGCACATGGTGGCAGAGCAAAATGGTGACAGTGCCCATGGTGACATTGCTCATGGTGACTTTGCTTACGGTGATAGTCCTTACAGTGACAGTACGCATGGTGACACTGCACACAGTGACAGTGTTCATGGTGAAAGTGTTCACGGTGATAGTTCCCATGGTGAGATTGTCCTGGTAACAGTGCCCATAGTCACAATTCTCATGGTGTAGTGCTCACAGTGACAGTGCCCATGGTGTCATGCCCATGGTGACAGTGCTCATGGTGACAGTGCTCATGTTGGCAGAGCCATAAATAAGAGTGCTCATTGTGGCAGTGCTCATGGTGTCTGTGCTCATGGTGACAGTGCCCATGATTACAGTGTTTATGGTGATAGATGTCACGGTGTCAGTGCCCACGCGGAGAGTGCCAAGGCTGACAAAGCCCAGGGTGATACTTCCCATTGTGACAGTGCCCACGGTGACAGTGCCCATGGTGACAGCACCCAGTGTGACAAGGCGCATGGTGACAGTGCTCACGGTGACAGTGCCCATGGTGACAGTGCCGATGGTGAGAGTGCCAATAGTGACAGTGCTCATGGTGAAACTGCCCACAGAGACATCGCCCATGGTGATAGTGTTCATGGTGACAACCCCACGGTGACAGTGCCAATGTTGATAGTCCCAGTGGTGACAGGTCTTACATTGAATGTGACCATGGTGTCTGTGCTCATGGTGACAGTGCTCAAGGTTAGAGTCTCCATGTTGACAGTGCCGATGGTGACAATTCTCACGGTGACAGGGCCTGTGGTGAAAATTCTCATAGTGACAGTGTTCACGGTGACAGTGCCCATGGTGCTATTACCCATGGTGACAGTTCTCATAGTGAAACTGCCCATGTTGACACTGCCCATGGTGGCAGTGCAAAATGGTGACAGTGCCCATGGTGATATTGCTCATGGTGACATTGCTTATGGTGATAGTGTGTATGGTGAAACTGCACACAGTGACATTGCTCATGGTGACAGTGTTCACGGCGTTAGTTCCTATGGTGAATGTGACCATGGGGACAGTGCCCATAGTCACAATTCTCATGGTGTAGTGCTCACGGTGACAGTGCCCATGGCGACAATACACAGGGTGACAGTATTCCTGGTGACATTGCTCATGGTGAGAGTGCCCATGTTCACAACTGTCACGGTGATAGTTCCCATGGTGACAATACCCAGGGTAACAGAGCTGATGGTAAAAGTGTTCACGGTGACAGTGCCCATGGTGACAGTACCTAAGGTGACAATTCCCATGGTGAGACTGCTCATAGACAGTGCCCATGGTGACAATACCCAGCGTGTCCTGTCCATGGTGACAGTGATCATGGTAACACATCTCATGAGGACAGTGCCATAAGTGACAGTGCTCATTGTGGCAGTGCTCATGGTGACAGTGCCCATGGTGACAGTGCCTATGGTGATAGATATCATGGTGGCTGTGCCCAGGGAGACATTGCCCACGCTGACAAGACCCATGGTGATACTTCCCATTGTGACAGTGCCATCGGTGGCAGAGCCCATGGTGACAGTGCCCAAGATCACAGAGCCCATGGTGCGAGTGCTAACGGTGACTGTGCCCATGGTGACAGCACCCAGTGTGACAATGCCCATTGTGACAGTGCTCACGGTGACCATGCCAATGGTGATAGTGCCAATAGTGAGAGTGCTCACGGTGACACTGCCCATGGACACACTGCCCATTGTGATAGTGCCCATCATGACAACCCCTCGGAGGCAGTGCCAATGGTGAGAGTCCCCGTGGTGACAGTTCTCATGGTGAAAGTGATCCTTTTGAAATTGCTCATGGTGACAGTGCTCATGGTGACAGTGCTCAAGGTGATAGTCTCCATGTTGACAGTGTGCATGGTGACTGTTCTCACGGTGACAGTGCCTATGGTGATTATGCTCTTAGTGACAGTGCTCATGGTGACAGTGCCCATGGTGACAGTGACCACGGTGACTGTTCTCACCGTGGTAGTGCCCATGGTGACAGTGTTCATGATGACAGTCCGCATTAAGGCTGTGCCCGTGGTGACATTGCTAATGGTGATAATTCTCACGGTGATAGTACGCACGTTGAAAATGACAAAGGTGACAACACCCAGGTGATAATAATCATGGTGAAAGTGCCCATGGTGGCAGTTCTCATACTGACAGTTCTTGTGACAGTGCTCATGGTGGCAGTGCTCGTGGTGACAGTGCTCTTGGTGACAGTGCTCATGGTGGCAGTGCCCATGGTGAGACTACCGATGGTGACCCTGCCCATGGTGACAGTGCACATGGTCATGGTGCCTCTGGTGGCAGTGCAATATAGTGAGAATGCCCATGATGATATTGCTCATGGTGATAGTGCCCATGGTGAGAGTGCCCATGGTTCCAGTGCTCATGGTGACAGTGCCCATTGTGACAGTGCCCTTGGTGACAGTGCACACCATGAGAGTGCCCATGGTGTCTGTGCCCATGGTGACAGTTCTTATCATGAGAGTGTTCACGGTAGCAGTGTTCATGGTAATAGTGCTCACGGAGGCATTGCCCACAATGAGAGTGCCCACGGTGAGAATACTGACTGTGACAGTGCCCATGATGACTTTTCTCTCTGTGACAGTGCCCTTGGGGACAGTTAGCACAGTGAGATTTCTCACAGTGATAGTGCACATTGTTTCAGTGCTCATAGTGACAAGACCCTAGGCGCCAGTGCCCATCATGGCATTGCTCACGGTGATATTTCTCACGGTGACAGTGCCCATGGTGATATTACCCATGGTGACAGTACTCAGTGATCAAGTGCTCATGGTGACATGGCATAAGGTGATAATGCTCACGGTGGCAGTGCAAAATGGTGACAGTGCCCATGGGGACATTGCTTAATGTGATAGTCCTTGTGGTGACATTGTGCATGGTGACATTGCCCACCATGACAGTGCTCTTGTTGACAGTGCTCATGGTGATAGTGCCAATGTTGGAAGTGCCCATCGTGAAAGTGTCCATGGTGACAGTTCTTATGATGAGAGTGGTCAGAGTGGCAGTGCTCATGGTGAAAGTGCCCATGGTGACAGAGCCCACGGTGACAGTGTCCATAGTTATAGTGTCCATGGTGACAGTACTAACAGTGAAATTGTCCATGGGGACACTGCCCATGGTGAAAGTGCCCATGGTCACAACACTCACGGTGATAGTGCTCACGGTGAGAGTGGCCATGGTGACAGTGACCACGGTGACAGTTCTAATGGTGATACTGCCCATGATGACAGTGCTCATGGTGACAGTCCACATTGTACCAGTGCCCAAGGTGACAGTGCTCATGGTGACAGTGCCCAAAGTCACAATACCCATGGTGACAGTGCCCAGGCTGACAGTTCTCAAGGTGATAGTGCCCATGGTGACAGTGCCCATGGTGATACAGAGAATGGGGACAGTGCTTATGGTGACAGTGGTCATGGTTGCAGTACCCATGGTGATAGTGCTGAAACTGACAGTGCCCTTGGGGATAGTGCCCATGGTGAGTGTGCTCGTGTTAATTGTGTCCATGGTGGCAGTTCCCATTGTGAAAGTGCTCATGATGACAGTGCCCATGTGGGTAGTTCCCATGGTGACAGTGCTCATGGTGATAGTGACCATGTTAAGAGTGCACATGGTGGCTGTGCCCTTGGTGACAGTGCCCATGATGACAGTATTCATGGTGACAGTGCTCACGGTGATAATGCCCATGGTGGCAGTGCACATGGTGGTAGTGCACATGGTGGCAGTGAAAAATGGGGACAGTTCCCATGCTGACAGTTCTCATTGTGACAATGCACACAGTCACAACCGATGCTGACACTGCTCATGGTAGCTGTACCCTTGGTGACAGTGCTCAGAGTGATAGTGCCCATGGTGGCAGTGTCCATGGTGACACTGCCCATGGTGACAATGCCCATGATGACAGTGCCCATGGAGTCAGTGCCCACGGAGCCATTGCCTATGGTAACAGTGCTCACAGTGACAGTACCCATGGTAACAGTGACCATGGTGAGAGTGCTCATGGTGATAGTGTCTATGGTGACAGATCACACTGTGACAGTCCGCATTGTGCCAGTACCAATAGTGACAGTACCCATGGTGACATTGACCATGGTGAGAGTGATCACGGTGCTAGTGCTCACAGTAATAGTGCTCATGGTGACAGTGCCGACAGTGAAGGTGCTCACGGTGACAGTGCCTCTGGTGATAGTGCCCATGGTGAGAGTCCGCCCATTGATAGTGTCCATGGTGGCAGTTCCCATTGTGAAAATGCTCATGATGACATTGCCCATGTTGGTAGTCCCCATGGTGACAGTGCTCACGGTGATAGTGACCTTGGTAACTGTGCACATGGTGGCCGTGCCCTTGGTGACAGTGCCAATGATGACAGTACTCATGGTGACAGTTCTCACGGTGATAGTGCCCATGGTGATATTGCACATGGTGGCAGTGAAAAATGGTGACAGTGCCCATGTTGACAGTTCTCATGGTGACAGTGCACACGGTGACAACCCATGCAGACAGTACTCACGGTGACAGTTCTCATGGTTGCAGTACCCATGGTGACAGTGCTCACAGTGATACTGCCCATGGTGGCAGTGCCCATGGTGACAGTGCCCATGGTGACACTGCCCATGATGACAGTGCCCATGGTGAAAGTTCCCACGGCGCCATTGCCTATGGTGACAGTGCTCATGGTAACAGTGCCCATGGTGACAGTGGCCATGGTGAGAGTGCTCACACTGATAGTGCCCATGGTGACAGGGCTCATGGTGCCAGTCCGCATTGTGCCAGTACCCATGGCGACAGTGCTCATGGTGACACTGACCACAGTGAGAGTGCTCACTGTGATAGAGCTCACGGTAATAGTGCTCATGGTGACAGTGCAAATGGTGACAATACCCATGGTGACAGTACTCATGTTGAAAATACCCATGGTGGCAGTTCTCATGGTGACAGTGCTCATAATAGCAGTGCCCAAGGTGGCAGTCCTCGTGGTGACAGTGCTAATGGTGACAGTGCTCTTGGTGGCAGTTCCCATGGGGACATTACCGATGGTGACCCTGTGCATTGTTACAGTGCCCATGGTAACCGTGCTCACGGTGGTAGTGCACATCGTGACAGTGCCCATGGTGGCAGTTCACCTGGTGACAGTGCTAAATCGTGACAGTGCACATGCTGACAGTGCTCACGGTGATAGTGCCCATGGTGACAGTGCCCACGGTGATAATGGGTATTATTACAGTGTTCATCTTGACAGAGCCCAAGTTGGCAGTGGCCATGGTGACAGTGCCCACAATGACAGTGCCCATGGTAACAGTGCCGACAGTGACAGTGCCCATGGTGACACTTCTCACAGTGAATGTGCCCATGGGGACAGTTACCATGATGAGATTTCTCACGGTGATAGTGCCCGTTGTGACAGTGCTCACACTGACAATGCCCATGGTGCCACTGCCCATAGAGACATTCCGCACGGTCACTTTTCTCACGGTGAAAGTACCTATGGTGACACTGCACCTGGTGGCAGTGCAAAATGGTGACAGTGCCCATGGTGACATTGCTCATAGTGACTTTGCTTACAGTGATAGTCCTTACGGTGACAGTGTGCACGGTGACACTGCACACAGTTGCAGTGTTCATGGTGACAGTGTTCACGGTGATACTTTCCATGGTGATAGTGCCCATGGTGACACTGCACATGGTGGCAGTGAAAAATGGTGACAGTGCCCCTGTTGTCAGTTCTCATGGTGACCGTGCACATGGTGACAACCCGTGCAGACTGTACTCATGGTGACAGTACTCACGGTGACATTTCTCATGTTTGCAGTATCCATGGTGACAGTGCTCACAGTGATAGTGCCCATGGTGAGAGTGCCCATGATGACAGGGCCCATGGTGCCATTGCCTATGGTGACAGTGCTCATGGTAACAGTGCCCAAGGTGACAGTGACCATGGTGAGAGTGCTCACACTGATGGTGCCCATGGTGACAGTGCTCATGGTGTCTGTCTACATTGTGCCAGTACCCATGGCAACAGTGCTCATGGTGACAGGGACCACAGTGAGAGAGCTCACGGTGAGAGTGCTCACGGTAATAGTGCTCATGGTGACAGTGCAAATGGTGACAATACCATGGTGACAGTACTCATGTTGAAAATACCCATGGTGGCAGTTCTCATAGCGACAGATCTCATGGTGACATTGCTCATAATAGCAGTGCCCAGGTGCCAGTGCTCGTGGTGATGGTGCTAATGGTGACAGTGCTCTTGGTGGCAGTTCCCATCGGGACAATACTGATGGTGACACTGTGCATTGTTACAGTGCCCATGGTAACCGTGTTCACGGTGATAGTGCACATCGTGACAGTGCCCATGGTGGTAGTTCACCTGGTGACAGTGCTAAATAGTGACAGTGCACATGCTGACAGTGCTCACGGTGATAGTGCCCATGGTGACAGTGCACACGGTCATAATGGGCATTGTTACAGAGTTCATGGTGACAGCACACGGTGGCAGTGGCCATGGAGACAGTGCCCACAATGACAGTGCCCATGGTGACAGTGCCGACAGTGACAGTGCCCATGGTGACACTTCTCATGGTGACAGTGCCCATGGGGACAGTTAGCATGGTGAGATTTCTAATGGTGATAGTGCCCGTTGTGCCAGTGCTCACAGTAACAATGCCCATGGGGCCAGTGCCCATAGAGTCATTCCGCACGGTCACATTTCTCACGGTGAAAGTGCCTATGGTGATATTAACCATGGTGACACTGCACATGGTGGCAGAGCAAAATGGTGACAGTGCCCATGGTGACATTGCTCATGGTGACTTTGCTTACGGTGATAGTCCTTACAGTGACAGTACGCATGGTGACACTGCACACAGTGACAGTGTTCATGGTGAAAGTGTTCACGGTGATAGTTCCCATGGTGAGATTGTCCTGGTAACAGTGCCCATAGTCACAATTCTCATGGTGTAGTGCTCACAGTGACAGTGCCCATGGTGTCATGCCCATGGTGACAGTGCTCATGGTGACAGTGCTCATGTTGGCAGAGCCATAAATAAGAGTGCTCATTGTGGCAGTGCTCATGGTGTCCGTGCTCATGGTGACAGTGCCCATGATTACAGTGTTTATGGTGATAGATGTCACGGTGTCAGTGCCCACGCGGAGAGTGCCAAGGCTGACAAAGCCCAGGGTGATACTTCCCATTGTGACAGTGCCCACGGTGACAGTGCCCATGGTGACAGCACCCAGTGTGACAAGGCGCATGGTGACAGTGCTCACGGTGACAGTGCCCATGGTGACAGTGCCGATGGTGAGAGTGCCAATAGTGACAGTGCTCATGGTGAAACTGCCCACAGAGACATCGCCCATGGTGATAGTGTTCATGGTGACAACCCCACGGTGACAGTGCCAATGTTGATAGTCCCAGTGGTGACAGGTCTTACACTGAATGTGACCATGGTGTCTGTGCTCATGGTGACAGTGCTCAAGGTTATAGTCTCCATGTTGACAGTGCCGATGGTGACAATTCTCACGGTGACAGGGCCTATGGTGAAAATTCTCATAGTGACAGTGTTCACGGTGACAGTGCCCATGGTGCTATTACCCATGGTGACAGTTCTCATAGTGAAACTGCCCATGTTGACACTGCCCATGGTGGCAGTGCAAAATGGTGACAGTGCCCATGGTGATATTGCTCATGGTGACATTGCTTATGGTGATAGTGTGTATGGTGAAACTGCACACAGTGACATTGCTCATGGTGACAGTGTTCATGGCGTTAGTTCCTATGGTGAATGTGACCATGGGGACAGTGCCCATAGTCACAATTCTCATGGGGTAGTGCTCACGGTGACAGTGCCCATGGTGACAATACACAGGGTGACAGTATTCCTGGTGACATTGCTCATGGTGAGAGTGCCCATGTTCACAACTGTCACGGTGATAGTTCCCATGGTGACAATACCCAGGGTAACAGAGCTGATGGTAAAAGTGTTCACGGTGACAGTGCCCATGGTGACAGTACCTAAGGTGACAATTCCCATGGTGAGACTGCTCATAGACAGTGCCCATGGTGACAATACCCAGCGTGTCCTGTCCATGGTGACAGTGATCATGGTGACACATCTCATGAGGACAGTGCCATAAGTGACAGTGCTCATGGTGACAGTGCCCATGGTGACAGTGCCTATGGTGATAGATATCATGGTGGCTGTGCCCAGGGAGACATTGCCCACGCTGACAAGACCCATGGTGATACTTCCCATTGTGACAGTGCCATCGGTGGCAGAGCCCATGGTGACAGTGCCCAAGATCACAGAGCCCATGGTGAGAGTGCTAACGGTGACTGTGCCCATGGTGACAGCACCCAGTGTGAAAATGCCCATTGTGACAGTGCTCATGGTGACCATGCCAATGGTGATAGTGCCAATAGTGAGAGTGCTCACGGTGACACTGCCCATGGACACACTGCCCATTGTGATAGTGCCCATCATGACAACCCCTCGGAGGCAGTGCCAATGGTGAGAGTCCCCGTGGTGACAGTTCTCATGGTGAAAGTGATCCTTTTGAAATTGCTCATGGTGACAGTGCTCATGGTGACAGTGCTCAAGGTGATAGTCTCCATGTTGACAGTGTGCATGGTGACTGTTCTCACGGTGACAGTGCCTATGGTGATTATGCTCTTAGTGACAGTGCTCATGGTGACAGTGCCCATGGTGACAGTGACCACGGTGACTGTTCTCACCGTGGTAGTGCCCATGGTGACAGTGTTCATGATGACAGTCCGCATTAAGGCTGTGCCCGTGGTGACATTGCTAATGGTGATAATTCTCACGGTGATAGTACGCACGTTGAAAATGACAAAGGTGACAACACCCAGGTGATAATAATCATGGTGAAAGTGCCCATGGTGGCAGTTCTCATACTGACAGTTCTTGTGACAGTGCTCATGGTGGCAGTGCTCGTGGTGACAGTGCTCTTGGTGACAGTGCTCATGGTGGCAGTGCCCATGGTGAGACTACCGATGGTGACCCTGCCCATGGTGACAGTGCACATGGTCATGGTGCCTCTGGTGGCAGTGCAATATAGTGAGAATGCCCATGATGATATTGCTCATGGTGATAGTGCCCATGGTGAGAGTGCCCATGGTTCCAGTGCTCATGGTGACAGTGCCCATTGTGACAGTGCCCTTGGTGACAGTGCACACCATGAGAGTGCCCATGGTGTCTGTGCCCATGGTGACAGTTCTTATCATGAGAGTGTTCACGGTAGCAGTGTTCATGGTAATAGTGCTCACGGAGGCATTGCCCACAATGAGAGTGCCCACGGTGAGAATACTGACTGTGACAGTGCCCATGATGACTTTTCTCTCTGTGACAGTGCCCTTGGGGACAGTTAGCACGGTGAGATTTCTCACAGTGATAGTGCACATTGTTTCAGTGCTCATAGTGACAAGACCCTAGGCGCCAGTGCCCATCATGGCATTGCTCACGGTGATATTTCTCACGGTGACAGTGCCCATGGTGATATTACCCATGGTGACATTGCTTATGGTGATAGTGTGTATGGTGAAACTGCACACAGTGACATTGCTCATGGTGACAGTGTTCACGGCGTTAGTTCCTATGGTGAATGTGACCATGGGGACAGTGCCCATAGTCACAATTCTCATGGTGTAGTGCTCACGGTGACAGTGCCCATGGTGACAATACACAGGGTGACAGTATTCATGGTGACATTGCTCATGGTGAGAGTGCCCATGTTCACAACTGTCACGGTGATAGTTCCCATGGTGACAATACCCAGGGTAACAGAGCTGATGGTAAAAGTGTTCACGGTGACAGTGCCCATGGTGACAGTACCTAAGGTGACAATTCCCATGGTGAGACTGCTCATAGACAGTGCCCATGGTGACAATACCCAGCGTGTCCTGTCCATGGTGACAGTGATCATGGTGACACATCTCATGAGGACAGTGCCATAAGTGACAGTGCTCATTGTGGCAGTGCTCATGGTGACAGTGCCCATGGTGACAGTGCCTATGGTGATAGATATCATGGTGGCTGTGCCCAGGGAGACATTGCCCACGCTGACAAGACCCATGGTGATACTTCCCATTGTGACAGTGCCATCGGTGGCAGAGCCCATGGTGACAGTGCCCAAGATCACAGAGCCCATGGTGAGAGTGCTAACGGTGACTGTGCCCATGGTGACAGCACCCAGTGTGAAAATGCCCATTGTGACAGTGCTCACGGTGACCATGCCAATGGTGATAGTGCCAATAGTGAGAGTGCTCACGGTGACACTGCCCATGGACACACTGCCCATTGTGATAGTGCCCATCATGACAACCCCTCGGAGGCAGTGCCAATGGTGAGAGTCCCCGTGGTGACAGTTCTCATGGTGAAAGTGATCCTTTTGAAATTGCTCATGGTGACAGTGCTCATGGTGACAGTGCTCAAGGTGATAGTCTCCATGTTGACAGTGTGCATGGTGACTGTTCTCACGGTGACAGTGCCTATGGTGATTATGCTCTTAGTGACAGTGCTCATGGTGACAGTGCCCATGGTGACAGTGACCACGGTGACTGTTCTCACCGTGGTAGTGCCCATGGTGACAGTGTTCATGATGACAGTCCGCATTAAGGCTGTGCCCGTGGTGACATTGCTAATGGTGATAATTCTCACGGTGATAGTACGCACGTTGAAAATGACAAAGGTGACAACACCCAGGTGATAATAATCATGGTGAAAGTGCCCATGGTGGCAGTTCTCATACTGACAGTTCTTGTGACAGTGCTCATGGTGGCAGTGCTCGTGGTGACAGTGCTCTTGGTGACAGTGCTCATGGTGGCAGTGCCCATGGTGAGACTACCGATGGTGACCCTGCCCATGGTGACAGTGCACATGGTCATGGTGCCTCTGGTGGCAGTGCAATATAGTGAGAATGCCCATGATGATATTGCTCATGGTGATAGTGCCCATGGTGAGAGTGCCCATGGTTCCAGTGCTCATGGTGACAGTGCCCATTGTGACAGTGCCCTTGGTGACAGTGCACACCATGAGAGTGCCCATGGTGTCTGTGCCCATGGTGACAGTTCTTATCATGAGAGTGTTCACGGTAGCAGTGTTCATGGTAATAGTGCTCACGGAGGCATTGCCCACAATGAGAGTGCCCACGGTGAGAATACTGACTGTGACAGTGCCCATGATGACTTTTCTCTCTGTGACAGTGCCCTTGGGGACATAGCACGGTGAGATTTCTCACAGTGATAGTGCACATTGTTTCAGTGCTCATAGTGACAAGACCCTAGGCGCCAGTGCCCATCATGGCATTGCTCACGGTGATATTTCTCACGGTGACAGTGCCCATGGTGATATTACCCATGGTGACAGTACTCAGTGATCAAGTGCTCATGGTGACATGGCATAAGGTGATAATGCTCACGGTGGCAGTGCAAAATGGTGACAGTGCCCATGGGGACATTGCTTAATGTGATAGTCCTTGTGGTGACATTGTGCATGGTGACATTGCCCACCATGACAGTGCTCTTGTTGACAGTGCTCATGGTGATAGTGCCAATGTTGGAAGTGCCCATCGTGAAAGTGTCCATGGTGACAGTTCTTATGATGAGAGTGGTCAGAGTGGCAGTGCTCATGGTGAAAGTGCCCATGGTGACACAGCCCACGGTGACAGTGTCCATAGTTATAGTGTCCATGGTGACAGTACTAACAGTGAAATTGTCCATGGGGACACTGCCCATGGTGAAAGTGCCCATGGTCACAACACTCACGGTGATAGTGCTCACGGTGAGAGTGGCCATGGTGACAGTGACCACGGTGACAGTTCTAATGGTGATACTGCCCATGATGACAGTGCTCATGGTGACAGTCCACATTGTACCAGTGCCCAAGGTGACAGTGCTCATGGTGACAGTGCCCAAAGTCACAATACCCATGGTGACAGTGCCCAGGCTGACAGTTCTCAAGGTGATATTGCCCATGGTGACAGTGCACATGGTGATACAGAGAATGGGGACAGTGCTTATGGTGACAGTGGTCATGGTTGCAGTACCCATGGTGATAGTGCTGAAACTGACAGTGCCCTTGGGGATAGTGCCCATGGTGAGTGTGCTCGTGTTAATTGTGTCCATGGTGGCAGTTCCCATTGTGAAAGTGCTCATGATGACAGTGCCCATGTGGGTAGTTCCCATGGTGACAGTGCTCATGGTGATAGTGACCATGTTAAGAGTGCACATGGTGGCTGTGCCCTTGGTGACAGTGCCCATGATGACAGTATTCATGGTGACAGTGCTCACGGTGATAAGGCCAATGTGGCAGTGCACATGGTGGTAGTGCACATGGTGGCAGTGAAAAATGGGGACAGTTCCCATGCTGACAGTTCTCATTGTGACAATGCACACGGTCACAACCGATGCTGACACTGCTCATGGTAGCTATACCCTTGGTGACAGTGCTCAGAGTGATAGTGCCCATGGTGGCAGTGTCCATGGTGACACTGCCCATGGTGACAATGCCCATGATGACAGTGCCCATGGAGTCAGTGCCCACGGAGCCATTGCCTATGGTAACAGTGCTCACAGTGACAGTACCCATGGTAACAGTGACCATGGTGAGAGTGCTCATGGTGATAGTGTCTATGGTGACAGATCACACTGTGACAGTCCGCATTGTGCCAGTACCAATAGTGACAGTGCCCATGGTGACATTGACCATGGTGAGAGTGATCACGGTGCTAGTGCTCACAGTAATAGTGCTCATGGTGACAGTGCCGACAGTGAAGGTGCTCACGGTGACAGTGCCTCTGGTGATAGTGCCCATGGTGAGAGTCCGCCCATTGATAGTGCCCATGGTGGCAGTTCCCATTGTGAAAATGCTCATGATGACATTGCCCATGTTGGTAGTCCCCATGGTGACAGTGCTCACGGTGATAGTGACCTTGGTAACTGTGCACATGGTGGCCGTGCCCTTGGTGACAGTGCCAATGATGACAGTACTCATGGTGACAGTTCTCACGGTGATAGTGCCCATGGTGATATTGCACATGGTGGCAGTGAAAAATGGTGACAGTGCCCATGTTGACAGTTCTCATGGTGACAGTGCACACGGTGACAACCCATGCAGACAGTACTCACGGTGACAGTTCTCATGGTTGCAGTACCCATGGTGACAGTGCTCACAGTGATACTGCCCATGGTGGCAGTGCCCATGGTGACAGTGCCCATGGTGACACTGCCCATGATGACAGTGCCCATGGTGAAAGTTCCCACGGCGCCATTGCCTATGGTGACAGTGCTCATGGTAACAGTGCCCATGGTGACAGTGACCATGGTGAGAGTGCTCACACTGATAGTGCCCATGGTGACAGGGCTCATGGTGCCAGTCCGCATTGTGCCAGTACCCATGGCGACAGTGCTCATGGTGACACTGACCACAGTGAGAGTGCTCACTGTGATAGAGCTCACGGTAATAGTGCTCATGGTGACAGTGCAAAGGGTGACAATACCCATGGTGACAGTACTCATGTTGAAAATACCCATGGTGGCAGTTCTCATGGTGACAGTGCTCATAATAGCAGTGCCCAAGGTGGCAGTCCTCGTGGTGACAGTGCTAATGGTGACAGTGCTCTTGGTGGCAGTTCCCATGGGGACAGTACCGATGGTGACCCTGTGCATTGTTACAGTGCCCATGGTAACCGTGCTCACGGTGGTAGTGCACATCGTGACAGTGCCCATGGTGGCAGTTCACCTGGTGACAGTGCTAAATCGTGACAGTGCACATGCTGACAGTGCTCACGGTGATAGTGCCCATGGTGACAGTGCCCACGGTGATAATGGGTATTATTACAGTGTTCATCTTGACAGAGCCCAAGGTGGCAGTGGCCATGGTGACAGTGCCCACAATGACAGTGCCCATGGTAACAGTGCCGACAGTGACAGTGCCCATGGTGACACTTCTCACAGTGAATGTGCCCATGGGGACAGTTACCATGATGAGATTTCTCACGGTGATAGTGCCCGTTGTGACAGTGCTCACACTGACAATGCCCATGGTGCCACTGCCCATAGAGACATTCCGCACGGTCACTTTTCTCACGGTGAAAGTACCTATGGTGACACTGCACCTGGTGGCAGTGCAAAATGGTGACAGTGCCCATGGTGACATTGCTCATAGTGACTTTGCTTACAGTGATAGTCCTTACGGTGACAGTGTGCATGGTGACACTGCACACAGTTGCAGTGTTCATGGTGACAGTGTTCACGGTGATACTTTCCATGGTGATAGTGCCCATGGTGACACTGCACATGGTGGCAGTGAAAAATGGTGACAGTGCCCCTGTTGTCAGTTCTCATGGTGACCGTGCACATGGTGACAACCCGTGCAGACTGTACTCATGGTGACAGTACTCACGGTGACAGTTCTCATGTTTGCAGTATCCATGGTGACAGTGCTCACAGTGATAGTGCCCATGGTGAGAGTGCCCATGATGACAGGGCCCATGGTGCCATTGCCTATGGTGACAGTGCTCATGGTAACAGTGCCCAAGGTGACAGTGACCATGGTGAGAGTGCTCACACTGATGGTGCCCATGGTGACAGTGCTCATGGTGTCTGTCTACATTGTGCCAGTACCCATGGCAACAGTGCTCATGGTGACAGGGACCACAGTGAGAGAGCTCACGGTGAGAGTGCTCACGGTAATAGTGCTCATGGTGACAGTGCAAATGGTGACAATACCATGGTGACAGTACTCATGTTGAAAATACCCATGGTGGCAGTTCTCATAGCGACAGATCTCATGGTGACATTGCTCATAATAGCAGTGCCCAGGTGCCAGTGCTCGTGGTGACGGTGCTAATGGTGACAGTGCTCTTGGTGGCAGTTCCCATCGGGACAATACTGATGGTGACACTGTGCATTGTTACAGTGCCCATGGTAACCGTGTTCACGGTGATAGTGCACATCGTGACAGTGCCCATGGTGGTAGTTCACCTGGTGACAGTGCTAAATAGTGACAGTGCACATGCTGACAGTGCTCACGGTGATAGTGCCCATGGTGACAGTGCACACGGTCATAATGGGCATTGTTACAGAGTTCATGGTGACAGCACACGGTGGCAGTGGCCATGGAGACAGTGCCCACAATGACAGTGCCCATGGTGACAGTGCCGACAGTGACAGTGCCCATGGTGACACTTCTCATGGTGACAGTGCCCATGGGGACAGTTAGCATGGTGAGATTTCTAACGGTGATAGTGCCCGTTGTGCCAGTGCTCACAGTAACAATGCCCATGGGGCCAGTGCCCATAGAGTCATTCCGCACGGTCACATTTCTCACGGTGAAAGTGCCTATGGTGATATTAACCATGGTGACACTGCACATGGTGGCAGAGCAAAATGGTGACAGTGCCCATGGTGACATTGCTCATGGTGACTTTGCTTACGGTGATAGTCCTTACAGTGACAGTACGCATGGTGACACTGCACACAGTGACAGTGTTCATGGTGAAAGTGTTCACGGTGATAGTTCCCATGGTGAGATTGTCCTGGTAACAGTGCCCATAGTCACAATTCTCATGGTGTAGTGCTCACAGTGACAGTGCCCATGGTGTCATGCCCATGGTGACAGTGCTCATGGTGACAGTGCTCATGTTGGCAGAGCCATAAATAAGAGTGCTCATTGTGGCAGTGCTCATGGTGTCTGTGCTCATGGTGACAGTGCCCATGATTACAGTGTTTATGGTGATAGATGTCACGGTGTCAGTGCCCACGCGGAGAGTGCCAAGGCTGACAAAGCCCAGGGTGATACTTCCCATTGTGACAGTGCCCACGGTGACAGTGCCCATGGTGACAGCACCCAGTGTGACAAGGCGCATGGTGACAGTGCTCACGGTGACAGTGCCCATGGTGACAGTGCCGATGGTGAGAGTGCCAATAGTGACAGTGCTCATGGTGAAACTGCCCACAGAGACATCGCCCATGGTGATAGTGTTCATGGTGACAACCCCACGGTGACAGTGCCAATGTTGATAGTCCCAGTGGTGACAGGTCTTACATTGAATGTGACCATGGTGTCTGTGCTCATGGTGACAGTGCTCAAGGTTATAGTCTCCATGTTGACAGTGCCGATGGTGACAATTCTCACGGTGACAGGGCCTGTGGTGAAAATTCTCATAGTGACAGTGTTCACGGTGACAGTGCCCATGGTGCTATTACCCATGGTGACAGTTCTCATAGTGAAACTGCCCATGTTGACACTGCCCATGGTGGCAGTGCAAAATGGTGACAGTGCCCATGGTGATATTGCTCATGGTGACATTGCTTATGGTGATAGTGTGTATGGTGAAACTGCACACAGTGACTTTGCTCATGGTGACAGTTTTCATGGCGTTAGTTCCTATGGTGAATGTGACCATGGGGACAGTGCCCATAGTCACAATTCTCATGGTGTAGTGCTCACGGTGACAGTGCCCATGGCGACAATACACAGGGTGACAGCATTCATGGTGACATTGCTCATGGTGAGAGTGCCCATGTTCACAACTGTCACGGTGATAGTTCCCATGGTGACAATACCCAGGGTAACAGAGCTGATGGTAAAAGTGTTCACGGTGACAGTGCCCATGGTGACAGTACCTAAGGTGACAATTCCCATGGTGAGACTGCTCATAGACAGTGCCCATGGTGACAATACCCAGCGTGTCCTGTCCATGGTGACAGTGATCATGGTGACACATCTCATGAGGACAGTGCCATAAGTGACAGTGCTCATGGTGACAGTGCCCATGGTGACAGTGCCTATGGTGATAGATATCATGGTGGCTGTGCCCAGGGAGACATTGCCCACGCTGACAAGACCCATGGTGATACTTCCCATTGTGACAGTGCCATCGGTGGCAGAGCCCATGGTGACAGTGCCCAAGATCACAGAGCCCATGGTGCGAGTGCTAACGGTGACTGTGCCCATGGTGACAGCACCCAGTGTGACAATGCCCATTGTGACAGTGCTCACGGTGACCATGCCAATGGTGATAGTGCCAATAGTGAGAGTGCTCACGGTGACACTGCCCATGGACACACTGCCCATTGTGATAGTGCCCATCATGACAACCCCTCGGAGGCAGTGCCAATGGTGAGAGTCCCCGTGGTGACAGTTCTCATGGTGAAAGTGATCCTTTTGAAATTGCTCATGGTGACAGTGCTCATGGTGACAGTGCTCAAGGTGATAGTCTCCATGTTGACAGTGTGCATGGTGACTGTTCTCACGGTGACAGTGCCTATGGTGATTATGCTCTTAGTGACAGTGCTCATGGTGACAGTGCCCATGGTGACAGTGACCACGGTGACTGTTCTCACCGTGGTAGTGCCCATGGTGACAGTGTTCATGATGACAGTCCGCATTAAGGCTGTGCCCGTGGTGACATTGCTAATGGTGATAATTCTCACGGTGATAGTACGCACGTTGAAAATGACAAAGGTGACAACACCCAGGTGATAATAATCATGGTGAAAGTGCCCATGGTGGCAGTTCTCATACTGACAGTTCTTGTGACAGTGCTCATGGTGGCAGTGCTCGTGGTGACAGTGCTCTTGGTGACAGTGCTCATGGTGGCAGTGCCCATGGTGAGACTACCGATGGTGACCCTGCCCATGGTGACAGTGCACATGGTCATGGTGCCTCTGGTGGCAGTGCAATATAGTGAGAATGCCCATGATGATATTGCTCATGGTGATAGTGCCCATGGTGAGAGTGCCCATGGTTCCAGTGCTCATGGTGACAGTGCCCATTGTGACAGTGCCCTTGGTGACAGTGCACACCATGAGAGTGCCCATGGTGTCTGTGCCCATGGTGACAGTTCTTATCATGAGAGTGTTCACGGTAGCAGTGTTCATGGTAATAGTGCTCACGGAGGCATTGCCCACAATGAGAGTGCCCACGGTGAGAATACTGACTGTGACAGTGCCCATGATGACTTTTCTCTTTGTGACAGTGCCCTTGGGGACAGTTAGCACGGTGAGATTTCTCACAGTGATAGTGCACATTGTTTCAGTGCTCATAGTGACAAGACCCTAGGCGCCAGTGCCCATCATGGCATTGCTCACGGTGATATTTCTCACGGTGACAGTGCCCATGGTGATATTACCCATGGTGACAGTACTCAGTGATCAAGTGCTCATGGTGACATGGCATAAGGTGATAATGCTCACGGTGGCAGTGCAAAATGGTGACAGTGCCCATGGGGACATTGCTTAATGTGATAGTCCTTGTGGTGACATTGTGCATGGTGACATTGCCCACCATGACAGTGCTCTTGTTGACAGTGCTCATGGTGATAGTGCCAATGTTGGAAGTGCCCATCGTGAAAGTGTCCATGGTGACAGTTCTTATGATGAGAGTGGTCAGAGTGGCAGTGCTCATGGTGAAAGTGCCCATGGTGACAGAGCCCACGGTGACAGTGTCCATAGTTATAGTGTCCATGGTGACAGTACTAACAGTGAAATTGTCCATGGGGACACTGCCCATGGTGAAAGTGCCCATGGTCACAACACTCACGGTGATAGTGCTCACGGTGAGAGTGGCCATGGTGACAGTGACCACGGTGACAGTTCTAATGGTGATACTGCCCATGATGACAGTGCTCATGGTGACAGTCCACATTGTACCAGTGCCCAAGGTGACAGTGCTCATGGTGACAGTGCCCAAAGTCACAATACCCATGGTGACAGTGCCCAGGCTGACAGTTCTCAAGGTGATAGTGCCCATGGTGACAGTGCCCATGGTGATACAGAGAATGGGGACAGTGCTTATGGTGACAGTGGTCATGGTTGCAGTACCCATGGTGATAGTGCTGAAACTGACAGTGCCCTTGGGGATAGTGCCCATGGTGAGTGTGCTCGTGTTAATTGTGTCCATGGTGGCAGTTCCCATTGTGAAAGTGCTCATGATGACAGTGCCCATGTGGGTAGTTCCCATGGTGACAGTGCTCATGGTGATAGTGACCATGTTAAGAGTGCACATGGTGGCTGTGCCCTTGGTGACAGTGCCCATGATGACAGTATTCATGGTGACAGTGCTCACGGTGATAATGCCCATGGTGGCAGTGCACATGGTGGTAGTGCACATGGTGGCAGTGAAAAATGGGGACAGTTCCCATGCTGACAGTTCTCATTGTGACAATGCACACAGTCACAACCGATGCTGACACTGCTCATGGTAGCTGTACCCTTGGTGACAGTGCTCAGAGTGATAGTGCCCATGGTGGCAGTGTCCATGGTGACACTGCCCATGGTGACAATGCCCATGATGACAGTGCCCATGGAGTCAGTGCCCACGGAGCCATTGCCTATGGTAACAGTGCTCACAGTGACAGTACCCATGGTAACAGTGACCATGGTGAGAGTGCTCATGGTGATAGTGTCTATGGTGACAGATCACACTGTGACAGTCCGCATTGTGCCAGTACCAATAGTGACAGTACCCATGGTGACATTGACCACGGTGAGAGTGATCACGGTGCTAGTGCTCACAGTAATAGTGCTCATGGTGACAGTGCCGACAGTGAAGGTGCTCACGGTGACAGTGCCTCTGGTGATAGTGCCCATGGTGAGAGTCCGCCCATTGATAGTGTCCATGGTGGCAGTTCCCATTGTGAAAATGCTCATGATGACATTGCCCATGTTGGTAGTCCCCATGGTGACAGTGCTCACGGTGATAGTGACCTTGGTAACTGTGCACATGGTGGCCGTGCCCTTGGTGACAGTGCCAATGATGACAGTACTCATGGTGACAGTTCTCACGGTGATAGTGCCCATGGTGATATTGCACATGGTGGCAGTGAAAAATGGTGACAGTGCCCATGTTGACAGTTCTCATGGTGACAGTGCACACGGTGACAACCCATGCAGACAGTACTCACGGTGACAGTTCTCATGGTTGCAGTACCCATGGTGACAGTGCTCACAGTGATACTGCCCATGGTGGCAGTGCCCATGGTGACAGTGCCCATGGTGACACTGCCCATGATGACAGTGCCCATGGTGAAAGTTCCCACGGCGCCATTGCCTATGGTGACAGTGCTCATGGTAACAGTGCCCATGGTGACAGTGACCATGGTGAGAGTGCTCACACTGATAGTGCCCATGGTGACAGGGCTCATGGTGCCATTCCGCATTGTGCCAGTACCCATGGCGACAGTGCTCATGGTGACACTGACCACAGTGAGAGTGCTCACTGTGATAGAGCTCACGGTAATAGTGCTCATGGTGACAGTGCAAAGGGTGACAATACCCATGGTGACAGTACTCATGTTGAAAATACCCATGGTGGCAGTTCTCATGGTGACAGTGCTCATAATAGCAGTGCCCAAGGTGGCAGTCCTCGTGGTGACAGTGCTAATGGTGACAGTGCTCTTGGTGGCAGTTCCCATGGGGACATTACCGATGGTGACCCTGTGCATTGTTACAGTGCCCATGGTAACCGTGCTCACGGTGGTAGTGCACATCGTGACAGTGCCCATGGTGGCAGTTCACCTGGTGACAGTGCTAAATCGTGACAGTGCACATGCTGACAGTGCTCACGGTGATAGTGCCCATGGTGACAGTGCCCACGGTGATAATGGGTATTATTACAGTGTTCATCTTGACAGAGCCCAAGTTGGCAGTGGCCATGGTGACAGTGCCCACAATGACAGTGCCCATGGTAACAGTGCCGACAGTGACAGTGCCCATGGTGACACTTCTCACAGTGAATGTGCCCATGGGGACAGTTACCATGATGAGATTTCTCACGGTGATAGTGCCCGTTGTGACAGTGCTCACACTGACAATGCCCATGGTGCCACTGCCCATAGAGACATTCCGCACGGTCACTTTTCTCACGGTGAAAGTACCTATGGTGACACTGCACCTGGTGGCAGTGCAAAATGGTGACAGTGCCCATGGTGACATTGCTCATAGTGACTTTGCTTACAGTGATAGTCCTTACGGTGACAGTGTGCACAGTGACACTGCACACAGTTGCAGTGTTCATGGTGACAGTGTTCACGGTGATACTTTCCATGGTGATAGTGCCCATGGTGACACTGCACATGGTGGCAGTGAAAAATGGTGACAGTTCCCCTGTTGTCAGTTCTCATGGTGACCGTGCACATGGTGACAACCCGTGCAGACTGTACTCATGGTGACAGTACTCACGGTGACAGTTCTCATGTTTGCAGTATCCATGGTGACAGTGCTCACAGTGATAGTGCCCATGGTGAGAGTGCCCATGATGACAGGGCCCATGGTGCCATTGCCTATGGTGACAGTGCTCATGGTAACAGTGCCCAAGGTGACAGTGACCATGGTGAGAGTGCTCACACTGATGGTGCCCATGGTGACAGTGCTCATGGTGTCTGTCTACATTGTGCCAGTACCCATGGCAACAGTGCTCATGGTGACAGGGACCACAGTGAGAGAGCTCACGGTGAGAGTGCTCACGGTAATAGTGCTCATGGTGACAGTGCAAATGGTGACAATACCATGGTGACAGTACTCATGTTGAAAATACCCATGGTGGCAGTTCTCATAGCGACAGATCTCATGGTGACATTGCTCATAATAGCAGTGCCCAGGTGCCAGTGCTCGTGGTGATGGTGCTAATGGTGACAGTGCTCTTGGTGGCAGTTCCCATCGGGACAATACTGATGGTGACACTGTGCATTGTTACAGTGCCCATGGTAACCGTGTTCACGGTGATAGTGCACATCGTGACAGTGCCCATGGTGGTAGTTCACCTGGTGACAGTGCTAAATAGTGACAGTGCACATGCTGACAGTGCTCACGGTGATAGTGCCCATGGTGACAGTGCACACGGTCATAATGGGCATTGTTACAGAGTTCATGGTGACAGCACACGGTGGCAGTGGCCATGGAGACAGTGCCCACAATGACAGTGCCCATGGTGACAGTGCCGACAGTGACAGTGCCCATGGTGACACTTCTCATGGTGACAGTGCCCATGGGGACAGTTAGCATGGTGAGATTTCTAATGGTGATAGTGCCCGTTGTGCCAGTGCTCACAGTAACAATGCCCATGGGGCCAGTGCCCATAGAGTCATTCCGCACGGTCACATTTCTCACGGTGAAAGTGCCTATGGTGATATTAACCATGGTGACACTGCACATGGTGGCAGAGCAAAATGGTGACAGTGCCCATGGTGACATTGCTCATAGTGACTTTGCTTACAGTGATAGTCCTTACGGTGACAGTGTGCACAGTGACACTGCACACAGTTGCAGTGTTCATGGTGACAGTGTTCACGGTGATACTTTCCATGGTGATAGTGCCCATGGTGACACTGCACATGGTGGCAGTGAAAAATGGTGACAGTTCCCCTGTTGTCAGTTCTCATGGTGACCTTGCACATGGTGACAACCCGTGCAGACTGTACTCATGGTGACAGTACTCACGGTGACAGTTCTCATGTTTGCAGTATCCATGGTGACAGTGCTCACAGTGATAGTGCCCATGGTGAGAGTGCCCATGATGACAGGGCCCATGGTGCCATTGCCTATGGTGACAGTGCTCATGGTAACAGTGCCCAAGGTGACAGTGACCATGGTGAGAGTGCTCACACTGATGGTGCCCATGGTGACAGTGCTCATGGTGTCTGTCTACATTGTGCCAGTACCCATGGCAACAGTGCTCATGGTGACAGGGACCACAGTGAGAGAGCTCACGGTGAGAGTGCTCACGGTAATAGTGCTCATGGTGACAGTGCAAATGGTGACAATACCATGGTGACAGTACTCATGTTGAAAATACCCATGGTGGCAGTTCTCATAGCGACAGATCTCATGGTGACATTGCTCATAATAGCAGTGCCCAGGTGCCAGTGCTCGTGGTGATGGTGCTAATGGTGACAGTGCTCTTGGTGGCAGTTCCCATCGGGACAATACTGATGGTGACACTGTGCATTGTTACAGTGCCCATGGTAACCGTGTTCACGGTGATAGTGCACATCGTGACAGTGCCCATGGTGGTAGTTCACCTGGTGACAGTGCTAAATAGTGACAGTGCACATGCTGACAGTGCTCACGGTGATAGTGCCCATGGTGACAGTGCACACGGTCATAATGGGCATTGTTACAGAGTTCATGGTGACAGCACACGGTGGCAGTGGCCATGGAGACAGTGCCCACAATGACAGTGCCCATGGTGACAGTGCCGACAGTGACAGTGCCCATGGTGACACTTCTCATGGTGACAGTGCCCATGGGGACAGTTAGCATGGTGAGATTTCTAATGGTGATAGTGCCCGTTGTGCCAGTGCTCACAGTAACAATGCCCATGGGGCCAGTGCCCATAGAGTCATTCCGCACGGTCACATTTCTCACGGTGAAAGTGCCTATGGTGATATTAACCATGGTGACACTGCACATGGTGGCAGAGCAAAATGGTGACAGTGCCCATGGTGACATTGCTCATGGTGACTTTGCTTACGGTGATAGTCCTTACAGTGACAGTACGCATGGTGACACTGCACACAGTGACAGTGTTCATGGTGAAAGTGTTCACGGTGATAGTTCCCATGGTGAGATTGTCCTGGTAACAGTGCCCATAGTCACAATTCTCATGGTGTAGTGCTCACAGTGACAGTGCCCATGGTGTCATGCCCATGGTGACAGTGCTCATGGTGACAGTGCTCATGTTGGCAGAGCCATAAATAAGAGTGCTCATTGTGGCAGTGCTCATGGTGTCCGTGCTCATGGTGACAGTGCCCATGATTACAGTGTTTATGGTGATAGATGTCACGGTGTCAGTGCCCACGCGGAGAGTGCCAAGGCTGACAAAGCCCAGGGTGATACTTCCCATTGTGACAGTGCCCACGGTGACAGTGCCCATGGTGACAGCACCCAGTGTGACAAGGCGCATGGTGACAGTGCTCACGGTGACAGTGCCCATGGTGACAGTGCCGATGGTGAGAGTGCCAATAGTGACAGTGCTCATGGTGAAACTGCCCACAGAGACATCGCCCATGGTGATAGTGTTCATGGTGACAACCCCACGGTGACAGTGCCAATGTTGATAGTCCCAGTGGTGACAGGTCTTACACTGAATGTGACCATGGTGTCTGTGCTCATGGTGACAGTGCTCAAGGTTATAGTCTCCATGTTGACAGTGCCGATGGTGACAATTCTCACGGTGACAGGGCCTATGGTGAAAATTCTCATAGTGACAGTGTTCACGGTGACAGTGCCCATGGTGCTATTACCCATGGTGACAGTTCTCATAGTGAAACTGCCCATGTTGACACTGCCCATGGTGGCAGTGCAAAATGGTGACAGTGCCCATGGTGATATTGCTCATGGTGACATTGCTTATGGTGATAGTGTGTATGGTGAAACTGCACACAGTGACATTGCTCATGGTGACAGTGTTCATGGCGTTAGTTCCTATGGTGAATGTGACCATGGGGACAGTGCCCATAGTCACAATTCTCATGGTGTAGTGCTCACGGTGACAGTGCCCATGGTGACAATACACAGGGTGACAGTATTCATGGTGACATTGCTCATGGTGAGAGTGCCCATGTTCACAACTGTCACGGTGATAGTTCCCATGGTGACAATACCCAGGGTAACAGAGCTGATGGTAAAAGTGTTCACGGTGACAGTGCCCATGGTGACAGTACCTAAGGTGACAATTCCCATGGTGAGACTGCTCATAGACAGTGCCCATGGTGACAATACCCAGCGTGTCCTGTCCATGGTGACAGTGATCATGGTGACACATCTCATGAGGACAGTGCCATAAGTGACAGTGCTCATGGTGACAGTGCCCATGGTGACAGTGCCTATGGTGATAGATATCATGGTGGCTGTGCCCAGGGAGACATTGCCCACGCTGACAAGACCCATGGTGATACTTCCCATTGTGACAGTGCCATCGGTGGCAGAGCCCATGGTGACAGTGCCCAAGATCACAGAGCCCATGGTGAGAGTGCTAACGGTGACTGTGCCCATGGTGACAGCACCCAGTGTGAAAATGCCCATTGTGACAGTGCTCACGGTGACCATGCCAATGGTGATAGTGCCAATAGTGAGAGTGCTCACGGTGACACTGCCCATGGACACACTGCCCATTGTGATAGTGCCCATCATGACAACCCCTCGGAGGCAGTGCCAATGGTGAGAGTCCCCGTGGTGACAGTTCTCATGGTGAAAGTGATCCTTTTGAAATTGCTCATGGTGACAGTGCTCATGGTGACAGTGCTCAAGGTGATAGTCTCCATGTTGACAGTGTGCATGGTGACTGTTCTCACGGTGACAGTGCCTATGGTGATTATGCTCTTAGT
Source organism: Mesoplodon mirus (assembly GCF_964341445.2). NCBI lineage: Eukaryota > Metazoa > Chordata > Mammalia > Artiodactyla > Ziphiidae > Mesoplodon > Mesoplodon mirus. Next base: position 406,214 of record NW_028295630.1, read on the forward strand.
GACAGTGCTCATGGTGACAGTGCCCATGGTGACAGTGACCACGGTGACTGTTCTCACCGTGGTAGTGCCCATGGTGACAGTGTTCATGATGACAGTCCGCATTAAGGCTATGCCCGTGGTGACATTGCTAATGGTGATAATTCTCATGGTGATAGTACGCACGTTGAAAATGACAAAGGTGACAACACCCAGGTGATAATAATCATGGTGAAAGTGCCCATGGTGGCAGTTCTCATACTGACAGTTCTTGTGACAGTGCTCATGGTGGCAGTGCTCGTGGTGACAGTGCTCTTGGTGACAGTGCTCATGGTGGCAGTGCCCATGGTGAGACTACCGATGGTGACCCTGCCCATGGTGACAGTGCACATGGTCATGGTGCCTCTGGTGGCAGTGCAATATAGTGAGAATGCCCATGATGATATTGCTCATGGTGATAGTGCCCATGGTGAGAGTGCCCATGGTTCCAGTGCTCATGGTGACAGTGCCCATTGTGACAGTGCCCTTGGTGACAGTGCACACCATGAGAGTGCCCATGGTGTCTGTGCCCATGGTGACAGTTCTTATCATGAGAGTGTTCACGGTAGCAGTGTTCATGGTAATAGTGCTCACGGAGGCATTGCCCACAATGAGAGTGCCCACGGTGAGAATACTGACTGTGACAGTGCCCATGATGACTTTTCTCTCTGTGACAGTGCCCTTGGGGACAGTTAGCACGGTGAGATTTCTCACAGTGATAGTGCACATTGTTTCAGTGCTCATAGTGACAAGACCCTAGGCGCCAGTGCCCATCATGGCATTGCTCACGGTGATATTTCTCACGGTGACAGTGCCCATGGTGATATTACCCATGGTGACAGTACTCAGTGATCAAGTGCTCATGGTGACATGGCATAAGGTGATAATGCTCACGGTGGCAGTGCAAAATGGTGACAGTGCCCATGGGGACATTGCTCATAGTGACTTTGCTTACAGTGATAGTCCTTACGGTGACAGTGTGCATGGTGACACTGCACACAGTTGCAGTGTTCATGGTGACGGTGTTCACGGTGATACTTTCCATGGTGATAGTGCCCATGGTGACACTGCACATGGTGGCAGTGAAAAATGGTGACAGTGCCCCTGTTGTCAGTTCTCATGGTGACCGTGCACATGGTGACAACCCGTGCAGACTCTACTCATGGTGACAGTACTCACGGTGACAGTTCTCATGTTTGCAGTATCCATGGTGACAGTGCTCACAGTGATAGTGCCCATGGTGAGAGTGCCCATGATGACAGGGCCCATGGTGCCATTGCCTATGGTGACAGTGCTCATGGTAACAGTGCCCAAGGTGACAGTGACCATGGTGAGAGTGCTCACACTGATGGTGCCCATGGTGACAGTGCTCATGGTGTCTGTCTACATTGTGCCAGTACCCATGGCAACAGTGCTCATGGTGACAGGGACCACAGTGAGAGAGCTCACGGTGAGAGTGCTCACGGTAATAGTGCTCATGGTGACAGTGCAAATGGTGACAATACCATGGTGACAGTACTCATGTTGAAAATACCCATGGTGGCAGTTCTCATAGCGACAGATCTCATGGTGACATTGCTCATAATAGCAGTGCCCAGGTGCCAGTGCTCGTGGTGACGGTGCTAATGGTGACAGTGCTCTTGGTGGCAGTTCCCATCGGGACAATACTGATGGTGACACTGTGCATTGTTACAGTGCCCATGGTAACCGTGTTCACGGTGATAGTGCACAACGTGACAGTGCCCATGGTGGTAGTTCACCTGGTGACAGTGCTAAATAGTGACAGTGCACATGCTGACAGTGCTCACGGTGATAGTGCCCATGGTGACAGTGCACACGGTCATAATGGGCATTGTTACAGAGTTCATGGTGACAGCACACGGTGGCAGTGGCCATGGAGACAGTGCCCACAATGACAGTGCCCATGGTGACAGTGCCGACAGTGACAGTGCCCATGGTGACACTTCTCATGGTGACAGTGCCCATGGGGACAGTTAGCATGGTGAGATTTCTAACGGTGATAGTGCCCGTTGTGCCAGTGCTCACAGTAACAATGCCCATGGGGCCAGTGCCCATAGAGTCATTCCGCACGGTCACATTTCTCACGGTGAAAGTGCCTATGGTGATCTTAACCATGGTGACACTGCACATGGTGGCAGAGCAAAATGGCGACAGTGCCCATGGTGACATTGCTCATGGTGACTTTGCTTACGGTGATAGTCCTTACAGTGACAGTACGCATGGTGACACTGCACACAGTGACAGTGTTCATGGTGAAAGTGTTCACGGTGATAGTTCCCATGGTGAGATTGTCCTGGTAACAGTGCCCATAGTCACAATTCTCATGGTGTAGTGCTCACAGTGACAGTGCCCATGGTGTCATGCCCATGGTGACAGTGCTCATGGTGACAGTGCTCATGTTGGCAGAGGCATAAATAAGAGTGCTCATTGTGGCAGTGCTCATGGTGTCCGTGCTCATGGTGACAGTGCCCATGATTACAGTGTTTATGGTGATAGATGTCACGGTGTCAGTGCCCACGCGGAGAGTGCCAAGGCTGACAAAGCCCAGGGTGATACTTCCCATTGTGACAGTGCCCACGGTGACAGTGCCCATGGTGACAGCACCCAGTGTGACAAGGCGCATGGTGACAGTGCTCACGGTGACAGTGCCCATGGTGACAGTGCCGATGGTGAGAGTGCCAATAGTGACAGTGCTCATGGTGAAACTGCCCACAGAGACATCGCCCATGGTGATAGTGTTCATGGTGACAACCCCACGGTGACAGTGCCAATGTTGATAGTCCCAGTGGTGACAGGTCTTACATTGAATGTGACCATGGTGTCTGTGCTCATGGTGACAGTGCTCAAGGTTATAGTCTCCATGTTGACAGTGCCGATGGTGACAATTCTCACGGTGACAGGGCCTATGGTGAAAATTCTCATAGTGACAGTGTTCACGGTGACAGTGCCCATGGTGCTATTACCCATGGTGACAGTTCTCATAGTGAAACTGCCCATGTTGACACTGCCCATGGTGGCAGTGCAAAATGGTGACAGTGCCCATGGTGATATTGCTCATGGTGACATTGCTTATGGTGATAGTGTGTATGGTGAAACTGCACACAGTGACATTGCTCATGGTGACAGTGTTCATGGCGTTAGTTCCTATGGTGAATGTGACCATGGGGACAGTGCCCATAGTCACAATTCTCATGGTGTAGTGCTCACGGTGACAGTGCCCATGGTGACAATACACAGGGTGACAGTATTCATGGTGACATTGCTCATGGTGAGAGTGCCCATGTTCACAACTGTCACGGTGATAGTTCCCATGGTGACAATACCCAGGGTAACAGAGCTGATGGTAAAAGTGTTCACGGTGACAGTGCCCATGGTGACAGTACCTAAGGTGACAATTCCCATGGTGAGACTGCTCATAGACAGTGCCCATGGTGACAATACCCAGCGTGTCCTGTCCATGGTGACAGTGATCATGGTGACACATCTCATGAGGACAGTGCCATAAGTGACAGTGCTCATGGTGACAGTGCCCATGGTGACAGTGCCTATGGTGATAGATATCATGGTGGCTGTGCCCAGGGAGACATTGCCCACGCTGACAAGACCCATGGTGATACTTCCCATTGTGACAGTGCCATCGGTGGCAGAGCCCATGGTGACAGTGCCCAAGATCACAGAGCCCATGGTGAGAGTGCTAACGGTGACTGTGCCCATGGTGACAGCACCCAGTGTGAAAATGCCCATTGTGACAGTGCTCACGGTGACCATGCCAATGGTGATAGTGCCAATAGTGAGAGTGCTCACGGTGACACTGCCCATGGACACACTGCCCATTGTGATAGTGCCCATCATGACAACCCCTCGGAGGCAGTGCCAATGGTGAGAGTCCCCGTGGTGACAGTTCTCATGGTGAAAGTGATCCTTTTGAAATTGCTCATGGTGACAGTGCTCATGGTGACAGTGCTCAAGGTGATAGTCTCCATGTTGACAGTGTGCATGGTGACTGTTCTCACGGTGACAGTGCCTATGGTGATTATGCTCTTAGTGACAGTGCTCATGGTGACAGTGCCCATGGTGACAGTGACCACGGTGACTGTTCTCACCGTGGTAGTGCCCATGGTGACAGTGTTCATGATGACAGTCCGCATTAAGGCTGTGCCCGTGGTGACATTGCTAATGGTGATAATTCTCACGGTGATAGTACGCACGTTGAAAATGACAAAGGTGACAACACCCAGGTGATAATAATCATGGTGAAAGTGCCCATGGTGGCAGTTCTCATACTGACAGTTCTTGTGACAGTGCTCATGGTGGCAGTGCTCGTGGTGACAGTGCTCTTGGTGACAGTGCTCATGGTGGCAGTGCCCATGGTGAGACTACCGATGGTGACCCTGCCCATGGTGACAGTGCACATGGTCATGGTGCCTCTGGTGGCAGTGCAATATAGTGAGAATGCCCATGATGATATTGCTCATGGTGATAGTGCCCATGGTGAGAGTGCCCATGGTTCCAGTGCTCATGGTGACAGTGCCCATTGTGACAGTGCCCTTGGTGACAGTGCACACCATGAGAGTGCCCATGGTGTCTGTGCCCATGGTGACAGTTCTTATCATGAGAGTGTTCACGGTAGCAGTGTTCATGGTAATAGTGCTCACGGAGGCATTGCCCACAATGAGAGTGCCCACGGTGAGAATACTGACTGTGACAGTGCCCATGATGACTTTTCTCTCTGTGACAGTGCCCTTGGGGACAGTTAGCACGGTGAGATTTCTCACAGTGATAGTGCACATTGTTTCAGTGCTCATAGTGACAAGACCCTAGGCGCCAGTGCCCATCATGGCATTGCTCACGGTGATATTTCTCACGGTGACAGTGCCCATGGTGATATTACCCATGGTGACAGTACTCAGTGATCAAGTGCTCATGGTGACATGGCATAAGGTGATAATGCTCACGGTGGCAGTGCAAAATGGTGACAGTGCCCATGGGGACATTGCTTAATGTGATAGTCCTTGTGGTGACATTGTGCATGGTGACATTGCCCACCATGACAGTGCTCTTGTTGACAGTGCTCATGGTGATAGTGCCAATGTTGGAAGTGCCCATCGTGAAAGTGTCCATGGTGACAGTTCTTATGATGAGAGTGGTCAGAGTGGCAGTGCTCATGGTGAAAGTGCCCATGGTGACAGAGCCCACGGTGACAGTGTCCATAGTTATAGTGTCCATGGTGACAGTACTAACAGTGAAATTGTCCATGGGGACACTGCCCATGGTGAAAGTGCCCATGGTCACAACACTCACGGTGATAGTGCTCACGGTGAGAGTGGCCATGGTGACAGTGACCACGGTGACAGTTCTAATGGTGATACTGCCCATGATGACAGTGCTCTGGTGACAGTCCACATTGTACCAGTGCCCAAGGTGACAGTGCTCATGGTGACAGTGCCCAAAGTCACAATACCCATGGTGACAGTGCCCAGGCTGACAGTTCTCAAGGTGATAGTGCCCATGGTGACAGTGCACATGGTGATACAGAGAATGGGGACAGTGCTTATGGTGACAGTGGTCATGGTTGCAGTACCCATGGTGATAGTGCTGAAACTGACAGTGCCCTTGGGGATAGTGCCCATGGTGAGTGTGCTCGTGTTAATTGTGTCCATGGTGGCAGTTCCCATTGTGAAAGTGCTCATGATGACAGTGCCCATGTGGGTAGTTCCCATGGTGACAGTGCTCATGGTGATAGTGACCATGTTAACAGTGCACATGGTGGCTGTGCCCTTGGTGACAGTGCCCATGATGACAGTATTCATGGTGACAGTGCTCACGGTGATAATGCCCATGGTGGCAGTGCACATGGTGGTAGTGCACATGGTGGCAGTGAAAAATGGTGACAGTTCCCATGCTGACAGTTCTCATTGTGACAATGCACACGGTCACAACCGATGCTGACACTGCTCATGGTAGCTGTACCCTTGGTGACAGTGCTCAGAGTGATAGTGCCCATGGTGGCAGTGCCCATGGTGACAGTGCCCATGGTGACAATGCCCATGATGACAGTGCTCATGGTGACAGTGCTCATGTTGGCAGAGCCATAAATAAGAGTGCTCATTGTGGCAGTGCTCATGGTGTCCGTGCTCATGGTGACAGTGCCCATGATTACAGTGTTTATGGTGATAGATGTCACGGTGTCAGTGCCCACGCGGAGAGTGCCAAGGCTGACAAAGCCCAGGGTGATACTTCCCATTGTGACAGTGCCCACGGTGACAGTGCCCATGGTGACAGCACCCAGTGTGACAAGGCGCATGGTGACAGTGCTCACGGTGACAGTGCCCATGGTGACAGTGCCGATGGTGAGAGTGCCAATAGTGACAGTGCTCATGGTGAAACTGCCCACAGAGACATCGCCCATGGTGATAGTGTTCATGGTGACAACCCCACGGTGACAGTGCCAATGTTGATAGTCCCAGTGGTGACAGGTCTTACATTGAATGTGACCATGGTGTCTGTGCTCATGGTGACAGTGCTCAAGGTTATAGTCTCCATGTTGACAGTGCCGATGGTGACAATTCTCACGGTGACAGGGCCTATGGTGAAAATTCTCATAGTGACAGTGTTCACGGTGACAGTGCCCATGGTGCTATTACCCATGGTGACAGTTCTCATAGTGAAACTGCCCATGTTGACACTGCCCATGGTGGCAGTGCAAAATGGTGACAGTGCCCATGGTGATATTGCTCATGGTGACATTGCTTATGGTGATAGTGTGTATGGTGAAACTGCACACAGTGACATTGCTCATGGTGACAGTGTTCATGGCGTTAGTTCCTATGGTGAATGTGACCATGGGGACAGTGCCCATAGTCACAATTCTCATGGTGTAGTGCTCACGGTGACAGTGCCCATGGTGACAATACACAGGGTGACAGTATTCATGGTGACATTGCTCATGGTGAGAGTGCCCATGTTCACAACTGTCACGGTGATAGTTCCCATGGTGACAATACCCAGGGTAACAGAGCTGATGGTAAAAGTGTTCACGGTGACAGTGCCCATGGTGACAGTACCTAAGGTGACAATTCCCATGGTGAGACTGCTCATAGACAGTGCCCATGGTGACAATACCCAGCGTGTCCTGTCCATGGTGACAGTGATCATGGTGACACATCTCATGAGGACAGTGCCATAAGTGACAGTGCTCATTGTGGCAGTGCTCATGGTGACAGTGCCCATGGTGACAGTGCCTATGGTGATAGATATCATGGTGGCTGTGCCCAGGGAGACATTGCCCACGCTGACAAGACCCATGGTGATACTTCCCATTGTGACAGTGCCATCGGTGGCAGAGCCCATGGTGACAGTGCCCAAGATCACAGAGCCCATGGTGAGAGTGCTAACGGTGACTGTGCCCATGGTGACAGCACCCAGTGTGAAAATGCCCATTGTGACAGTGCTCACGGTGACCATGCCAATGGTGATAGTGCCAATAGTGAGAGTGCTCACGGTGACACTGCCCATGGACACACTGCCCATTGTGATAGTGCCCATCATGACAACCCCTCGGAGGCAGTGCCAATGGTGAGAGTCCCCGTGGTGACAGTTCTCATGGTGAAAGTGATCCTTTTGAAATTGCTCATGGTGACAGTGCTCATGGTGACAGTGCTCAAGGTGATAGTCTCCATGTTGACAGTGTGCATGGTGACTGTTCTCACGGTGACAGTGCCTATGGTGATTATGCTCTTAGTGACAGTGCTCATGGTGACAGTGCCCATGGTGACAGTGACCACGGTGACTGTTCTCACCGTGGTAGTGCCCATGGTGACAGTGTTCATGATGACAGTCCGCATTAAGGCTGTGCCCGTGGTGACATTGCTAATGGTGATAATTCTCACGGTGATAGTACGCACGTTGAAAATGACAAAGGTGACAACACCCAGGTGATAATAATCATGGTGAAAGTGCCCATGGTGGCAGTTCTCATACTGACAGTTCTTGTGACAGTGCTCATGGTGGCAGTGCTCGTGGTGACAGTGCTCTTGGTGACAGTGCTCATGGTGGCAGTGCCCATGGTGAGACTACCGATGGTGACCCTGCCCATGGTGACAGTGCACATGGTCATGGTGCCTCTGGTGGCAGTGCAATATAGTGAGAATGCCCATGATGATATTGCTCATGGTGATAGTGCCCATGGTGAGAGTGCCCATGGTTCCAGTGCTCATGGTGACAGTGCCCATTGTGACAGTGCCCTTGGTGACAGTGCACACCATGAGAGTGCCCATGGTGTCTGTGCCCATGGTGACAGTTCTTATCATGAGAGTGTTCACGGTAGCAGTGTTCATGGTAATAGTGCTCACGGAGGCATTGCCCACAATGAGAGTGCCCACGGTGAGAATACTGACTGTGACAGTGCCCATGATGACTTTTCTCTCTGTGACAGTGCCCTTGGGGACAGTTAGCACGGTGAGATTTCTCACAGTGATAGTGCACATTGTTTCAGTGCTCATAGTGACAAGACCCTAGGCGCCAGTGCCCATCATGGCATTGCTCACGGTGATATTTCTCACGGTGACAGTGCCCATGGTGATATTACCCATGGTGACAGTATTCAGTGATCAAGTGCTCATGGTGACATGGCATAAGGTGATAATGCTCACGGTGGCAGTGCAAAATGGTGACAGTGCCCATGGGGACATTGCTTAATGTGATAGTCCTTGTGGTGACATTGTGCATGGTGACATTGCCCACCATGACAGTGCTCTTGTTGACAGTGCTCATGGTGATAGTGCCAATGTTGGAAGTGCCCATCGTGAAAGTGTCCATGGTGACAGTTCTTATGATGAGAGTGGTCAGAGTGGCAGTGCTCATGGTGAAAGTGCCCATGGTGACAGAGCCCACGGTGACAGTGTCCATAGTTATAGTGTCCATGGTGACAGTACTAACAGTGAAATTGTCCATGGGGACACTGCCCATGGTGAAAGTGCCCATGGTCACAACACTCACGGTGATAGTGCTCACGGTGAGAGTGGCCATGGTGACAGTGACCACGGTGACAGTTCTAATGGTGATACTGCCCATGATGACAGTGCTCTGGTGACAGTCCACATTGTACCAGTGCCCAAGGTGACAGTGCTCATGGTGACAGTGCCCAAAGTCACAATACCCATGGTGACAGTGCCCAGGCTGACAGTTCTCAAGGTGATAGTGCCCATGGTGACAGTGCACATGGTGATACAGAGAATGGGGACAGTGCTTATGGTGACAGTGGTCATGGTTGCAGTACCCATGGTGATAGTGCTGAAACTGACAGTGCCCTTGGGGGTAGTGCCCATGGTGAGTGTGCTCGTGTTAATTGTGTCCATGGTGGCAGTTCCCATTGTGAAAGTGCTCATGATGACAGTGCCCATGTGGGTAGTTCCCATGGTGACAGTGCTCATGGTGATAGTGACCATGTTAACAGTGCACATGGTGGCTGTGCCCTTGGTGACAGTGCCCATGATGACAGTATTCATGGTGACAGTGCTCACGGTGATAATGCCCATGGTGGCAGTGCACATGGTGGTAGTGCACATGGTGGCAGTGAAAAATGGTGACAGTTCCCATGCTGACAGTTCTCATTGTGACAATGCACACGGTCACAACCGATGCTGACACTGCTCATGGTAGCTGTACCCTTGGTGACAGTGCTCAGAGTGATAGTGCCCATGGTGGCAGTGCCCATGGTGACAGTGCCCATGGTGACAATGCCCATGATGACAGTGCTCATGGTGACAGTGCTCATGATGGCAGAGCCATAAATAAGAGTGCTCATTGTGGCAGTGCTCATGGTGTCCGTGCTCATGGTGACAGTGCCCATGATTACAGTGTTTATGGTGATAGATGTCACGGTGTCAGTGCCCACGCGGAGAGTGCCAAGGCTGACAAAGCCCAGGGTGATACTTCCCATTGTGACAGTGCCCACGGTGACAGTGCCCATGGTGACAGCACCCAGTGTGACAAGGCGCATGGTGACAGTGCTCACGGTGACAGTGCCCATGGTGACAGTGCCGATGGTGAGAGTGCCAATAGTGACAGTGCTCATGGTGAAACTGCCCACAGAGACATCGCCCATGGTGATAGTGTTCATGGTGACAACCCCACGGTGACAGTGCCAATGTTGATAGTCCCAGTGGTGACAGGTCTTACATTGAATGTGACCATGGTGTCTGTGCTCATGGTGACAGTGCTCAAGGTTATAGTCTCCATGTTGACAGTGCCGATGGTGACAATTCTCATGGTGACAGGGCCTATGGTGAAAATTCTCATAGTGACAGTGTTCACGGTGACAGTGCCCATGGTGCTATTACCCATGGTGACAGTTCTCATAGTGAAACTGCCCATGTTGACACTGCCCATGGTGGCAGTGCAAAATGGTGACAGTGCCCATGGTGATATTGCTCATGGTGACATTGCTTATGGTGATAGTGTGTATGGTGAAACTGCACACAGTGACATTGCTCATGGTGACAGTGTTCATGGCGTTAGTTCCTATGGTGAATGTGACCATGGGGACAGTGCCCATAGTCACAATTCTCATGGTGTAGTGCTCACGGTGACAGTGCCCATGGTGACAATACACAGGGTGACAGTATTCATGGTGACATTGCTCATGGTGAGAGTGCCCATGTTCACAACTGTCACGGTGATAGTTCCCATGGTGACAATACCCAGGGTAACAGAGCTGATGGTAAAAGTGTTCACGGTGACAGTGCCCATGGTGACAGTACCTAAGGTGACAATTCCCATGGTGAGACTGCTCATAGACAGTGCCCATGGTGACAATACCCAGCGTGTCCTGTCCATGGTGACAGTGATCATGGTGACACATCTCATGAGGACAGTGCCATAAGTGACAGTGCTCATTGTGGCAGTGCTCATGGTGACAGTGCCCATGGTGACAGTGCCTATGGTGATAGATATCATGGTGGCTGTGCCCAGGGAGACATTGCCCACGCTGACAAGACCCATGGTGATACTTCCCATTGTGACAGTGCCATCGGTGGCAGAGCCCATGGTGACAGTGCCCAAGATCACAGAGCCCATGGTGAGAGTGCTAACGGTGACTGTGCCCATGGTGACAGCACCCAGTGTGAAAATGCCCATTGTGACAGTGCTCACGGTGACCATGCCAATGGTGATAGTGCCAATAGTGAGAGTGCTCACGGTGACACTGCCCATGGACACACTGCCCATTGTGATAGTGCCCATCATGACAACCCCTCGGAGGCAGTGCCAATGGTGAGAGTCCCCGTGGTGACAGTTCTCATGGTGAAAGTGATCCTTTTGAAATTGCTCATGGTGACAGTGCTCATGGTGACAGTGCTCAAGGTGATAGTCTCCATGTTGACAGTGTGCATGGTGACTGTTCTCACGGTGACAGTGCCTATGGTGATTATGCTCTTAGTGACAGTGCTCATGGTGACAGTGCCCATGGTGACAGTGACCACGGTGACTGTTCTCACCGTGGTAGTGCCCATGGTGACAGTGTTCATGATGACAGTCCGCATTAAGGCTGTGCCCGTGGTGACATTGCTAATGGTGATAATTCTCACGGTGATAGTACGCACGTTGAAAATGACAAAGGTGACAACACCCAGGTGATAATAATCATGGTGAAAGTGCCCATGGTGGCAGTTCTCATACTGACAGTTCTTGTGACAGTGCTCATGGTGGCAGTGCTCGTGGTGACAGTGCTCTTGGTGACAGTGCTCATGGTGGCAGTGCCCATGGTGAGACTACCGATGGTGACCCTGCCCATGGTGACAGTGCACATGGTCATGGTGCCTCTGGTGGCAGTGCAATATAGTGAGAATGCCCATGATGATATTGCTCATGGTGATAGTGCCCATGGTGAGAGTGCCCATGGTTCCAGTGCTCATGGTGACAGTGCCCATTGTGACAGTGCCCTTGGTGACAGTGCACACCATGAGAGTGCCCATGGTGTCTGTGCCCATGGTGACAGTTCTTATCATGAGAGTGTTCACGGTAGCAGTGTTCATGGTAATAGTGCTCACGGAGGCATTGCCCACAATGAGAGTGCCCACGGTGAGAATACTGACTGTGACAGTGCCCATGATGACTTTTCTCTCTGTGACAGTGCCCTTGGGGACAGTTAGCACGGTGAGATTTCTCACAGTGATAGTGCACATTGTTTCAGTGCTCATAGTGACAAGACCCTAGGCGCCAGTGCCCATCATGGCATTGCTCACGGTGATATTTCTCACGGTGACAGTGCCCATGGTGATATTACCCATGGTGACAGTACTCAGTGATCAAGTGCTCATGGTGACATGGCATAAGGTGATAATGCTCACGGTGGCAGTGCAAAATGGTGACAGTGCCCATGGGGACATTGCTTAATGTGATAGTCCTTGTGGTGACATTGTGCATGGTGACATTGCCCACCATGACAGTGCTCTTGTTGACAGTGCTCATGGTGATAGTGCCAATGTTGGAAGTGCCCATCGTGAAAGTGTCCATGGTGACAGTTCTTATGATGAGAGTGGTCAGAGTGGCAGTGCTCATGGTGAAAGTGCCCATGGTGACAGAGCCCACGGTGACAGTGTCCATAGTTATAGTGTCCATGGTGACAGTACTAACAGTGAAATTGTCCATGGGGACACTGCCCATGGTGAAAGTGCCCATGGTCACAACACTCACGGTGATAGTGCTCACGGTGAGAGTGGCCATGGTGACAGTGACCACGGTGACAGTTCTAATGGTGATACTGCCCATGATGACAGTGCTCTGGTGACAGTCCACATTGTACCAGTGCCCAAGGTGACAGTGCTCATGGTGACAGTGCCCAAAGTCACAATACCCATGGTGACAGTGCCCAGGCTGACAGTTCTCAAGGTGATAGTGCCCATGGTGACAGTGCACATGGTGATACAGAGAATGGGGACAGTGCTTATGGTGACAGTGGTCATGGTTGCAGTACCCATGGTGATAGTGCTGAAACTGACAGTGCCCTTGGGGATAGTGCCCATGGTGAGTGTGCTCGTGTTAATTGTGTCCATGGTGGCAGTTCCCATTGTGAAAGTGCTCATGATGACAGTGCCCATGTGGGTAGTTCCCATGGTGACAGTGCTCATGGTGATAGTGACCATGTTAACAGTGCACATGGTGGCTGTGCCCTTGGTGACAGTGCCCATGATGACAGTATTCATGGTGACAGTGCTCACGGTGATAATGCCCATGGTGGCAGTGCACATGGTGGTAGTGCACATGGTGGAAGTGAAAAATGGTGACAGTTCCCATGCTGACAGTTCTCACTGTGACAATGCACACGGTCACAACCGATGCTGACACTGCTCATGGTAGCTGTACCCTTGGTGACAGTGCTCAGAGTGATAGTGCCCATGGTGGCAGTGCCCATGGTGACACTGCCCATGGTGACAATGCCCATGATGACAGTGCTCATGGTGACAGTGCTCATGTTGGCAGAGCCATAAATAAGAGTGCTCATTGTGGCAGTGCTCATGGTGTCCGTGCTCATGGTGACAGTGCCCATGATTACAGTGTTTATGGTGATAGATGTCACGGTGTCAGTGCCCACGCGGAGAGTGCCAAGGCTGACAAAGCCCAGGGTGATACTTCCCATTGTGACAGTGCCCACGGTGACAGTGCCCATGGTGACAGCACCCAGTGTGACAAGGCGCATGGTGACAGTGCTCACGGTGACAGTGCCCATGGTGACAGTGCCGATGGTGAGAGTGCCAATAGTGACAGTGCTCATGGTGAAACTGCCCACAGAGACATCGCCCATGGTGATAGTGTTCGTGGTGACAACCCCACGGTGACAGTGCCAATGTTGATAGTCCCAGTGGTGACAGGTCTTACATTGAATGTGACCATGGTGTCTGTGCTCATGGTGACAGTGCTCAAGGTTATAGTCTCCATGTTGACAGTGCCGATGGTGACAATTCTCACGGTGACAGGGCCTATGGTGAAAATTCTCATAGTGACAGTGTTCACGGTGACAGTGCCCATGGTGCTATTACCCATGGTGACAGTTCTCATAGTGAAACTGCCCATGTTGACACTGCCCATGGTGGCAGTGCAAAATGGTGACAGTGCCCATGGTGATATTGCTCATGGTGACATTGCTTATGGTGATAGTGTGTATGGTGAAACTGCACACAGTGACATTGCTCATGGTGACAGTGTTCATGGCGTTAGTTCCTATGGTGAATGTGACCATGGGGACAGTGCCCATAGTCACAATTCTCATGGTGTAGTGCTCACGGTGACAGTGCCCATGGTGACAATACACAGGGTGACAGTATTCATGGTGACATTGCTCATGGTGAGAGTGCCCATGTTCACAACTGTCACGGTGATAGTTCCCATGGTGACAATACCCAGGGTAACAGAGCTGATGGTAAAAGTGTTCACGGTGACAGTGCCCATGGTGACAGTACCTAAGGTGACAATTCCCATGGTGAGACTGCTCATAGACAGTGCCCATGGTGACAATACCCAGCGTGTCCTGTCCATGGTGACAGTGATCATGGTGACACATCTCATGAGGACAGTGCCATAAGTGGCAGTGCTCATGGTGACAGTGCCCATGGTGACAGTGCCTATGGTGATAGATATCATGGTGGCTGTGCCCAGGGAGACATTGCCCACGCTGACAAGACCCATGGTGATACTTCCCATTGTGACAGTGCCATCGGTGGCAGAGCCCATGGTGACAGTGCCCAAGATCACAGAGCCCATGGTGAGAGTGCTAACGGTGACTGTGCCCATGGTGACAGCACCCAGTGTGAAAATGCCCATTGTGACAGTGCTCACGGTGACCATGCCAATGGTGATAGTGCCAATAGTGAGAGTGCTCACGGTGACACTGCCCATGGACACACTGCCCATTGTGATAGTGCCCATCATGACAACCCCTCGGAGGCAGTGCCAATGGTGAGAGTCCCCGTGGTGACAGTTCTCATGGTGAAAGTGATCCTTTTGAAATTGCTCATGGTGACAGTGCTCATGGTGACAGTGCTCAAGGTGATAGTCTCCATGTTGACAGTGTGCATGGTGACTGTTCTCACGGTGACAGTGCCTATGGTGATTATGCTCTTAGTGACAGTGCTCATGGTGACAGTGCCCATGGTGACAGTGACCACGGTGACTGTTCTCACCGTGGTAGTGCCCATGGTGACAGTGTTCATGATGACAGTCCGCATTAAGGCTGTGCCCGTGGTGACATTGCTAATGGTGATAATTCTCACGGTGATAGTACGCACGTTGAAAATGACAAAGGTGACAACACCCAGGTGATAATAATCATGGTGAAAGTGCCCATGGTGGCAGTTCTCATACTGACAGTTCTTGTGACAGTGCTCATGGTGGCAGTGCTCGTGGTGACAGTGCTCTTGGTGACAGTGCTCATGGTGGCAGTGCCCATGGTGAGACTACCGATGGTGACCCTGCCCATGGTGACAGTGCACATGGTCATGGTGCCTCTGGTGGCAGTGCAATATAGTGAGAATGCCCATGATGATATTGCTCATGGTGATAGTGCCCATGGTGAGAGTGCCCATGGTTCCAGTGCTCATGGTGACAGTGCCCATTGTGACAGTGCCCTTGGTGACAGTGCACACCATGAGAGTGCCCATGGTGTCTGTGCCCATGGTGACAGTTCTTATCATGAGAGTGTTCACGGTAGCAGTGTTCATGGTAATAGTGCTCACGGAGGCATTGCCCACAATGAGAGTGCCCACGGTGAGAATACTGACTGTGACAGTGCCCATGATGACTTTTCTCTCTGTGACAGTGCCCTTGGGGACATAGCACGGTGAGATTTCTCACAGTGATAGTGCACATTGTTTCAGTGCTCATAGTGCAAGACCCTAGGCGCCAGTGCCCATCATGGCATTGCTCACGGTGATATTTCTCACGGTGACAGTGCCCATGGTGATATTACCCATGGTGACAGTACTCAGTGATCAAGTGCTCATGGTGACATGGCATAAGGTGATAATGCTCACGGTGGCAGTGCAAAATGGTGACAGTGCCCATGGGGACATTGCTTAATGTGATAGTCCTTGTGGTGACATTGTGCATGGTGACATTGCCCACCATGACAGTGCTCTTGTTGACAGTGCTCATGGTGATAGTGCCAATGTTGGAAGTGCCCATCGTGAAAGTGTCCATGGTGACAGTTCTTATGATGAGAGTGGTCAGAGTGGCAGTGCTCATGGTGAAAGTGCCCATGGTGACAGAGCCCACGGTGACAGTGTCCATAGTTATAGTGTCCATGGTGACAGTACTAACAGTGAAATTGTCCATGGGGACACTGCCCATGGTGAAAGTGCCCATGGTCACAACACTCACGGTGATAGTGCTCACGGTGAGAGTGGCCATGGTGACAGTGACCACGGTGACAGTTCTAATGGTGATACTGCCCATGATGACAGTGCTCATGGTGACAGTCCACATTGTACCAGTGCCCAAGGTGACAGTGCTCATGGTGACAGTGCCCAAAGTCACAATACCCATGGTGACAGTGCCCAGGCTGACAGTTCTCAAGGTGATAGTGCCCATGGTGACAGTGCCCATGGTGATACAGAGAATGGGGACAGTGCTTATGGTGACAGTGGTCATGGTTGCAGTACCCATGGTGATAGTGCTGAAACTGACAGTGCCCTTGGGGATAGTGCCCATGGTGAGTGTGCTCGTGTTAATTGTGTCCATGGTGGCAGTTCCCATTGTGAAAGTGCTCATGATGACAGTGCCCATGTGGGTAGTTCCCATGGTGACAGTGCTCATGGTGATAGTGACCATGTTAAGAGTGCACATGGTGGCTGTGCCCTTGGTGACAGTGCCCATGATGACAGTATTCATGGTGACAGTGCTCACGGTGATAGTGACCATGGTGAGAGTGCACATGGTGGTAGTGCACATGGTGGCAGTGAAAAATGGTGACAGTTCCCATGCTGACAGTTCTCATTGTGACAATGCACACGGTCACAACCGATGCTGACACTGCTCATGGTAGCTGTACCCTTGGTGACAGTGCTCAGAGTGATAGTGCCCATGGTGGCAGTGTCCATGGTGACACTGCCCATGGTGACAATGCCCATGATGACAGTGCCCATGGAGTCAGTGCCCACGGAGCCATTGCCTATGGTAACAGTGCTCACAGTGACAGTACCCATGGTAACAGTGACCATGGTGAGAGTGCTCATGGTGATAGTGTCTATGGTGACAGATCACACTGTGACAGTCCGCATTGTGCCAGTACCAATAGTGACAGTGCCCATGGTGACATTGACCACGGTGAGAGTGATCACGGTGCTAGTGCTCACAGTAATAGTGCTCATGGTGACAGTGCCGACAGTGAAGGTGCTCACGGTGACAGTGCCTCTGGTGATAGTGCCCATGGTGAGAGTCAGCCCATTGATAGTGCCCATGGTGGCAGTTCCCATTGTGAAAATGCTCATGATGACATTGCCCATGTTGGTAGTCCCCATGGTGACAGTGCTCACGGTGATAGTGACCTTGGTAACTGTGCACATGGTGGCCGTGCCCTTGGTGACAGTGCCAATGATGACAGTACTCATGGTGACAGTTCTCACGGTGATAGTGCCCATGGTGATATTGCACATGGTGGCAGTGAAAAATGGTGACAGTGCCCATGTTGACAGTTCTCATGGTGACAGTGCACACGGTGACAACCCATGCAGACAGTACTCACGGTGACAGTTCTCATGGTTGCAGTACCCATGGTGACAGTGCTCACAGTGATACTGCCCGTGGTGGCAGTGCCCATGGTGACAGTGCCCATGGTGACACTGCCCATGATGACAGTGCCCATGGTGAAAGTTCCCACGGCGCCATTGCCTATGGTGACAGTGCTCATGGTAACAGTGCCCATGGTGACAGTGACCATGGTGAGAGTGCTCACACTGATAGTGCCCATGGTGACAGGGCTCATGGTGCCAGTCCGCATTGTGCCAGTACCCATGGCGACAGTGCTCATGGTGACACTGACCACAGTGAGAGTGCTCACTGTGATAGAGCTCACGGTAATAGTGCTCATGGTGACAGTGCAAAGGGTGACAATACCCATGGTGACAGTACTCATGTTGAAAATACCCATGGTGGCAGTTCTCATGGTGACAGTGCTCATAATAGCAGTGCCCAAGGTGGCAGTCCTCGTGGTGACAGTGCTAATGGTGACAGTGCTCTTGGTGGCAGTTCCCATGGGGACAGTACCGATGGTGACCCTGTGCATTGTTACAGTGCCCATGGTAACCGTGCTCACGGTGGTAGTGCACATCGTGACAGTGCCCATGGTGGCAGTTCACCTGGTGACAGTGCTAAATCGTGACAGTGCACATGCTGACAGTGCTCACGGTGATAGTGCCCATGGTGACAGTGCCCACGGTGATAATGGGTATTATTACAGTGTTCATCTTGACAGAGCCCAAGGTGGCAGTGGCCATGGTGACAGTGCCCACAATGACAGTGCCCATGGTAACAGTGCCGACAGTGACAGTGCCCATGGTGACACTTCTCACAGTGAATGTGCCCATGGGGACAGTTACCATGATGAGATTTCTCACGGTGATAGTGCCCGTTGTGACAGTGCTCACACTGACAATGCCCATGGTGCCACTGCCCATAGAGACATTCCGCACGGTCACTTTTCTCACGGTGAAAGTACCTATGGTGACACTGCACCTGGTGGCAGTGCAAAATGGTGACAGTGCCCATGGTGACATTGCTCATAGTGACTTTGCTTACAGTGATAGTCCTTACGGTGACAGTGTGCACGGTGACACTGCACACAGTTGCAGTGTTCATGGTGACAGTGTTCACGGTGATACTTTCCATGGTGATAGTGCCCATGGTGACACTGCACATGGTGGCAGTGAAAAATGGTGACAGTGCCCCTGTTGTCAGTTCTCATGGTGACCGTGCACATGGTGACAACCCGTGCAGACTGTACTCATGGTGACAGTACTCACGGTGACAGTTCTCATGTTTGCAGTATCCATGGTGACAGTGCTCACAGTGATAGTGCCCATGGTGAGAGTGCCCATGATGACAGGGCCCATGGTGCCATTGCCTATGGTGACAGTGCTCATGGTAACAGTGCCCAAGGTGACAGTGACCATGGTGAGAGTGCTCACACTGATGGTGCCCATGGTGACAGTGCTCATGGTGTCTGTCTACATTGTGCCAGTACCCATGGCAACAGTGCTCATGGTGACAGGGACCACAGTGAGAGAGCTCACGGTGAGAGTGCTCACGGTAATAGTGCTCATGGTGACAGTGCAAATGGTGACAATACCATGGTGACAGTACTCATGTTGAAAATACCCATGGTGGCAGTTCTCATAGCAACAGATCTCATGGTGACATTGCTCATAATAGCAGTGCCCAGGTGCCAGTGCTCGTGGTGACGGTGCTAATGGTGACAGTGCTCTTGGTGGCAGTTCCCATCGGGACAATACTGATGGTGACACTGTGCATTGTTACAGTGCCCATGGTAACCGTGTTCACGGTGATAGTGCACATCGTGACAGTGCCCATGGTGGTAGTTCACCTGGTGACAGTGCTAAATAGTGACAGTGCACATGCTGACAGTGCTCACGGTGATAGTGCCCATGGTGACAGTGCACACGGTCATAATGGGCATTGTTACAGAGTTCATGGTGACAGCACACGGTGGCAGTGGCCATGGAGACAGTGCCCACAATGACAGTGCCCATGGTGACAGTGCCGACAGTGACAGTGCCCATGGTGACACTTCTCATGGTGACAGTGCCCATGGGGACAGTTAGCATGGTGAGATTTCTAACGGTGATAGTGCCCGTTGTGCCAGTGCTCACAGTAACAATGCCCATGGGGCCAGTGCCCATAGAGTCATTCCGCACGGTCACATTTCTCACGGTGAAAGTGCCTATGGTGATATTAACCATGGTGACACTGCACATGGTGGCAGAGCAAAATGGTGACAGTGCCCATGGTGACATTGCTCATGGTGACTTTGCTTACGGTGATAGTCCTTACAGTGACAGTACGCATGGTGACACTGCACACAGTGACAGTGTTCATGGTGAAAGTGTTCACGGTGATAGTTCCCATGGTGAGATTGTCCTGGTAACAGTGCCCATAGTCACAATTCTCATGGTGTAGTGCTCACAGTGACAGTGCCCATGGTGTCATGCCCATGGTGACAGTGCTCATGGTGACAGTGCTCATGTTGGCAGAGCCATAAATAAGAGTGCTCATTGTGGCAGTGCTCATGGTGTCCGTGCTCATGGTGACAGTGCCCATGATTACAGTGTTTATGGTGATAGATGTCACGGTGTCAGTGCCCACGCGGAGAGTGCCAAGGCTGACAAAGCCCAGGGTGATACTTCCCATTGGGACAGTGCCCACGGTGACAGTGCCCATGGTGACAGCACCCAGTGTGACAAGGCGCATGGTGACAGTGCTCACGGTGACAGTGCCCATGGTGACAGTGCCGATGGTGAGAGTGCCAATAGTGACAGTGCTCATGGTGAAACTGCCCACAGAGACATCGCCCATGGTGATAGTGTTCATGGTGACAACCCCACGGTGACAGTGCCAATGTTGATAGTCCCAGTGGTGACAGGTCTTACATTGAATGTGACCATGGTGTCTGTGCTCATGGTGACAGTGCTCAAGGTTATAGTCTCCATGTTGACAGTGCCGATGGTGACAATTCTCACGGTGACAGGGCCTGTGGTGAAAATTCTCATAGTGACAGTGTTCACGGTGACAGTGCCCATGGTGCTATTACCCATGGTGACAGTTCTCATAGTGAAACTGCCCATGTTGACACTGCCCATGGTGGCAGTGCAAAATGGTGACAGTGCCCATGGTGATATTGCTCATGGTGACATTGCTTATGGTGATAGTGTGTATGGTGAAACTGCACACAGTGACTTTGCTCATGGTGACAGTGTTCATGGCGTTAGTTCCTATGGTGAATGTGACCATGGGGACAGTGCCCATAGTCACAATTCTCATGGTGTAGTGCTCACGGTGACAGTGCCCATGGTGACAATACACAGGGTGACAGTATTCATGGTGACATTGCTCATGGTGAGAGTGCCCATGTTCACAACTGTCACGGTGATAGTTCCCATGGTGACAATACCCAGGGTAACAGAGCTGATGGTAAAAGTGTTCACGGTGACAGTGCCCATGGTGACAGTACCTAAGGTGACAATTCCCATGGTGAGACTGCTCATAGACAGTGCCCATGGTGACAATACCCAGCGTGTCCTGTCCATGGTGACAGTGATCATGGTGACACATCTCATGAGGACAGTGCCATAAGTGACAGTGCTCATTGTGGCAGTGCTCATGGTGACAGTGCCCATGGTGACAGTGCCTATGGTGATAGATATCATGGTGGCTGTGCCCAGGGAGACATTGCCCACGCTGACAAGACCCATGGTGATACTTCCCATTGTGACAGTGCCATCGGTGGCAGAGCCCATGGTGACAGTGCCCAAGATCACAGAGCCCATGGTGAGAGTGCTAACGGTGACTGTGCCCATGGTGACAGCACCCAGTGTGAAAATGCCCATTGTGACAGTGCTCACGGTGACCATGCCAATGGTGATAGTGCCAATAGTGAGAGTGCTCACGGTGACACTGCCCATGGACACACTGCCCATTGTGATAGTGCCCATCATGACAACCCCTCGGAGGCAGTGCCAATGGTGAGAGTCCCCGTGGTGACAGTTCTCATGGTGAAAGTGATCCTTTTGAAATTGCTCATGGTGACAGTGCTCATGGTGACAGTGCTCAAGGTGATAGTCTCCATGTTGACAGTGTGCATGGTGACTGTTCTCACGGTGACAGTGCCTATGGTGATTATGCTCTTAGTGACAGTGCTCATGGTGACAGTGCCCATGGTGACAGTGACCACGGTGACTGTTCTCACCGTGGTAGTGCCCATGGTGACAGTGTTCATGATGACAGTCCGCATTAAGGCTGTGCCCGTGGTGACATTGCTAATGGTGATAATTCTCACGGTGATAGTACGCACGTTGAAAATGACAAAGGTGACAACACCCAGGTGATAATAATCATGGTGAAAGTGCCCATGGTGGCAGTTCTCATACTGACAGTTCTTGTGACAGTGCTCATGGTGGCAGTGCTCGTGGTGACAGTGCTCTTGGTGACAGTGCTCATGGTGGCAGTGCCCATGGTGAGACTACCGATGGTGACCCTGCCCATGGTGACAGTGCACATGGTCATGGTGCCTCTGGTGGCAGTGCAATATAGTGAGAATGCCCATGATGATATTGCTCATGGTGATAGTGCCCATGGTGAGAGTGCCCATGGTTCCAGTGCTCATGGTGACAGTGCCCATTGTGACAGTGCCCTTGGTGACAGTGCACACCATGAGAGTGCCCATGGTGTCTGTGCCCATGGTGACAGTTCTTATCATGAGAGTGTTCACGGTAGCAGTGTTCATGGTAATAGTGCTCACGGAGGCATTGCCCACAATGAGAGTGCCCACGGTGAGAATACTGACTGTGACAGTGCCCATGATGACTTTTCTCTCTGTGACAGTGCCCTTGGGGACATAGCACGGTGAGATTTCTCACAGTGATAGTGCACATTGTTTCAGTGCTCATAGTGACAAGACCCTAGGCGCCAGTGCCCATCATGGCATTGCTCACGGTGATATTTCTCACGGTGACAGTGCCCATGGTGATATTACCCATGGTGACAGTACTCAGTGATCAAGTGCTCATGGTGACATGGCATAAGGTGATAATGCTCACGGTGGCAGTGCAAAATGGTGACAGTGCCCATGGGGACATTGCTTAATGTGATAGTCCTTGTGGTGACATTGTGCATGGTGACATTGCCCACCATGACAGTGCTCTTGTTGACAGTGCTCATGGTGATAGTGCCAATGTTGGAAGTGCCCATCGTGAAAGTGTCCATGGTGACAGTTCTTATGATGAGAGTGGTCAGAGTGGCAGTGCTCATGGTGAAAGTGCCCATGGTGACAGAGCCCACGGTGACAGTGTCCATAGTTATAGTGTCCATGGTGACAGTACTAACAGTGAAATTGTCCATGGGGACACTGCCCATGGTGAAAGTGCCCATGGTCACAACACTCACGGTGATAGTGCTCACGGTGAGAGTGGCCATGGTGACAGTGACCACGGTGACAGTTCTAATGGTGATACTGCCCATGATGACAGTGCTCATGGTGACAGTCCACATTGTACCAGTGCCCAAGGTGACAGTGCTCATGGTGACAGTGCCCAAAGTCACAATACCCATGGTGACAGTGCCCAGGCTGACAGTTCTCAAGGTGATAGTGCCCATGGTGACAGTGCCCATGGTGATACAGAGAATGGGGACAGTGCTTATGGTGACAGTGGTCATGGTTGCAGTACCCATGGTGATAGTGCTGAAACTGACAGTGCCCTTGGGGATAGTGCCCATGGTGAGTGTGCTCGTGTTAATTGTGTCCATGGTGGCAGTTCCCATTGTGAAAGTGCTCATGATGACAGTGCCCATGTGGGTAGTTCCCATGGTGACAGTGCTCATGGTGATAGTGACCATGTTAACAGTGCACATGGTGGCTGTGCCCTTGGTGACAGTGCCCATGATGACAGTATTCATGGTGACAGTGCTCACGGTGATAGTGACCATGGTGGCAGTGCACATGGTGGTAGTGCACATGGTGGCAGTGAAAAATGGTGACAGTTCCCATGCTGACAGTTCTCATTGTGACAATGCACACGGTCACAACCGATGCTGACACTGCTCATGGTAGCTATACCCTTGGTGACAGTGCTCAGAGTGATAGTGCCCATGGTGGCAGTGTCCATGGTGACACTGCCCATGGTGACAATGCCCATGATGACAGTGCCCATGGAGTCAGTGCCCACGGAGCCATTGCCTATGGTAACAGTGCTCACAGTGACAGTACCCATGGTAACAGTGACCATGGTGAGAGTGCTCATGGTGATAGTGTCTATGGTGACAGATCACACTGTGACAGTCCGCATTGTGCCAGTACCAATAGTGACAGTGCCCATGGTGACATTGACCACGGTGAGAGTGATCACGGTGCTAGTGCTCACAGTAATAGTGCTCATGGTGACAGTGCCGACAGTGAAGGTGCTCACGGTGACAGTGCCTCTGGTGATAGTGCCCATGGTGAGAGTCCGCCCATTGATAGTGCCCATGGTGGCAGTTCCCATTGTGAAAATGCTCATGATGACATTGCCCATGTTGGTAGTCCCCATGGTGACAGTGCTCACGGTGATAGTGACCTTGGTAACTGTGCACATGGTGGCCGTGCCCTTGGTGACAGTGCCAATGATGACAGTACTCATGGTGACAGTTCTCACGGTGATAGTGCCCATGGTGATATTGCACATGGTGGCAGTGAAAAATGGTGACAGTGCCCATGTTGACAGTTCTCATGGTGACAGTGCACACGGTGACAACCCATGCAGACAGTACTCACGGTGACAGTTCTCATGGTTGCAGTACCCATGGTGACAGTGCTCACAGTGATACTGCCCGTGGTGGCAGTGCCCATGGTGACAGTGCCCATGGTGACACTGCCCATGATGACAGTGCCCATGGTGAAAGTTCCCACGGCGCCATTGCCTATGGTGACAGTGCTCATGGTAACAGTGCCCATGGTGACAGTGACCATGGTGAGAGTGCTCACACTGATAGTGCCCATGGTGACAGGGCTCATGGTGCCAGTCCGCATTGTGCCAGTACCCATGGCGACAGTGCTCATGGTGACACTGACCACAGTGAGAGTGCTCACTGTGATAGAGCTCACGGTAATAGTGCTCATGGTGACAGTGCAAAGGGTGACAATACCCATGGTGACAGTACTCATGTTGAAAATACCCATGGTGGCAGTTCTCATGGTGACAGTGCTCATAATAGCAGTGCCCAAGGTGGCAGTCCTCGTGGTGACAGTGCTAATGGTGACAGTGCTCTTGGTGGCAGTTCCCATGGGGACAGTACCGATGGTGACCCTGTGCATTGTTACAGTGCCCATGGTAACCGTGCTCACGGTGGTAGTGCACATCGTGACAGTGCCCATGGTGGCAGTTCACCTGGTGACAGTGCTAAATCGTGACAGTGCACATGCTGACAGTGCTCACGGTGATAGTGCCCATGGTGACAGTGCCCACGGTGATAATGGGTATTATTACAGTGTTCATCTTGACAGAGCCCAAGGTGGCAGTGGCCATGGTGACAGTGCCCACAATGACAGTGCCCATGGTAACAGTGCCGACAGTGACAGTGCCCATGGTGACACTTCTCACAGTGAATGTGCCCATGGGGACAGTTACCATGATGAGATTTCTCACGGTGATAGTGCCCGTTGTGACAGTGCTCACACTGACAATGCCCATGGTGCCACTGCCCATAGAGACATTCCGCACGGTCACTTTTCTCACGGTGAAAGTACCTATGGTGACACTGCACCTGGTGGCAGTGCAAAATGGTGACAGTGCCCATGGTGACATTGCTCATAGTGACTTTGCTTACAGTGATAGTCCTTACGGTGACAGTGTGCACGGTGACACTGCACACAGTTGCAGTGTTCATGGTGACAGTGTTCACGGTGATACTTTCCATGGTGATAGTGCCCATGGTGACACTGCACATGGTGGCAGTGAAAAATGGTGACAGTGCCCCTGTTGTCAGTTCTCATGGTGACCGTGCACATGGTGACAACCCGTGCAGACTGTACTCATGGTGACAGTACTCACGGTGACAGTTCTCATGTTTGCAGTATCCATGGTGACAGTGCTCACAGTGATAGTGCCCATGGTGAGAGTGCCCATGATGACAGGGCCCATGGTGCCATTGCCTATGGTGACAGTGCTCATGGTAACAGTGCCCAAGGTGACAGTGACCATGGTGAGAGTGCTCACACTGATGGTGCCCATGGTGACAGTGCTCATGGTGTCTGTCTACATTGTGCCAGTACCCATGGCAACAGTGCTCATGGTGACAGGGACCACAGTGAGAGAGCTCACGGTGAGAGTGCTCACGGTAATAGTGCTCATGGTGACAGTGCAAATGGTGACAATACCATGGTGACAGTACTCATGTTGAAAATACCCATGGTGGCAGTTCTCATAGCAACAGATCTCATGGTGACATTGCTCATAATAGCAGTGCCCAGGTGCCAGTGCTCGTGGTGACGGTGCTAATGGTGACAGTGCTCTTGGTGGCAGTTCCCATCGGGACAATACTGATGGTGACACTGTGCATTGTTACAGTGCCCATGGTAACCGTGTTCACGGTGATAGTGCACATCGTGACAGTGCCCATGGTGGTAGTTCACCTGGTGACAGTGCTAAATAGTGACAGTGCACATGCTGACAGTGCTCACGGTGATAGTGCCCATGGTGACAGTGCACACGGTCATAATGGGCATTGTTACAGAGTTCATGGTGACAGCACACGGTGGCAGTGGCCATGGAGACAGTGCCCACAATGACAGTGCCCATGGTGACAGTGCCGACAGTGACAGTGCCCATGGTGACACTTCTCATGGTGACAGTGCCCATGGGGACAGTTAGCATGGTGAGATTTCTAACGGTGATAGTGCCCGTTGTGCCAGTGCTCACAGTAACAATGCCCATGGGGCCAGTGCCCATAGAGTCATTCCGCACGGTCACATTTCTCACGGTGAAAGTGCCTATGGTGATATTAACCATGGTGACACTGCACATGGTGGCAGAGCAAAATGGTGACAGTGCCCATGGTGACATTGCTCATGGTGACTTTGCTTACGGTGATAGTCCTTACAGTGACAGTACGCATGGTGACACTGCACACAGTGACAGTGTTCATGGTGAAAGTGTTCACGGTGATAGTTCCCATGGTGAGATTGTCCTGGTAACAGTGCCCATAGTCACAATTCTCATGGTGTAGTGCTCACAGTGACAGTGCCCATGGTGTCATGCCCATGGTGACAGTGCTCATGGTGACAGTGCTCATGTTGGCAGAGCCATAAATAAGAGTGCTCATTGTGGCAGTGCTCATGGTGTCCGTGCTCATGGTGACAGTGCCCATGATTACAGTGTTTATGGTGATAGATGTCACGGTGTCAGTGCCCACGCGGAGAGTGCCAAGGCTGACAAAGCCCAGGGTGATACTTCCCATTGTGACAGTGCCCACGGTGACAGTGCCCATGGTGACAGCACCCAGTGTGACAAGGCGCATGGTGACAGTGCTCACGGTGACAGTGCCCATGGTGACAGTGCCGATGGTGAGAGTGCCAATAGTGACAGTGCTCATGGTGAAACTGCCCACAGAGACATCGCCCATGGTGATAGTGTTCATGGTGACAACCCCACGGTGACAGTGCCAATGTTGATAGTCCCAGTGGTGACAGGTCTTACATTGAATGTGACCATGGTGTCTGTGCTCATGGTGACAGTGCTCAAGGTTATAGTCTCCATGTTGACAGTGCCGATGGTGACAATTCTCACGGTGACAGGGCCTGTGGTGAAAATTCTCATAGTGACAGTGTTCACGGTGACAGTGCCCATGGTGCTATTACCCATGGTGACAGTTCTCATAGTGAAACTGCCCATGTTGACACTGCCCATGGTGGCAGTGCAAAATGGTGACAGTGCCCATGGTGATATTGCTCATGGTGACATTGCTTATGGTGATAGTGTGTATGGTGAAACTGCACACAGTGACTTTGCTCATGGTGACAGTGTTCATGGCGTTAGTTCCTATGGTGAATGTGACCATGGGGACAGTGCCCATAGTCACAATTCTCATGGTGTAGTGCTCACGGTGACAGTGCCCATGGTGACAATACACAGGGTGACAGTATTCATGGTGACATTGCTCATGGTGAGAGTGCCCATGTTCACAACTGTCACGGTGATAGTTCCCATGGTGACAATACCCAGGGTAACAGAGCTGATGGTAAAAGTGTTCACGGTGACAGTGCCCATGGTGACAGTACCTAAGGTGACAATTCCCATGGTGAGACTGCTCATAGACAGTGCCCATGGTGACAATACCCAGCGTGTCCTGTCCATGGTGACAGTGATCATGGTGACACATCTCATGAGGACAGTGCCATAAGTGACAGTGCTCATTGTGGCAGTGCTCATGGTGACAGTGCCCATGGTGACAGTGCCTATGGTGATAGATATCATGGTGGCTGTGCCCAGGGAGACATTGCCCACGCTGACAAGACCCATGGTGATACTTCCCATTGTGACAGTGCCATCGGTGGCAGAGCCCATGGTGACAGTGCCCAAGATCACAGAGCCCATGGTGAGAGTGCTAACGGTGACTGTGCCCATGGTGACAGCACCCAGTGTGAAAATGCCCATTGTGACAGTGCTCACGGTGACCATGCCAATGGTGATAGTGCCAATAGTGAGAGTGCTCACGGTGACACTGCCCATGGACACACTGCCCATTGTGATAGTGCCCATCATGACAACCCCTCGGAGGCAGTGCCAATGGTGAGAGTCCCCGTGGTGACAGTTCTCATGGTGAAAGTGATCCTTTTGAAATTGCTCATGGTGACAGTGCTCATGGTGACAGTGCTCAAGGTGATAGTCTCCATGTTGACAGTGTGCATGGTGACTGTTCTCACGGTGACAGTGCCTATGGTGATTATGCTCTTAGTGACAGTGCTCATGGTGACAGTGCCCATGGTGACAGTGACCACGGTGACTGTTCTCACCGTGGTAGTGCCCATGGTGACAGTGTTCATGATGACAGTCCGCATTAAGGCTGTGCCCGTGGTGACATTGCTAATGGTGATAATTCTCACGGTGATAGTACGCACGTTGAAAATGACAAAGGTGACAACACCCAGGTGATAATAATCATGGTGAAAGTGCCCATGGTGGCAGTTCTCATACTGACAGTTCTTGTGACAGTGCTCATGGTGGCAGTGCTCGTGGTGACAGTGCTCTTGGTGACAGTGCTCATGGTGGCAGTGCCCATGGTGAGACTACCGATGGTGACCCTGCCCATGGTGACAGTGCACATGGTCATGGTGCCTCTGGTGGCAGTGCAATATAGTGAGAATGCCCATGATGATATTGCTCATGGTGATAGTGCCCATGGTGAGAGTGCCCATGGTTCCAGTGCTCATGGTGACAGTGCCCATTGTGACAGTGCCCTTGGTGACAGTGCACACCATGAGAGTGCCCATGGTGTCTGTGCCCATGGTGACAGTTCTTATCATGAGAGTGTTCACGGTAGCAGTGTTCATGGTAATAGTGCTCACGGAGGCATTGCCCACAATGAGAGTGCCCACGGTGAGAATACTGACTGTGACAGTGCCCATGATGACTTTTCTCTCTGTGACAGTGCCCTTGGGGACATAGCACGGTGAGATTTCTCACAGTGATAGTGCACATTGTTTCAGTGCTCATAGTGACAAGACCCTAGGCGCCAGTGCCCATCATGGCATTGCTCACGGTGATATTTCTCACGGTGACAGTGCCCATGGTGATATTACCCATGGTGACAGTACTCAGTGATCAAGTGCTCATGGTGACATGGCATAAGGTGATAATGCTCACGGTGGCAGTGCAAAATGGTGACAGTGCCCATGGGGACATTGCTTAATGTGATAGTCCTTGTGGTGACATTGTGCATGGTGACATTGCCCACCATGACAGTGCTCTTGTTGACAGTGCTCATGGTGATAGTGCCAATGTTGGAAGTGCCCATCGTGAAAGTGTCCATGGTGACAGTTCTTATGATGAGAGTGGTCAGAGTGGCAGTGCTCATGGTGAAAGTGCCCATGGTGACAGAGCCCACGGTGACAGTGTCCATAGTTATAGTGTCCATGGTGACAGTACTAACAGTGAAATTGTCCATGGGGACACTGCCCATGGTGAAAGTGCCCATGGTCACAACACTCACGGTGATAGTGCTCACGGTGAGAGTGGCCATGGTGACAGTGACCACGGTGACAGTTCTAATGGTGATACTGCCCATGATGACAGTGCTCATGGTGACAGTCCACATTGTACCAGTGCCCAAGGTGACAGTGCTCATGGTGACAGTGCCCAAAGTCACAATACCCATGGTGACAGTGCCCAGGCTGACAGTTCTCAAGGTGATAGTGCCCATGGTGACAGTGCCCATGGTGATACAGAGAATGGGGACAGTGCTTATGGTGACAGTGGTCATGGTTGCAGTACCCATGGTGATAGTGCTGAAACTGACAGTGCCCTTGGGGATAGTGCCCATGGTGAGTGTGCTCGTGTTAATTGTGTCCATGGTGGCAGTTCCCATTGTGAAAGTGCTCATGATGACAGTGCCCATGTGGGTAGTTCCCATGGTGACAGTGCTCATGGTGATAGTGACCATGTTAAGAGTGCACATGGTGGCTGTGCCCTTGGTGACAGTGCCCATGATGACAGTATTCATGGTGACAGTGCTCACGGTGATAGTGACCATGGTGAGAGTGCACATGGTGGTAGTGCACATGGTGGCAGTGAAAAATGGTGACAGTTCCCATGCTGACAGTTCTCATTGTGACAATGCACACGGTCACAACCGATGCTGACACTGCTCATGGTAGCTATACCCTTGGTGACAGTGCTCAGAGTGATAGTGCCCATGGTGGCAGTGTCCATGGTGACACTGCCCATGGTGACAATGCCCATGATGACAGTGCCCATGGAGTCAGTGCCCACGGAGCCATTGCCTATGGTAACAGTGCTCACAGTGACAGTACCCATGGTAACAGTGACCATGGTGAGAGTGCTCATGGTGATAGTGTCTATGGTGACAGATCACACTGTGACAGTCCGCATTGTGCCAGTACCAATAGTGACAGTGCCCATGGTGACATTGACCACGGTGAGAGTGATCACGGTGCTAGTGCTCACAGTAATAGTGCTCATGGTGACAGTGCCGACAGTGAAGGTGCTCACGGTGACAGTGCCTCTGGTGATAGTGCCCATGGTGAGAGTCCGCCCATTGATAGTGCCCATGGTGGCAGTTCCCATTGTGAAAATGCTCATGATGACATTGCCCATGTTGGTAGTCCCCATGGTGACAGTGCTCACGGTGATAGTGACCTTGGTAACTGTGCACATGGTGGCCGTGCCCTTGGTGACAGTGCCAATGATGACAGTACTCATGGTGACAGTTCTCACGGTGATAGTGCCCATGGTGATATTGCACATGGTGGCAGTGAAAAATGGTGACAGTGCCCATGTTGACAGTTCTCATGGTGACAGTGCACACGGTGACAACCCATGCAGACAGTACTCACGGTGACAGTTCTCATGGTTGCAGTACCCATGGTGACAGTGCTCACAGTGATACTGCCCGTGGTGGCAGTGCCCATGGTGACAGTGCCCATGGTGACACTGCCCATGATGACAGTGCCCATGGTGAAAGTTCCCACGGCGCTATTGCCTATGGTGACAGTGCTCATGGTAACAGTGCCCATGGTGACAGTGACCATGGTGAGAGTGCTCACACTGATAGTGCCCATGGTGACAGGGCTCATGGTGCCAGTCCGCATTGTGCCAGTACCCATGGCGACAGTGCTCATGGTGACACTGACCACAGTGAGAGTGCTCACTGTGATAGAGCTCACGGTAATAGTGCTCATGGTGACAGTGCAAAGGGTGACAATACCCATGGTGACAGTACTCATGTTGAAAATACCCATGGTGGCAGTTCTCATGGTGACAGTGCTCATAATAGCAGTGCCCAAGGTGGCAGTCCTCGTGGTGACAGTGCTAATGGTGACAGTGCTCTTGGTGGCAGTTCCCATGGGGACAGTACCGATGGTGACCCTGTGCATTGTTACAGTGCCCATGGTAACCGTGCTCACGGTGGTAGTGCACATCGTGACAGTGCCCATGGTGGCAGTTCACCTGGTGACAGTGCTAAATCGTGACAGTGCACATGCTGACAGTGCTCACGGTGATAGTGCCCATGGTGACAGTGCCCACGGTGATAATGGGTATTATTACAGTGTTCATCTTGACAGAGCCCAAGGTGGCAGTGGCCATGGTGACAGTGCCCACAATGACAGTGCCCATGGTAACAGTGCCGACAGTGACAGTGCCCATGGTGACACTTCTCACAGTGAATGTGCCCATGGGGACAGTTACCATGATGAGATTTCTCACGGTGATAGTGCCCGTTGTGACAGTGCTCACACTGACAATGCCCATGGTGCCACTGCCCATAGAGACATTCCGCACGGTCACTTTTCTCACGGTGAAAGTACCTATGGTGACACTGCACCTGGTGGCAGTGCAAAATGGTGACAGTGCCCATGGTGACATTGCTCATAGTGACTTTGCTTACAGTGATAGTCCTTACGGTGACAGTGTGCACGGTGACACTGCACACAGTTGCAGTGTTCATGGTGACAGTGTTCACGGTGATACTTTCCATGGTGATAGTGCCCATGGTGACACTGCACATGGTGGCAGTGAAAAATGGTGACAGTGCCCCTGTTGTCAGTTCTCATGGTGACCGTGCACATGGTGACAACCCGTGCAGACTGTACTCATGGTGACAGTACTCACGGTGACAGTTCTCATGTTTGCAGTATCCATGGTGACAGTGCTCACAGTGATAGTGCCCATGGTGAGAGTGCCCATGATGACAGGGCCCATGGTGCCATTGCCTATGGTGACAGTGCTCATGGTAACAGTGCCCAAGGTGACAGTGACCATGGTGAGAGTGCTCACACTGATGGTGCCCATGGTGACAGTGCTCATGGTGTCTGTCTACATTGTGCCAGTACCCATGGCAACAGTGCTCATGGTGACAGGGACCACAGTGAGAGAGCTCACGGTGAGAGTGCTCACGGTAATAGTGCTCATGGTGACAGTGCAAATGGTGACAATACCATGGTGACAGTACTCATGTTGAAAATACCCATGGTGGCAGTTCTCATAGCGACAGATCTCATGGTGACATTGCTCATAATAGCAGTGCCCAGGTGCCAGTGCTCGTGGTGACGGTGCTAATGGTGACAGTGCTCTTGGTGGCAGTTCCCATCGGGACAATACTGATGGTGACACTGTGCATTGTTACAGTGCCCATGGTAACCGTGTTCACGGTGATAGTGCACATCGTGACAGTGCCCATGGTGGTAGTTCACCTGGTGACAGTGCTAAATAGTGACAGTGCACATGCTGACAGTGCTCACGGTGATAGTGCCCATGGTGACAGTGCACACGGTCATAATGGGCATTGTTACAGAGTTCATGGTGACAGCACACGGTGGCAGTGGCCATGGAGACAGTGCCCACAATGACAGTGCCCATGGTGACAGTGCCGACAGTGACAGTGCCCATGGTGACACTTCTCATGGTGACAGTGCCCATGGGGACAGTTAGCATGGTGAGATTTCTAACGGTGATAGTGCCCGTTGTGCCAGTGCTCACAGTAACAATGCCCATGGGGCCAGTGCCCATAGAGTCATTCCGCACGGTCACATTTCTCACGGTGAAAGTGCCTATGGTGATATTAACCATGGTGACACTGCACATGGTGGCAGAGCAAAATGGTGACAGTGCCCATGGTGACATTGCTCATGGTGACTTTGCTTACGGTGATAGTCCTTACAGTGACAGTACGCATGGTGACACTGCACACAGTGACAGTGTTCATGGTGAAAGTGTTCACGGTGATAGTTCCCATGGTGAGATTGTCCTGGTAACAGTGCCCATAGTCACAATTCTCATGGTGTAGTGCTCACAGTGACAGTGCCCATGGTGTCATGCCCATGGTGACAGTGCTCATGGTGACAGTGCTCATGTTGGCAGAGCCATAAATAAGAGTGCTCATTGTGGCAGTGCTCATGGTGTCCGTGCTCATGGTGACAGTGCCCATGATTACAGTGTTTATGGTGATAGATGTCACGGTGTCAGTGCCCACGCGGTTAGTGCCAAGGCTGACAAAGCCCAGGGTGATACTTCCCATTGTGACAGTGCCCACGGTGACAGTGCCCATGGTGACAGCACCCAGTGTGACAAGGCGCATGGTGACAGTGCTCACGGTGACAGTGCCCATGGTGACAGTGCCGATGGTGAGAGTGCCAATAGTGACAGTGCTCATGGTGAAACTGCCCACAGAGACATCGCCCATGGTGATAGTGTTCATGGTGACAACCCCACGGTGACAGTGCCAATGTTGATAGTCCCAGTGGTGACAGGTCTTACATTGAATGTGACCATGGTGTCTGTGCTCATGGTGACAGTGCTCAAGGTTATAGTCTCCATGTTGACAGTGCCGATGGTGACAATTCTCACGGTGACAGGGCCTGTGGTGAAAATTCTCATAGTGACAGTGTTCACGGTGACAGTGCCCATGGTGCTATTACCCATGGTGACAGTTCTCATAGTGAAACTGCCCATGTTGACACTGCCCATGGTGGCAGTGCAAAATGGTGACAGTGCCCATGGTGATATTGCTCATGGTGACATTGCTTATGGTGATAGTGTGTATGGTGAAACTGCACACAGTGACTTTGCTCATGGTGACAGTGTTCATGGCGTTAGTTCCTATGGTGAATGTGACCATGGGGACAGTGCCCATAGTCACAATTCTCATGGTGTAGTGCTCACGGTGACAGTGCCCATGGTGACAATACACAGGGTGACAGTATTCATGGTGACATTGCTCATGGTGAGAGTGCCCATGTTCACAACTGTCACGGTGATAGTTCCCATGGTGACAATACCCAGGGTAACAGAGCTGATGGTAAAAGTGTTCACGGTGACAGTGCCCATGGTGACAGTACCTAAGGTGACAATTCCCATGGTGAGACTGCTCATAGACAGTGCCCATGGTGACAATACCCAGCGTGTCCTGTCCATGGTGACAGTGATCATGGTGACACATCTCATGAGGACAGTGCCATAAGTGGCAGTGCTCATGGTGACAGTGCCCATGGTGACAGTGCCTATGGTGATAGATATCATGGTGGCTGTGCCCAGGGAGACATTGCCCACGCTGACAAGACCCATGGTGATACTTCCCATTGTGACAGTGCCATCGGTGGCAGAGCCCATGGTGACAGTGCCCAAGATCACAGAGCCCATGGTGAGAGTGCTAACGGTGACTGTGCCCATGGTGACAGCACCCAGTGTGAAAATGCCCATTGTGACAGTGCTCACGGTGACCATGCCAATGGTGATAGTGCCAATAGTGAGAGTGCTCACGGTGACACTGCCCATGGACACACTGCCCATTGTGATAGTGCCCATCATGACAACCCCTCGGAGGCAGTGCCAATGGTGAGAGTCCCCGTGGTGACAGTTCTCATGGTGAAAGTGATCCTTTTGAAATTGCTCATGGTGACAGTGCTCATGGTGACAGTGCTCAAGGTGATAGTCTCCATGTTGACAGTGTGCATGGTGACTGTTCTCACGGTGACAGTGCCTATGGTGATTATGCTCTTAGTGACAGTGCTCATGGTGACAGTGCCCATGGTGACAGTGACCACGGTGACTGTTCTCACCGTGGTAGTGCCCATGGTGACAGTGTTCATGATGACAGTCCGCATTAAGGCTGTGCCCGTGGTGACATTGCTAATGGTGATAATTCTCACGGTGATAGTACGCACGTTGAAAATGACAAAGGTGACAACACCCAGGTGATAATAATCATGGTGAAAGTGCCCATGGTGGCAGTTCTCATACTGACAGTTCTTGTGACAGTGCTCATGGTGGCAGTGCTCGTGGTGACAGTGCTCTTGGTGACAGTGCTCATGGTGGCAGTGCCCATGGTGAGACTACCGATGGTGACCCTGCCCATGGTGACAGTGCACATGGTCATGGTGCCTCTGGTGGCAGTGCAATATAGTGAGAATGCCCATGATGATATTGCTCATGGTGATAGTGCCCATGGTGAGAGTGCCCATGGTTCCAGTGCTCATGGTGACAGTGCCCATTGTGACAGTGCCCTTGGTGACAGTGCACACCATGAGAGTGCCCATGGTGTCTGTGCCCATGGTGACAGTTCTTATCATGAGAGTGTTCACGGTAGCAGTGTTCATGGTAATAGTGCTCACGGAGGCATTGCCCACAATGAGAGTGCCCACGGTGAGAATACTGACTGTGACAGTGCCCATGATGACTTTTCTCTCTGTGACAGTGCCCTTGGGGACAGTTAGCACGGTGAGATTTCTCACAGTGATAGTGCACATTGTTTCAGTGCTCATAGTGACAAGACCCTAGGCGCCAGTGCCCATCATGGCATTGCTCACGGTGATATTTCTCACGGTGACAGTGCCCATGGTGATATTACCCATGGTGACAGTACTCAGTGATCAAGTGCTCATGGTGACATGGCATAAGGTGATAATGCTCACGGTGGCAGTGCAAAATGGTGACAGTGCCCATGGGGACATTGCTTAATGTGATAGTCCTTGTGGTGACATTGTGCATGGTGACATTGCCCACCATGACAGTGCTCTTGTTGACAGTGCTCATGGTGATAGTGCCAATGTTGGAAGTGCCCATCGTGAAAGTGTCCATGGTGACAGTTCTTATGATGAGAGTGGTCAGAGTGGCAGTGCTCATGGTGAAAGTGCCCATGGTGACAGAGCCCACGGTGACAGTGTCCATAGTTATAGTGTCCATGGTGACAGTACTAACAGTGAAATTGTCCATGGGGACACTGCCCATGGTGAAAGTGCCCATGGTCACAACACTCACGGTGATAGTGCTCACGGTGAGAGTGGCCATGGTGACAGTGACCACGGTGACAGTTCTAATGGTGATACTGCCCATGATGACAGTGCTCTGGTGACAGTCCACATTGTACCAGTGCCCAAGGTGACAGTGCTCATGGTGACAGTGCCCAAAGTCACAATACCCATGGTGACAGTGCCCAGGCTGACAGTTCTCAAGGTGATAGTGCCCATGGTGACAGTGCACATGGTGATACAGAGAATGGGGACAGTGCTTATGGTGACAGTGGTCATGGTTGCAGTACCCATGGTGATAGTGCTGAAACTGACAGTGCCCTTGGGGATAGTGCCCATGGTGAGTGTGCTCGTGTTAATTGTGTCCATGGTGGCAGTTCCCATTGTGAAAGTGCTCATGATGAAAGTGCCCATGTGGGTAGTTCCCATGGTGACAGTGCTCATGGTGATAGTGACCATGTTAAGAGTGCACATGGTGGCTGTGCCCTTGGTGACAGTGCCCATGATGACAGTATTCATGGTGACAGTGCTCACGGTGATAATGCCCATGGTGGCAGTGCACATGGTGGTAGTGCACATGGTGGCAGTGAAAAATGGGGACAGTTCCCATGCTGACAGTTCTCATTGTGACAATGCACACGGTCACAACCGATGCTGACACTGCTCATGGTAGCTGTACCCTTGGTGACAGTGCTCAGAGTGATAGTGCCAATGGTGGCAGTGCCCATGGTGACACTGCCCATGGTGACAATGCCCATGATGACAGTGCTCATGGTGACAGTGCTCATGTTGGCAGAGCCATAAATAAGAGTGCTCATTGTGGCAGTGCTCATGGTGTCCGTGCTCATGGTGACAGTGCCCATGATTACAGTGTTTATGGTGATAGATGTCACGGTGTCAGTGCCCACGCGGAGAGTGCCAAGGCTGACAAAGCCCAGGGTGATACTTCCCATTGTGACAGTGCCCACGGTGACAGTGCCCATGGTGACAGCACCCAGTGTGACAAGGCGCATGGTGACAGTGCTCACAGTGACAGTGCCCATGGTGACAGTGCCGATGGTGAGAGTGCCAATAGTGACAGTGCTCATGGTGAAACTGCCCACAGAGACATCGCCCATGGTGATAGTGTTCATGCTGACAACCCCACGGTGACAGTGCCAATGTTGATAGTCCCAGTGGTGACAGGTCTTACATTGAATGTGACCATGGTGTCTGTGCTCATGGTGACAGTGCTCAAGGTTATAGTCTCCATGTTGACAGTGCCGATGGTGACAATTCTCACGGTGACAGGGCCTATGGTGAAAATTCTCATAGTGACAGTGTTCACGGTGACAGTGCCCATGGTGCTATTACCCATGGTGACAGTACTCATAGTGAAACTGCCCATGTTGACACTGCCCATGGTGGCAGTGCAAAATGGTGACAGTGCCCATGGTGATATTGCTCATGGTGACATTGCTTATGGTGATAGTGTGTATGGTGAAACTGCACACAGTGACATTGCTCATGGTGACAGTGTTCATGGCGTTAGTTCCTATGGTGAATGTGACCATGGGGACAGTGCCCATAGTCACAATTCTCATGGTGTAGTGCTCACGGTGACAGTGCCCATGGTGACAATACACAGGGTGACAGTATTCATGGTGACATTGCTCATGGTGAGAGTGCCCATGTTCACAACTGTCACGGTGATAGTTCCCATGGTGACAATACCCAGGGTAACAGAGCTGATGGTAAAAGTGTTCACAGTGACAGTGCCCATGGTGACAGTACCTAAGGTGACAATTCCCATGGTGAGACTGCTCATAGACAGTGCCCATGGTGACAATACCCAGCGTGTCCTGTCCATGGTGACAGTGATCATGGTGACACATCTCATGAGGACAGTGCCATAAGTGACAGTGCTCATTGTGGCAGTGCTCATGGTGACAGTGCCCATGGTGACAGTGCCTATGGTGATAGATATCATGGTGGCTGTGCCCAGGGA
Organism: Mesoplodon mirus; assembly: GCF_964341445.2. NCBI lineage: Eukaryota > Metazoa > Chordata > Mammalia > Artiodactyla > Ziphiidae > Mesoplodon > Mesoplodon mirus. Next base: position 444,970 of record NW_028295630.1, read on the forward strand.
GACATTGCCCACGCTGACAAGACCCATGGTGATACTTCCCATTGTGACAGTGCCATCGGTGGCAGAGCCCATGGTGACAGTGCCCAAGATCACAGAGCCCATGGTGAGAGTGCTAACGGTGACTGTGCCCATGGTGACAGCACCCAGTGTGAAAATGCCCATTGTGACAGTGCTCACGGTGACCATGCCAATGGTGATAGTGCCAATAGTGAGAGTGCTCACGGTGACACTGCCCATGGACACACTGCCCATTGTGATAGTGCCCATCATGACAACCCCTCGGAGGCAGTGCCAATGGTGAGAGTCCCCGTGGTGACAGTTCTCATGGTGAAAGTGATCCTTTTGAAATTGCTCATGGTGACAGTGCTCATGGTGACAGTGCTCAAGGTGATAGTCTCCATGTTGACAGTGTGCATGGTGACTGTTCTCACGGTGACAGTGCCTATGGTGATTATGCTCTTAGTGACAGTGCTCATGGTGACAGTGCCCATGGTGACAGTGACCACGGTGACTGTTCTCACCGTGGTAGTGCCCATGGTGACAGTGTTCATGATGACAGTCCGCATTAAGGCTGTGCCCGTGGTGACATTGCTAATGGTGATAATTCTCACGGTGATAGTACGCACGTTGAAAATGACAAAGGTGACAACACCCAGGTGATAATAATCATGGTGAAAGTGCCCATGGTGGCAGTTCTCATACTGACAGTTCTTGTGACAGTGCTCATGGTGGCAGTGCTCGTGGTGACAGTGCTCTTGGTGACAGTGCTCATGGTGGCAGTGCCCATGGTGAGACTACCGATGGTGACCCTGCCCATGGTGACAGTGCACATGGTCATGGTGCCTCTGGTGGCAGTGCAATATAGTGAGAATGCCCATGATGATATTGCTCATGGTGATAGTGCCCATGGTGAGAGTGCCCATGGTTCCAGTGCTCATGGTGACAGTGCCCATTGTGACAGTGCCCTTGGTGACAGTGCACACCATGAGAGTGCCCATGGTGTCTGTGCCCATGGTGACAGTTCTTATCATGAGAGTGTTCACGGTAGCAGTGTTCATGGTAATAGTGCTCACGGAGGCATTGCCCACAATGAGAGTGCCCACGGTGAGAATACTGACTGTGACAGTGCCCATGATGACTTTTCTCTCTGTGACAGTGCCCTTGGGGACAGTTAGCACGGTGAGATTTCTCACAGTGATAGTGCACATTGTTTCAGTGCTCATAGTGACAAGACCCTAGGCGCCAGTGCCCATCATGGCATTGCTCACGGTGATATTTCTCACGGTGACAGTGCCCATGGTGATATTACCCATGGTGACAGTACTCAGTGATCAAGTGCTCATGGTGACATGGCATAAGGTGATAATGCTCACGGTGGCAGTGCAAAATGGTGACAGTGCCCATGGGGACATTGCTCATAGTGACTTTGCTTACAGTGATAGTCCTTACGGTGACAGTGTGCATGGTGACACTGCACACAGTTGCAGTGTTCATGGTGACGGTGTTCACGGTGATACTTTCCATGGTGATAGTGCCCATGGTGACACTGCACATGGTGGCAGTGAAAAATGGTGACAGTGCCCCTGTTGTCAGTTCTCATGGTGACCGTGCACATGGTGACAACCCGTGCAGACTGTACTCATGGTGACAGTACTCACGGTGACAGTTCTCATGTTTGCAGTATCCATGGTGACAGTGCTCACAGTGATAGTGCCCATGGTGAGAGTGCCCATGATGACAGGGCCCATGGTGCCATTGCCTATGGTGACAGTGCTCATGGTAACAGTGCCCAAGGTGACAGTGACCATGGTGAGAGTGCTCACACTGATGGTGCCCATGGTGACAGTGCTCATGGTGTCTGTCTACATTGTGCCAGTACCCATGGCAACAGTGCTCATGGTGACAGGGACCACAGTGAGAGAGCTCACGGTGAGAGTGCTCACGGTAATAGTGCTCATGGTGACAGTGCAAATGGTGACAATACCATGGTGACAGTACTCATGTTGAAAATACCCATGGTGGCAGTTCTCATAGCGACAGATCTCATGGTGACATTGCTCATAATAGCAGTGCCCAGGTGCCAGTGCTCGTGGTGACGGTGCTAATGGTGACAGTGCTCTTGGTGGCAGTTCCCATCGGGACAATACTGATGGTGACACTGTGCATTGTTACAGTGCCCATGGTAACCGTGTTCACGGTGATAGTGCACAACGTGACAGTGCCCATGGTGGTAGTTCACCTGGTGACAGTGCTAAATAGTGACAGTGCACATGCTGACAGTGCTCACGGTGATAGTGCCCATGGTGACAGTGCACACGGTCATAATGGGCATTGTTACAGAGTTCATGGTGACAGCACACGGTGGCAGTGGCCATGGAGACAGTGCCCACAATGACAGTGCCCATGGTGACAGTGCCGACAGTGACAGTGCCCATGGTGACACTTCTCATGGTGACAGTGCCCATGGGGACAGTTAGCATGGTGAGATTTCTAACGGTGATAGTGCCCGTTGTGCCAGTGCTCACAGTAACAATGCCCATGGGGCCAGTGCCCATAGAGTCATTCCGCACGGTCACATTTCTCACGGTGAAAGTGCCTATGGTGATCTTAACCATGGTGACACTGCACATGGTGGCAGAGCAAAATGGCGACAGTGCCCATGGTGACATTGCTCATGGTGACTTTGCTTACGGTGATAGTCCTTACAGTGACAGTACGCATGGTGACACTGCACACAGTGACAGTGTTCATGGTGAAAGTGTTCACGGTGATAGTTCCCATGGTGAGATTGTCCTGGTAACAGTGCCCATAGTCACAATTCTCATGGTGTAGTGCTCACAGTGACAGTGCCCATGGTGTCATGCCCATGGTGACAGTGCTCATGGTGACAGTGCTCATGTTGGCAGAGCCATAAATAAGAGTGCTCATTGTGGCAGTGCTCATGGTGTCCGTGCTCATGGTGACAGTGCCCATGATTACAGTGTTTATGGTGATAGATGTCACGGTGTCAGTGCCCACGCGGAGAGTGCCAAGGCTGACAAAGCCCAGGGTGATACTTCCCATTGGGACAGTGCCCACGGTGACAGTGCCCATGGTGACAGCACCCAGTGTGACAAGGCGCATGGTGACAGTGCTCACGGTGACAGTGCCCATGGTGACAGTGCCGATGGTGAGAGTGCCAATAGTGACAGTGCTCATGGTGAAACTGCCCACAGAGACATCGCCCATGGTGATAGTGTTCATGGTGACAACCCCACGGTGACAGTGCCAATGTTGATAGTCCCAGTGGTGACAGGTCTTACATTGAATGTGACCATGGTGTCTGTGCTCATGGTGACAGTGCTCAAGGTTATAGTCTCCATGTTGACAGTGCCGATGGTGACAATTCTCACGGTGACAGGGCCTATGGTGAAAATTCTCATAGTGACAGTGTTCACGGTGACAGTGCCCATGGTGCTATTACCCATGGTGACAGTTCTCATAGTGAAACTGCCCATGTTGACACTGCCCATGGTGGCAGTGCAAAATGGTGACAGTGCCCATGGTGATATTGCTCATGGTGACATTGCTTATGGTGATAGTGTGTATGGTGAAACTGCACACAGGGACATTGCTCATGGTGACAGTGTTCATGGCGTTAGTTCCTATCGTGAATGTGACCATGGGGACAGTGCCCATAGTCACAATTCTCATGGTGTAGTGCTCACGGTGACAGTGCCCATGGTGACAATACACAGGGTGACAGTATTCATGGTGACATTGCTCATGGTGAGAGTGCCCATGTTCACAACTGTCACGGTGATAGTTCCCATGGTGACAATACCCAGGGTAACAGAGCTGATGGTAAAAGTGTTCACGGTGACAGTGCCCATGGTGACAGTACCTAAGGTGACAATTCCCATGGTGAGACTGCTCATAGACAGTGCCCATGGTGACAATACCCAGCGTGTCCTGTCCATGGTGACAGTGATCATGGTGACACATCTCATGAGGACAGTGCCATAAGTGACAGTGCTCATGGTGACAGTGCCCATGGTGACAGTGCCTATGGTGATAGATATCATGGTGGCTGTGCCCAGGGAGACATTGCCCACGCTGACAAGACCCATGGTGATACTTCCCATTGTGACAGTGCCATCGGTGGCAGAGCCCATGGTGACAGTGCCCAAGATCACAGAGCCCATGGTGAGAGTGCTAACGGTGACTGTGCCCATGGTGACAGCACCCAGTGTGAAAATGCCCATTGTGACAGTGCTCATGGTGACCTTGCCAATGGTGATAGTGCCAATAGTGAGAGTGCTCACGGTGACACTGCCCATGGACACACTGCCCATTGTGATAGTGCCCATCATGACAACCCCTCGGAGGCAGTGCCAATGGTGAGAGTCCCCGTGGTGACAGTTCTCATGGTGAAAGTGATCCTTTTGAAATTGCTCATGGTGACAGTGCTCATGGTGACAGTGCTCAAGGTGATAGTCTCCATGTTGACAGTGTGCATGGTGACTGTTCTCACGGTGACAGTGCCTATGGTGATTATGCTCTTAGTGACAGTGCTCATGGTGACAGTGCCCATGGTGACAGTGACCACGGTGACTGTTCTCACCGTGGTAGTGCCCATGGTGACAGTGTTCATGATGACAGTCCGCATTAAGGCTGTGCCCGTGGTGACATTGCTAATGGTGATAATTCTCACGGTGATAGTACGCACGTTGAAAATGACAAAGGTGACAACACCCAGGTGATAATAATCATGGTGAAAGTGCCCATGGTGTCAGTTCTCATACTGACAGTTCTTGTGACAGTGCTCATGGTGGCAGTGCTCGTGGTGACAGTGCTCTTGGTGACAGTGCTCATGGTGGCAGTGCCCATGGTGAGACTACCGATGGTGACCCTGCCCATGGTGACAGTGCACATGGTCATGGTGCCTCTGGTGGCAGTGCAATATAGTGAGAATGCCCATGATGATATTGCTCATGGTGATAGTGCCCATGGTGAGAGTGCCCATGGTTCCAGTGCTCATGGTGACAGTGCCCATTGTGACAGTGCCCTTGGTGACAGTGCACACCATGAGAGTGCCCATGGTGTCTGTGCCCATGGTGACAGTTCTTATCATGAGAGTGTTCACGGTAGCAGTGTTCATGGTAATAGTGCTCACGGAGGCATTGCCCACAATGAGAGTGCCCACGGTGAGAATACTGACTGTGACAGTGCCCATGATGACTTTTCTCTCTGTGACAGTGCCCTTGGGGACAGTTAGCACGGTGAGATTTCTCACAGTGATAGTGCACATTGTTTCAGTGCTCATAGTGACAAGACCCTAGGTGCCAGTGCCCATCATGGCATTGCTCACGGTGATATTTCTCACGGTGACAGTGCCCATGGTGATATTACCCATGGTGACAGTACTCAGTGATCAAGTGCTCATGGTGACATGGCATAAGGTGATAATGCTCACGGTGGCAGTGCAAAATGGTGACAGTGCCCATGGGGACATTGCTTAATGTGATAGTCCTTGTGGTGACATTGTGCATGGTGACATTGCCCACCATGACAGTGCTCTTGTTGACAGTGCTCATGGTGATAGTGCCAATGTTGGAAGTGCCCATCGTGAAAGTGTCCATGGTGACAGTTCTTATGATGAGAGTGGTCAGAGTGGCAGTGCTCATGGTGAAAGTGCCCATGGTGACACAGCCCACGGTGACAGTGTCCATAGTTATAGTGTCCATGGTGACAGTACTAACAGTGAAATTGTCCATGGGGACACTGCCCATGGTGAAAGTGCCCATGGTCACAACACTCACGGTGATAGTGCTCACGGTGAGAGTGGCCATGGTGACAGTGACCACGGTGACAGTTCTAATGGTGATACTGCCCATGATGACAGTGCTCTGGTGACAGTCCACATTGTACCAGTGCCCAAGGTGACAGTGCTCATGGTGACAGTGCCCAAAGTCACAATACCCATGGTGACAGTGCCCAGGCTGACAGTTCTCAAGGTGATAGTGCCCATGGTGACAGTGCACATGGTGATACAGAGAATGGGGACAGTGCTTATGGTGACAGTGGTCATGGTTGCAGTACCCATGGTGATAGTGCTGAAACTGACAGTGCCCTTGGGGATAGTGCCCATGGTGAGTGTGCTCGTGTTAATTGTGTCCATGGTGGCAGTTCCCATTGTGAAAGTGCTCATGATGACAGTGCCCATGTGGGTAGTTCCCATGGTGACAGTGCTCATGGTGATAGTGACCATGTTAACAGTGCACATGGTGGCTGTGCCCTTGGTGACAGTGCCCATGATGACAGTATTCATGGTGACAGTGCTCACGGTGATAATGCCCATGGTGGCAGTGCACATGGTGGTAGTGCACATGGTGGCAGTGAAAAATGGTGACAGTTCCCATGCTGACAGTTCTCATTGTGACAATGCACACGGTCACAACCGATGCTGACACTGCTCATGGTAGCTGTACCCTTGGTGACAGTGCTCAGAGTGATAGTGCCCATGGTGGCAGTGCCCATGGTGACACTGCCCATGGTGACAATGCCCATGATGACAGTGCTCATGGTGACAGTGCTCATGTTGGCAGAGCCATAAATAAGAGTGCTCATTGTGGCAGTGCTCATGGTGTCCGTGCTCATGGTGACAGTGCCCATGATTACAGTGTTTATGGTGATAGATGTCACGGTGTCAGTGCCCACGCGGAGAGTGCCAAGGCTGACAAAGCCCAGGGTGATACTTCCCATTGTGACAGTGCCCACGGTGACAGTGCCCATGGTGACAGCACCCAGTGTGACAAGGCGCATGGTGACAGTGCTCACGGTGACAGTGCCCATGGTGACAGTGCCGATGGTGAGAGTGCCAATAGTGACAGTGCTCATGGTGAAACTGCCCACAGAGACATCGCCCATGGTGATAGTGTTCATGGTGACAACCCCACGGTGACAGTGCCAATGTTGATAGTCCCAGTGGTGACAGGTCTTACATTGAATGTGACCATGGTGTCTGTGCTCATGGTGACAGAGCTCAAGGTTATAGTCTCCATGTTGACAGTGCCGATGGTGACAATTCTCACGGTGACAGGGCCTATGGTGAAAATTCTCATAGTGACAGTGTTCACGGTGACAGTGCCCATGGTGCTATTACCCATGGTGACAGTTCTCATAGTGAAACTGCCCATGTTGACACTGCCCATGGTGGCAGTGCAAAATGGTGACAGTGCCCATGGTGATATTGCTCATGGTGACATTGCTTATGGTGATAGTGTGTATGGTGAAACTGCACACAGTGACATTGCTCATGGTGACAGTGTTCATGGCGTTAGTTCCTATCGTGAATGTGACCATGGGGACAGTGCCCATAGTCACAATTCTCATGGTGTAGTGCTCACGGTGACAGTGCCCATGGTGACAATACACAGGGTGACAGTATTCATGGTGACATTGCTCATGGTGAGAGTGCCCATGTTCACAACTGTCACGGTGATAGTTCCCATGGTGACAATACCCAGGGTAACAGAGCTGATGGTAAAAGTGTTCACGGTGACAGTGCCCATGGTGACAGTACCTAAGGTGACAATTCCCATGGTGAGACTGCTCATAGACAGTGCCCATGGTGACAATACCCAGCGTGTCCTGTCCATGGTGACAGTGATCATGGTGACACATCTCATGAGGACAGTGCCATAAGTGACAGTGCTCATTGTGGCAGTGCTCATGGTGACAGTGCCCATGGTGACAGTGCCTATGGTGATAGATATCATGGTGGCTGTGCCCAGGGAGACATTGTCCACGCTGACAAGACCCATGGTGATACTTCCCATTGTGACAGTGCCATCGGTGGCAGAGCCCATGGTGACAGTGCCCAAGATCACAGAGCCCATGGTGAGAGTGCTAACGGTGACTGTGCCCATGGTGACAGCACCCAGTGTGAAAATGCCCATTGTGACAGTGCTCACGGTGACCATGCCAATGGTGATAGTGCCAATAGTGAGAGTGCTCACGGTGACACTGCCCATGGACACACTGCCCATTGTGATAGTGCCCATCATGACAACCCCTCGGAGGCAGTGCCAATGGTGAGAGTCCCCGTGGTGACAGTTCTCATGGTGAAAGTGATCCTTTTGAAATTGCTCATGGTGACAGTGCTCATGGTGACAGTGCTCAAGGTGATAGTCTCCATGTTGACAGTGTGCATGGTGACTGTTCTCACGGTGACAGTGCCTATGGTGATTATGCTCTTAGTGACAGTGCTCATGGTGACAGTGCCCATGGTGACAGTGACCACGGTGACTGTTCTCACCGTGGTAGTGCCCATGGTGACAGTGTTCATGATGACAGTCCGCATTAAGGCTGTGCCCGTGGTGACATTGCTAATGGTGATAATTCTCACGGTGATAGTACGCACGTTGAAAATGACAAAGGTGACAACACCCAGGTGATAATAATCATGGTGAAAGTGCCCATGGTGGCAGTTCTCATACTGACAGTTCTTGTGACAGTGCTCATGGTGGCAGTGCTCGTGGTGACAGTGCTCTTGGTGACAGTGCTCATGGTGGCAGTGCCCATGGTGAGACTACCGATGGTGACCCTGCCCATGGTGACAGTGCACATGGTCATGGTGCCTCTGGTGGCAGTGCAATATAGTGAGAATGCCCATGATGATATTGCTCATGGTGATAGTGCCCATGGTGAGAGTGCCCATGGTTCCAGTGCTCATGGTGACAGTGCCCATTGTGACAGTGCCCTTGGTGACAGTGCACACCATGAGAGTGCCCATGGTGTCTGTGCCCATGGTGACAGTTCTTATCATGAGAGTGTTCACGGTAGCAGTGTTCATGGTAATAGTGCTCACGGAGGCATTGCCCACAATGAGAGTGCCCACGGTGAGAATACTGACTGTGACAGTGCCCATGATGACTTTTCTCTCTGTGACAGTGCCCTTGGGGACAGTTAGCACAGTGAGATTTCTCACAGTGATAGTGCACATTGTTTCAGTGCTCATAGTGACAAGACCCTAGGCGCCAGTGCCCATCATGGCATTGCTCACGGTGATATTTCTCACGGTGACAGTGCCCATGGTGATATTACCCATGGTGACAGTACTCAGTGATCAAGTGCTCATGGTGACATGGCATAAGGTGATAATGCTCACGGTGGCAGTGCAAAATGGTGACAGTGCCCATGGGGACATTGCTTAATGTGATAGTCCTTGTGGTGACATTGTGCATGGTGACATTGCCCACCATGACAGTGCTCTTGTTGACAGTGCTCATGGTGATAGTGCCAATGTTGGAAGTGCCCATCGTGAAAGTGTCCATGGTGACAGTTCTTATGATGAGAGTGGTCAGAGTGGCAGTGCTCATGGTGAAAGTGCCCATGGTGACAGAGCCCACGGTGACAGTGTCCATAGTTATAGTGTCCATGGTGACAGTACTAACAGTGAAATTGTCCATGGGGACACTGCCCATGGTGAAAGTGCCCATGGTCACAACACTCACGGTGATAGTGCTCACGGTGAGAGTGGCCATGGTGACAGTGACCACGGTGACAGTTCTAATGGTGATACTGCCCATGATGACAGTGCTCATGGTGACAGTCCACATTGTACCAGTGCCCAAGGTGACAGTGCTCATGGTGACAGTGCCCAAAGTCACAATACCCATGGTGACAGTGCCCAGGCTGACAGTTCTCAAGGTGATAGTGCCCATGGTGACAGTGCCCATGGTGATACAGAGAATGGGGACAGTGCTTATGGTGACAGTGGTCATGGTTGCAGTACCCATGGTGATAGTGCTGAAACTGACAGTGCCCTTGGGGATAGTGCCCATGGTGAGTGTGCTCGTGTTAATTGTGTCCATGGTGGCAGTTCCCATTGTGAAAGTGCTCATGATGACAGTGCCCATGTGGGTAGTTCCCATGGTGACAGTGCTCATGGTGATAGTGACCATGTTAAGAGTGCACATGGTGGCTGTGCCCTTGGTGACAGTGCCCATGATGACAGTATTCATGGTGACAGTGCTCACGGTGATAATGCCCATGGTGGCAGTGCACATGGTGGTAGTGCACATGGTGGCAGTGAAAAATGGGGACAGTTCCCATGCTGACAGTTCTCATTGTGACAATGCACACAGTCACAACCGATGCTGACACTGCTCATGGTAGCTGTACCCTTGGTGACAGTGCTCAGAGTGATAGTGCCCATGGTGGCAGTGTCCATGGTGACACTGCCCATGGTGACAATGCCCATGATGACAGTGCCCATGGAGTCAGTGCCCACGGAGCCATTGCCTATGGTAACAGTGCTCACAGTGACAGTACCCATGGTAACAGTGACCATGGTGAGAGTGCTCATGGTGATAGTGTCTATGGTGACAGATCACACTGTGACAGTCCGCATTGTGCCAGTACCAATAGTGACAGTACCCATGGTGACATTGACCACGGTGAGAGTGATCACGGTGCTAGTGCTCACAGTAATAGTGCTCATGGTGACAGTGCCGACAGTGAAGGTGCTCACGGTGACAGTGCCTCTGGTGATAGTGCCCATGGTGAGAGTCAGCCCATTGATAGTGTCCATGGTGGCAGTTCCCATTGTGAAAATGCTCATGATGACATTGCCCATGTTGGTAGTCCCCATGGTGACAGTGCTCACGGTGATAGTGACCTTGGTAACTGTGCACATGGTGGCCGTGCCCTTGGTGACAGTGCCAATGATGACAGTACTCATGGTGACAGTTCTCACGGTGATAGTGCCCATGGTGATATTGCACATGGTGGCAGTGAAAAATGGTGACAGTGCCCATGTTGACAGTTCTCATGGTGACAGTGCACACGGTGACAACCCATGCAGACAGTACTCACGGTGACAGTTCTCATGGTTGCAGTACCCATGGTGACAGTGCTCACAGTGATACTGCCCATGGTGGCAGTGCCCATGGTGACAGTGCCCATGGTGACACTGCCCATGATGACAGTGCCCATGGTGAAAGTTCCCACGGCGCCATTGCCTATGGTGACAGTGCTCATGGTAACAGTGCCCATGGTGACAGTGACCATGGTGAGAGTGCTCACACTGATAGTGCCCATGGTGACAGGGCTCATGGTGCCAGTCCGCATTGTGCCAGTACCCATGGCGACAGTGCTCATGGTGACACTGACCACAGTGAGAGTGCTCACTGTGATAGAGCTCACGGTAATAGTGCTCATGGTGACAGTGAAAATGGTGACAATACCCATGGTGACAGTACTCATGTTGAAAATACCCATGGTGGCAGTTCTCATGGTGACAGTGCTCATAATAGCAGTGCCCAAGGTGGCAGTCCTCGTGGTGACAGTGCTAATGGTGACAGTGCTCTTGGTGGCAGTTCCCATGGGGACATTACCGATGGTGACCCTGTGCATTGTTACAGTGCCCATGGTAACCGTGCTCACGGTGGTAGTGCACATCGTGACAGTGCCCATGGTGGCAGTTCACCTGGTGACAGTGCTAAATCGTGACAGTGCACATGCTGACAGTGCTCACGGTTATAGTGCCCATGGTGACAGTGCCCACGGTGATAATGGGTATTATTACAGTGTTCATCTTGACAGAGCCCAAGTTGGCAGTGGCCATGGTGACAGTGCCCACAATGACAGTGCCCATGGTAACAGTGCCGACAGTGACAGTGCCCATGGTGACACTTCTCACAGTGAATGTGCCCATGGGGACAGTTACCATGATGAGATTTCTCACGGTGATAGTGCCCGTTGTGACAGTGCTCACACTGACAATGCCCATGGTGCCACTGCCCATAGAGACATTCCGCACGGTCACTTTTCTCACGGTGAAAGTACCTATGGTGACACTGCACCTGGTGGCAGTGCAAAATGGTGACAGTGCCCATGGTGACATTGCTCATAGTGACTTTGCTTACAGTGATAGTCCTTACGGTGACAGTGTGCACAGTGACACTGCACACAGTTGCAGTGTTCATGGTGACAGTGTTCACGGTGATACTTTCCATGGTGATAGTGCCCATGGTGACACTGCACATGGTGGCAGTGAAAAATGGTGACAGTGCCCCTGTTGTCAGTTCTCATGGTGACCGTGCACATGGTGACAACCCGTGCAGACTGTACTCATGGTGACAGTACTCACGGTGACAGTTCTCATGTTTGCAGTATCCATGGTGACAGTGCTCACAGTGATAGTGCCCATGGTGAGAGTGCCCATGATGACAGGGCCCATGGTGCCATTGCCTATGGTGACAGTGCTCATGGTAACAGTGCCCAAGGTGACAGTGACCATGGTGAGAGTGCTCACACTGATGGTGCCCATGGTGACAGTGCTCATGGTGTCTGTCTACATTGTGCCAGTACCCATGGCAACAGTGCTCATGGTGACAGGGACCACAGTGAGAGAGCTCACGGTGAGAGTGCTCACGGTAATAGTGCTCATGGTGACAGTGCAAATGGTGACAATACCATGGTGACAGTACTCATGTTGAAAATACCCATGGTGGCAGTTCTCATAGCGACAGATCTCATGGTGACATTGCTCATAATAGCAGTGCCCAGGTGCCAGTGCTCGTGGTGACGGTGCTAATGGTGACAGTGCTCTTGGTGGCAGTTCCCATCGGGACAATACTGATGGTGACACTGTGCATTGTTACAGTGCCCATGGTAACCGTGTTCACGGTGATAGTGCACATCGTGACAGTGCCCATGGTGGTAGTTCACCTGGTGACAGTGCTAAATAGTGACAGTGCACATGCTGACAGTGCTCACGGTGATAGTGCCCATGGTGACAGTGCACACGGTCATAATGGGCATTGTTACAGAGTTCATGGTGACAGCACACGGTGGCAGTGGCCATGGAGACAGTGCCCACAATGACAGTGCCCATGGTGACAGTGCCGACAGTGACAGTGCCCATGGTGACACTTCTCATGGTGACAGTGCCCATGGGGACAGTTAGCATGGTGAGATTTCTAACGGTGATAGTGCCCGTTGTGCCAGTGCTCACAGTAACAATGCCCATGGGGCCAGTGCCCATAGAGTCATTCCGCACGGTCACATTTCTCACGGTGAAAGTGCCTATGGTGATATTAACCATGGTGACACTGCACATGGTGGCAGAGCAAAATGGTGACAGTGCCCATGGTGACATTGCTCATGGTGACTTTGCTTACGGTGATAGTCCTTACAGTGACAGTACGCATGGTGACACTGCACACAGTGACAGTGTTCATGGTGAAAGTGTTCACGGTGATAGTTCCCATGGTGAGATTGTCCTGGTAACAGTGCACATAGTCACAATTCTCATGGTGTAGTGCTCACAGTGACAGTGCCCATGGTGTCATGCCCATGGTGACAGTGCTCATGGTGACAGTGCTCATGTTGGCAGAGCCATAAATAAGAGTGCTCATTGTGGCAGTGCTCATGGTGTCCGTGCTCATGGTGACAGTGCCCATGATTACAGTGTTTATGGTGATAGATGTCACGGTGTCAGTGCCCACGCGGAGAGTGCCAAGGCTGACAAAGCCCAGGGTGATACTTCCCATTGTGACAGTGCCCACGGTGACAGTGCCCATGGTGACAGCACCCAGTGTGACAAGGCGCATGGTGACAGTGCTCACGGTGACAGTGCCCATGGTGACAGTGCCGATGGTGAGAGTGCCAATAGTGACAGTGCTCATGGTGAAACTGCCCACAGAGACATCGCCCATGGTGATAGTGTTCATGGTGACAACCCCACGGTGACAGTGCCAATGTTGATAGTCCCAGTGGTGACAGGTCTTACACTGAATGTGACCATGGTGTCTGTGCTCATGGTGACAGTGCTCAAGGTTATAGTCTCCATGTTGACAGTGCCGATGGTGACAATTCTCACGGTGACAGGGCCTATGGTGAAAATTCTCATAGTGACAGTGTTCACGGTGACAGTGCCCATGGTGCTATTACCCATGGTGACAGTTCTCATAGTGAAACTGCCCATGTTGACACTGCCCATGGTGGCAGTGCAAAATGGTGACAGTGCCCATGGTGATATTGCTCATGGTGACATTGCTTATGGTGATAGTGTGTATGGTGAAACTGCACACAGTGACATTGCTCATGGTGACAGTGTTCATGGCGTTAGTTCCTATGGTGAATGTGACCATGGGGACAGTGCCCATAGTCACAATTCTCATGGGGTAGTGCTCACGGTGACAGTGCCCATGGTGACAATACACAGGGTGACAGTATTCATGGTGACATTGCTCATGGTGAGAGTGCCCATGTTCACAACTGTCACGGTGATAGTTCCCATGGTGACAATACCCAGGGTAACAGAGCTGATGGTAAAAGTGTTCACGGTGACAGTGCCCATGGTGACAGTACCTAAGGTGACAATTCCCATGGTGAGACTGCTCATAGACAGTGCCCATGGTGACAATACCCAGCGTGTCCTGTCCATGGTGACAGTGATCATGGTGACACATCTCATGAGGACAGTGCCATAAGTGACAGTGCTCATGGTGACAGTGCCCATGGTGACAGTGCCTATGGTGATAGATATCATGGTGGCTGTGCCCAGGGAGACATTGCCCACGCTGACAAGACCCATGGTGATACTTCCCATTGTGACAGTGCCATCGGTGGCAGAGCCCATGGTGACAGTGCCCAAGATCACAGAGCCCATGGTGAGAGTGCTAACGGTGACTGTGCCCATGGTGACAGCACCCAGTGTGAAAATGCCCATTGTGACAGTGCTCACGGTGACCATGCCAATGGTGATAGTGCCAATAGTGAGAGTGCTCACGGTGACACTGCCCATGGACACACTGCCCATTGTGATAGTGCCCATCATGACAACCCCTCGGAGGCAGTGCCAATGGTGAGAGTCCCCGTGGTGACAGTTCTCATGGTGAAAGTGATCCTTTTGAAATTGCTCATGGTGACAGTGCTCATGGTGACAGTGCTCAAGGTGATAGTCTCCATGTTGACAGTGTGCATGGTGACTGTTCTCACGGTGACAGTGCCTATGGTGATTATGCTCTTAGTGACAGTGCTCATGGTGACAGTGCCCATGGTGACAGTGACCACGGTGACTGTTCTCACCGTGGTAGTGCCCATGGTGACAGTGTTCATGATGACAGTCCGCATTAAGGCTATGCCCGTGGTGACATTGCTAATGGTGATAATTCTCACGGTGATAGTACGCACGTTGAAAATGACAAAGGTGACAACACCCAGGTGATAATAATCATGGTGAAAGTGCCCATGGTGGCAGTTCTCATACTGACAGTTCTTGTGACAGTGCTCATGGTGGCAGTGCTCGTGGTGACAGTGCTCTTGGTGACAGTGCTCATGGTGGCAGTGCCCATGGTGAGACTACCGATGGTGACCCTGCCCATGGTGACAGTGCACATGGTCATGGTGCCTCTGGTGGCAGTGCAATATAGTGAGAATGCCCATGATGATATTGCTCATGGTGATAGTGCCCATGGTGAGAGTGCCCATGGTTCCAGTGCTCATGGTGACAGTGCCCATTGTGACAGTGCCCTTGGTGACAGTGCACACCATGAGAGTGCCCATGGTGTCTGTGCCCATGGTGACAGTTCTTATCATGAGAGTGTTCACGGTAGCAGTGTTCATGGTAATAGTGCTCACGGAGGCATTGCCCACAATGAGAGTGCCCACGGTGAGAATACTGACTGTGACAGTGCCCATGATGACTTTTCTCTCTGTGACAGTGCCCTTGGGGACAGTTAGCACGGTGAGATTTCTCACAGTGATAGTGCACATTGTTTCAGTGCTCATAGTGACAAGACCCTAGGCGCCAGTGCCCATCATGGCATTGCTCACGGTGATATTTCTCACGGTGATAGTGCCCATGGTGATATTACCCATGGTGACAGTACTCAGTGATCAAGTGCTCATGGTGACATGGCATAAGGTGATAATGCTCACGGTGGCAGTGCAAAATGGTGACAGTGCCCATGGGGACATTGCTCATAGTGACTTTGCTTACAGTGATAGTCCTTACGGTGACAGTGTGCATGGTGACACTGCACACAGTTGCAGTGTTCATGGTGACGGTGTTCACGGTGATACTTTCCATGGTGATAGTGCCCATGGTGACACTGCACATGGTGGCAGTGAAAAATGGTGACAGTGCCCCTGTTGTCAGTTCTCATGGTGACCGTGCACATGGTGACAACCCGTGCAGACTGTACTCATGGTGACAGTACTCACGGTGACAGTTCTCATGTTTGCAGTATCCATGGTGACAGTGCTCACAGTGATAGTGCCCATGGTGAGAGTGCCCATGATGACAGGGCCCATGGTGCCATTGCCTATGGTGACAGTGCTCATGGTAACAGTGCCCAAGGTGACAGTGACCATGGTGAGAGTGCTCACACTGATGGTGCCCATGGTGACAGTGCTCATGGTGTCTGTCTACATTGTGCCAGTACCCATGGCAACAGTGCTCATGGTGACAGGGACCACAGTGAGAGAGCTCACGGTGAGAGTGCTCACGGTAATAGTGCTCATGGTGACAGTGCAAATGGTGACAATACCATGGTGACAGTACTCATGTTGAAAATACCCATGGTGGCAGTTCTCATAGCGACAGATCTCATGGTGACATTGCTCATAATAGCAGTGCCCAGGTGCCAGTGCTCGTGGTGACGGTGCTAATGGTGACAGTGCTCTTGGTGGCAGTTCCCATCGGGACAATACTGATGGTGACACTGTGCATTGTTACAGTGCCCATGGTAACCGTGTTCACGGTGATAGTGCACAACGTGACAGTGCCCATGGTGGTAGTTCACCTGGTGACAGTGCTAAATAGTGACAGTGCACATGCTGACAGTGCTCACGGTGATAGTGCCCATGGTGACAGTGCACACGGTCATAATGGGCATTGTTACAGAGTTCATGGTGACAGCACACGGTGGCAGTGGCCATGGAGACAGTGCCCACAATGACAGTGCCCATGGTGACAGTGCCGACAGTGACAGTGCCCATGGTGACACTTCTCATGGTGACAGTGCCCATGGGGACAGTTAGCATGGTGAGATTTCTAACGGTGATAGTGCCCGTTGTGCCAGTGCTCACAGTAACAATGCCCATGGGGCCAGTGCCCATAGAGTCATTCCGCACGGTCACATTTCTCACGGTGAAAGTGCCTATGGTGATATTAACCATGGTGACACTGCACATGGTGGCAGAGCAAAATGGCGACAGTGCCCATGGTGACATTGCTCATGGTGACTTTGCTTACGGTGATAGTCCTTACAGTGACAGTACGCATGGTGACACTGCACACAGTGACAGTGTTCATGGTGAAAGTGTTCACGGTGATAGTTCCCATGGTGAGATTGTCCTGGTAACAGTGCCCATAGTCACAATTCTCATGGTGTAGTGCTCACAGTGACAGTGCCCATGGTGTCATGCCCATGGTGACAGTGCTCATGGTGACAGTGCTCATGTTGGCAGAGCCATAAATAAGAGTGCTCATTGTGGCAGTGCTCATGGTGTCCGTGCTCATGGTGACAGTGCCCATGATTACAGTGTTTATGGTGATAGATGTCACGGTGTCAGTGCCCACGCGGAGAGTGCCAAGGCTGACAAAGCCCAGGGTGATACTTCCCATTGTGACAGTGCCCACGGTGACAGTGCCCATGGTGACAGCACCCAGTGTGACAAGGCGCATGGTGACAGTGCTCACGGTGACAGTGCCCATGGTGATAGTGCCGATGGTGAGAGTGCCAATAGTGACAGTGCTCATGGTGAAACTGCCCACAGAGACATCGCCCATGGTGATAGTGTTCATGGTGACAACCCCACGGTGACAGTGCCAATGTTGATAGTCCCAGTGGTGACAGGTCTTACATTGAATGTGACCATGGTGTCTGTGCTCATGGTGACAGTGCTCAAGGTTATAGTCTCCATGTTGACAGTGCCGATGGTGACAATTCTCACGGTGACAGGGCCTATGGTGAAAATTCTCATAGTGACAGTGTTCACGGTGACAGTGCCCATGGTGCTATTACCCATGGTGACAGTTCTCATAGTGAAACTGCCCATGTTGACACTGCCCATGGTGGCAGTGCAAAATGGTGACAGTGCCCATGGTGATATTGCTCATGGTGACATTGCTTATGGTGATAGTGTGTATGGTGAAACTGCACACAGTGACATTGCTCATGGTGACAGTGTTCATGGCGTTAGTTCCTATGGTGAATGTGACCATGGGGACAGTGCCCATAGTCACAATTCTCATGGTGTAGTGCTCACGGTGACAGTGCCCATGGTGACAATACACAGGGTGACAGTATTCATGGTGACATTGCTCATGGTGAGAGTGCCCATGTTCACAACTGTCACGGTGATAGTTCCCATGGTGACAATACCCAGGGTAACAGAGCTGATGGTAAAAGTGTTCACGGTGACAGTGCCCATGGTGACAGTACCTAAGGTGACAATTCCCATGGTGAGACTGCTCATAGACAGTGCCCATGGTGACAATACCCAGCGTGTCCTGTCCATGGTGACAGTGATCATGGTGACACATCTCATGAGGACAGTGCCATAAGTGACAGTGCTCATGGTGACAGTGCCCATGGTGACAGTGCCTATGGTGATAGATATCATGGTGGCTGTGCCCAGGGAGACATTGCCCACGCTGACAAGACCCATGGTGATACTTCCCATTGTGACAGTGCCATCGGTGGCAGAGCCCATGGTGACAGTGCCCAAGATCACAGAGCCCATGGTGAGAGTGCTAACGGTGACTGTGCCCATGGTGACAGCACCCAGTGTGAAAATGCCCATTGTGACAGTGCTCACGGTGACCATGCCAATGGTGATAGTGCCAATAGTGAGAGTGCTCACGGTGACACTGCCCATGGACACACTGCCCATTGTGATAGTGCCCATCATGACAACCCCTCGGAGGCAGTGCCAATGGTGAGAGTCCCCGTGGTGACAGTTCTCATGGTGAAAGTGATCCTTTTGAAATTGCTCATGGTGACAGTGCTCATGGTGACAGTGCTCAAGGTGATAGTCTCCATGTTGACAGTGTGCATGGTGACTGTTCTCACGGTGACAGTGCCTATGGTGATTATGCTCTTAGTGACAGTGCTCATGGTGACAGTGCCCATGGTGACAGTGACCACGGTGACTGTTCTCACCGTGGTAGTGCCCATGGTGACAGTGTTCATGATGACAGTCCGCATTAAGGCTGTGCCCGTGGTGACATTGCTAATGGTGATAATTCTCACGGTGATAGTACGCACGTTGAAAATGACAAAGGTGACAACACCCAGGTGATAATAATCATGGTGAAAGTGCCCATGGTGGCAGTTCTCATACTGACAGTTCTTGTGACAGTGCTCATGGTGGCAGTGCTCGTGGTGACAGTGCTCTTGGTGACAGTGCTCATGGTGGCAGTGCCCATGGTGAGACTACCGATGGTGACCCTGCCCATGGTGACAGTGCACATGGTCATGGTGCCTCTGGTGGCAGTGCAATATAGTGAGAATGCCCATGATGATATTGCTCATGGTGATAGTGCCCATGGTGAGAGTGCCCATGGTTCCAGTGCTCATGGTGACAGTGCCCATTGTGACAGTGCCCTTGGTGACAGTGCACACCATGAGAGTGCCCATGGTGTCTGTGCCCATGGTGACAGTTCTTATCATGAGAGTGTTCACGGTAGCAGTGTTCATGGTAATAGTGCTCACGGAGGCATTGCCCACAATGAGAGTGCCCACGGTGAGAATACTGACTGTGACAGTGCCCATGATGACTTTTCTCTCTGTGACAGTGCCCTTGGGGACAGTTAGCACGGTGAGATTTCTCACAGTGATAGTGCACATTGTTTCAGTGCTCATAGTGACAAGACCCTAGGCGCCAGTGCCCATCATGGCATTGCTCACGGTGATATTTCTCACGGTGACAGTGCCCATGGTGATATTACCCATGGTGACAGTACTCAGTGATCAAGTGCTCATGGTGACATGGCATAAGGTGATAATGCTCACGGTGGCAGTGCAAAATGGTGACAGTGCCCATGGGGACATTGCTTAATGTGATAGTCCTTGTGGTGACATTGTGCATGGTGACATTGCCCACCATGACAGTGCTCTTGTTGACAGTGCTCATGGTGATAGTGCCAATGTTGGAAGTGCCCATCGTGAAAGTGTCCATGGTGACAGTTCTTATGATGAGAGTGGTCAGAGTGGCAGTGCTCATGGTGAAAGTGCCCATGGTGACAGAGCCCACGGTGACAGTGTCCATAGTTATAGTGTCCATGGTGACAGTACTAACAGTGAAATTGTCCATGGGGACACTGCCCATGGTGAAAGTGCCCATGGTCACAACACTCACGGTGATAGTGCTCACGGTGAGAGTGGCCATGGTGACAGTGACCACGGTGACAGTTCTAATGGTGATACTGCCCATGATGACAGTGCTCTGGTGACAGTCCACATTGTACCAGTGCCCAAGGTGACAGTGCTCATGGTGACAGTGCCCAAAGTCACAATACCCATGGTGACAGTGCCCAGGCTGACAGTTCTCAAGGTGATAGTGCCCATGGTGACAGTGCACATGGTGATACAGAGAATGGGGACAGTGCTTATGGTGACAGTGGTCATGGTTGCAGTACCCATGGTGATAGTGCTGAAACTGACAGTGCCCTTGGGGATAGTGCCCATGGTGAGTGTGCTCGTGTTAATTGTGTCCATGGTGGCAGTTCCCATTGTGAAAGTGCTCATGATGACAGTGCCCATGTGGGTAGTTCCCATGGTGACAGTGCTCATGGTGATAGTGACCATGTTAACAGTGCACATGGTGGCTGTGCCCTTGGTGACAGTGCCCATGATGACAGTATTCATGGTGACAGTGCTCACGGTGATAATGCCCATGGTGGCAGTGCACATGGTGGTAGTGCACATGGTGGCAGTGAAAAATGGTGACAGTTCCCATGCTGACAGTTCTCACTGTGACAATGCACACGGTCACAACCGATGCTGACACTGCTCATGGTAGCTGTACCCTTGGTGACAGTGCTCAGAGTGATAGTGCCCATGGTGGCAGTGCCCATGGTGACACTGCCCATGGTGACAATGCCCATGATGACAGTGCTCATGGTGACAGTGCTCATGTTGGCAGAGCCATAAATAAGAGTGCTCATTGTGGCAGTGCTCATGGTGTCCGTGCTCATGGTGACAGTGCCCATGATTACAGTGTTTATGGTGATAGATGTCACGGTGTCAGTGCCCACGCGGAGAGTGCCAAGGCTGACAAAGCCCAGGGTGATACTTCCCATTGTGACAGTGCCCACGGTGACAGCACCCAGTGTGACAAGGCGCATGGTGACAGTGCTCACGGTGACAGTGCCCATGGTGACAGTGCCGATGGTGAGAGTGCCAATAGTGACAGTGCTCATGGTGAAACTGCCCACAGAGACATCGCCCATGGTGATAGTGTTCATGGTGACAACCCCACGGTGACAGTGCCAATGTTGATAGTCCCAGTGGTGACAGGTCTTACATTGAATGTGACCATGGTGTCTGTGCTCATGGTGACAGTGCTCAAGGTTATAGTCTCCATGTTGACAGTGCCGATGGTGACAATTCTCACGGTGACAGGGCCTGTGGTGAAAATTCTCATAGTGACAGTGTTCACGGTGACAGTGCCCATGGTGCTATTACCCATGGTGACAGTTCTCATAGTGAAACTGCCCATGTTGACACTGCCCATGGTGGCAGTGCAAAATGGTGACAGTGCCCATGGTGATATTGCTCATGGTGACATTGCTTATGGTGATAGTGTGTATGGTGAAACTGCACACAGTGACATTGCTCATGGTGACAGTGTTCATGGCGTTAGTTCCTATGGTGAATGTGACCATGGGGACAGTGCCCATAGTCACAATTCTCATGGGGTAGTGCTCACGGTGACAGTGCCCATGGTGACAATACACAGGGTGACAGTATTCATGGTGACATTGCTCATGGTGAGAGTGCCCATGTTCACAACTGTCACGGTGATAGTTCCCATGGTGACAATACCCAGGGTAACAGAGCTGATGGTAAAAGTGTTCACGGTGACAGTGCCCATGGTGACAGTACCTAAGGTGACAATTCCCATGGTGAGACTGCTCATAGACAGTGCCCATGGTGACAATACCCAGCGTGTCCTGTCCATGGTGACAGTGATCATGGTGACACATCTCATGAGGACAGTGCCATAAGTGACAGTGCTCATTGTGGCAGTGCTCATGGTGACAGTGCCCATGGTGACAGTGCCTATGGTGATAGATATCATGGTGGCTGTGCCCAGGGAGACATTGCCCACGCTGACAAGACCCATGGTGATACTTCCCATTGTGACAGTGCCATCGGTGGCAGAGCCCATGGTGACAGTGCCCAAGATCACAGAGCCCATGGTGAGAGTGCTAACGGTGACTGTGCCCATGGTGACAGCACCCAGTGTGAAAATGCCCATTGTGACAGTGCTCACGGTGACCATGCCAATGGTGATAGTGCCAATAGTGAGAGTGCTCACGGTGACACTGCCCATGGACACACTGCCCATTGTGATAGTGCCCATCATGACAACCCCTCGGAGGCAGTGCCAATGGTGAGAGTCCCCGTGGTGACAGTTCTCATGGTGAAAGTGATCCTTTTGAAATTGCTCATGGTGACAGTGCTCAAGGTGATAGTCTCCATGTTGACAGTGTGCATGGTGACTGTTCTCACGGTGACAGTGCCTATGGTGATTATGCTCTTAGTGACAGTGCTCATGGTGACAGTGCCCATGGTGACAGTGACCACGGTGACTGTTCTCACCGTGGTAGTGCCCATGGTGACAGTGTTCATGATGACAGTCCGCATTAAGGCTATGCCCGTGGTGACATTGCTAATGGTGATAATTCTCACGGTGATAGTACGCACGTTGAAAATGACAAAGGTGACAACACCCAGGTGATAATAATCATGGTGAAAGTGCCCATGGTGGCAGTTCTCATACTGACAGTTCTTGTGACAGTGCTCATGGTGGCAGTGCTCGTGGTGACAGTGCTCTTGGTGACAGTGCTCATGGTGGCAGTGCCCATGGTGAGACTACCGATGGTGACCCTGCCCATGGTGACAGTGCACATGGTCATGGTGCCTCTGGTGGCAGTGCAATATAGTGAGAATGCCCATGATGATATTGCTCATGGTGATAGTGCCCATGGTGAGAGTGCCCATGGTTCCAGTGCTCATGGTGACAGTGCCCATTGTGACAGTGCCCTTGGTGACAGTGCACACCATGAGAGTGCCCATGGTGTCTGTGCCCATGGTGACAGTTCTTATCATGAGAGTGTTCACGGTAGCAGTGTTCATGGTAATAGTGCTCACGGAGGCATTGCCCACAATGAGAGTGCCCACGGTGAGAATACTGACTGTGACAGTGCCCATGATGACTTTTCTCTCTGTGACAGTGCCCTTGGGGACAGTTAGCACGGTGAGATTTCTCACAGTGATAGTGCACATTGTTTCAGTGCTCATAGTGACAAGACCCTAGGCGCCAGTGCCCATCATGGCATTGCTCACGGTGATATTTCTCACGGTGACAGTGCCCATGGTGATATTACCCATGGTGACAGTACTCAGTGATCAAGTGCTCATGGTGACATGGCATAAGGTGATAATGCTCACGGTGGCAGTGCAAAATGGTGACAGTGCCCATGGGGACATTGCTCATAGTGACTTTGCTTACAGTGATAGTCCTTACGGTGACAGTGTGCATGGTGACACTGCACACAGTTGCAGTGTTCATGGTGACGGTGTTCACGGTGATACTTTCCATGGTGATAGTGCCCATGGTGACACTGCACATGGTGGCAGTGAAAAATGGTGACAGTGCCCCTGTTGTCAGTTCTCATGGTGACCGTGCACATGGTGACAACCCGTGCAGACTGTACTCATGGTGACAGTACTCACGGTGACAGTTCTCATGTTTGCAGTATCCATGGTGACAGTGCTCACAGTGATAGTGCCCATGGTGAGAGTGCCCATGATGACAGGGCCCATGGTGCCATTGCCTATGGTGACAGTGCTCATGGTAACAGTGCCCAAGGTGACAGTGACCATGGTGAGAGTGCTCACACTGATGGTGCCCATGGTGACAGTGCTCATGGTGTCTGTCTACATTGTGCCAGTACCCATGGCAACAGTGCTCATGGTGACAGGGACCACAGTGAGAGAGCTCACGGTGAGAGTGCTCACGGTAATAGTGCTCATGGTGACAGTGCAAATGGTGACAATACCATGGTGACAGTACTCATGTTGAAAATACCCATGGTGGCAGTTCTCATAGCGACAGATCTCATGGTGACATTGCTCATAATAGCAGTGCCCAGGTGCCAGTGCTCGTGGTGACGGTGCTAATGGTGACAGTGCTCTTGGTGGCAGTTCCCATCGGGACAATACTGATGGTGACACTGTGCATTGTTACAGTGCCCATGGTAACCGTGTTCACGGTGATAGTGCACAACGTGACAGTGCCCATGGTGGTAGTTCACCTGGTGACAGTGCTAAATAGTGACAGTGCACATGCTGACAGTGCTCACGGTGATAGTGCCCATGGTGACAGTGCACACGGTCATAATGGGCATTGTTACAGAGTTCATGGTGACAGCACACGGTGGCAGTGGCCATGGAGACAGTGCCCACAATGACAGTGCCCATGGTGACAGTGCCGACAGTGACAGTGCCCATGGTGACACTTCTCATGGTGACAGTGCCCATGGGGACAGTTAGCATGGTGAGATTTCTAACGGTGATAGTGCCCGTTGTGCCAGTGCTCACAGTAACAATGCCCATGGGGCCAGTGCCCATAGAGTCATTCCGCACGGTCACATTTCTCACGGTGAAAGTGCCTATGGTGATCTTAACCATGGTGACACTGCACATGGTGGCAGAGCAAAATGGCGACAGTGCCCATGGTGACATTGCTCATGGTGACTTTGCTTACGGTGATAGTCCTTACAGTGACAGTACGCATGGTGACACTGCACACAGTGACAGTGTTCATGGTGAAAGTGTTCACGGTGATAGTTCCCATGGTGAGATTGTCCTGGTAACAGTGCCCATAGTCACAATTCTCATGGTGTAGTGCTCACAGTGACAGTGCCCATGGTGTCATGCCCATGGTGACAGTGCTCATGGTGACAGTGCTCATGTTGGCAGAGCCATAAATAAGAGTGCTCATTGTGGCAGTGCTCATGGTGTCCGTGCTCATGGTGACAGTGCCCATGATTACAGTGTTTATGGTGATAGATGTCACGGTGTCAGTGCCCACGCGGAGAGTGCCAAGGCTGACAAAGCCCAGGGTGATACTTCCCATTGTGACAGTGCCCACGGTGACAGTGCCCATGGTGACAGCACCCAGTGTGACAAGGCGCATGGTGACAGTGCTCACGGTGACAGTGCCCATGGTGACAGTGCCGATGGTGAGAGTGCCAATAGTGACAGTGCTCATGGTGAAACTGCCCACAGAGACATCGCCCATGGTGATAGTGTTCATGGTGACAACCCCACGGTGACAGTGCCAATGTTGATAGTCCCAGTGGTGACAGGTCTTACACTGAATGTGACCATGGTGTCTGTGCTCATGGTGACAGTGCTCAAGGTTATAGTCTCCATGTTGACAGTGCCGATGGTGACAATTCTCACGGTGACAGGGCCTATGGTGAAAATTCTCATAGTGACAGTGTTCACGGTGACAGTGCCCATGGTGCTATTACCCATGGTGACAGTTCTCATAGTGAAACTGCCCATGTTGACACTGCCCATGGTGGCAGTGCAAAATGGTGACAGTGCCCATGGTGATATTGCTCATGGTGACATTGCTTATGGTGATAGTGTGTATGGTGAAACTGCACACAGTGACATTGCTCATGGTGACAGTGTTCATGGCGTTAGTTCCTATGGTGAATGTGACCATGGGGACAGTGCCCATAGTCACAATTCTCATGGTGTAGTGCTCACGGTGACAGTGCCCATGGTGACAATACACAGGGTGACAGTATTCATGGTGACATTGCTCATGGTGAGAGTGCCCATGTTCACAACTGTCACGGTGATAGTTCCCATGGTGACAATACCCAGGGTAACAGAGCTGATGGTAAAAGTGTTCACGGTGACAGTGCCCATGGTGACAGTACCTAAGGTGACAATTCCCATGGTGAGACTGCTCATAGACAGTGCCCATGGTGACAATACCCAGCGTGTCCTGTCCATGGTGACAGTGATCATGGTGACACATCTCATGAGGACAGTGCCATAAGTGACAGTGCTCATGGTGACAGTGCCCATGGTGACAGTGCCTATGGTGATAGATATCATGGTGGCTGTGCCCAGGGAGACATTGCCCACGCTGACAAGACCCATGGTGATACTTCCCATTGTGACAGTGCCATCGGTGGCAGAGCCCATGGTGACAGTGCCCAAGATCACAGAGCCCATGGTGAGAGTGCTAACGGTGACTGTGCCCATGGTGACAGCACCCAGTGTGAAAATGCCCATTGTGACAGTGCTCACGGTGACCATGCCAATGGTGATAGTGCCAATAGTGAGAGTGCTCACGGTGACACTGCCCATGGACACACTGCCCATTGTGATAGTGCCCATCATGACAACCCCTCGGAGGCAGTGCCAATGGTGAGAGTCCCCGTGGTGACAGTTCTCATGGTGAAAGTGATCCTTTTGAAATTGCTCATGGTGACAGTGCTCATGGTGACAGTGCTCAAGGTGATAGTCTCCATGTTGACAGTGTGCATGGTGACTGTTCTCACGGTGACAGTGCCTATGGTGATTATGCTCTTAGTGACAGTGCTCATGGTGACAGTGCCCATGGTGACAGTGACCACGGTGACTGTTCTCACCGTGGTAGTGCCCATGGTGACAGTGTTCATGATGACAGTCCGCATTAAGGCTGTGCCCGTGGTGACATTGCTAATGGTGATAATTCTCACGGTGATAGTACGCACGTTGAAAATGACAAAGGTGACAACACCCAGGTGATAATAATCATGGTGAAAGTGCCCATGGTGGCAGTTCTCATACTGACAGTTCTTGTGACAGTGCTCATGGTGGCAGTGCTCGTGGTGACAGTGCTCTTGGTGACAGTGCTCATGGTGGCAGTGCCCATGGTGAGACTACCGATGGTGACCCTGCCCATGGTGACAGTGCACATGGTCATGGTGCCTCTGGTGGCAGTGCAATATAGTGAGAATGCCCATGATGATATTGCTCATGGTGATAGTGCCCATGGTGAGAGTGCCCATGGTTCCAGTGCTCATGGTGACAGTGCCCATTGTGACAGTGCCCTTGGTGACAGTGCACACCATGAGAGTGCCCATGGTGTCTGTGCCCATGGTGACAGTTCTTATCATGAGAGTGTTCACGGTAGCAGTGTTCATGGTAATAGTGCTCACGGAGGCATTGCCCACAATGAGAGTGCCCACGGTGAGAATACTGACTGTGACAGTGCCCATGATGACTTTTCTCTCTGTGACAGTGCCCTTGGGGACAGTTAGCACGGTGAGATTTCTCACAGTGATAGTGCACATTGTTTCAGTGCTCATAGTGACAAGACCCTAGGCGCCAGTGCCCATCATGGCATTGCTCACAGTGATATTTCTCACGGTGACAGTGCCCATGGTGATATTACCCATGGTGACAGTACTCAGTGATCAAGTGCTCATGGTGACATGGCATAAGGTGATAATGCTCACGGTGGCAGTGCAAAATGGTGACAGTGCCCATGGGGACATTGCTTAATGTGATAGTCCTTGTGGTGACATTGTGCATGGTGACATTGCCCACCATGACAGTGCTCTTGTTGACAGTGCTCATGGTGATAGTGCCAATGTTGGAAGTGCCCATCGTGAAAGTGTCCATGGTGACAGTTCTTATGATGAGAGTGGTCAGAGTGGCAGTGCTCATGGTGAAAGTGCCCATGGTGACAGAGCCCACGGTGACAGTGTCCATAGTTATAGTGTCCATGGTGACAGTACTAACAGTGAAATTGTCCATGGGGACACTGCCCATGGTGAAAGTGCCCATGGTCACAACACTCACGGTGATAGTGCTCACGGTGAGAGTGGCCATGGTGACAGTGACCACGGTGACAGTTCTAATGGTGATACTGCCCATGATGACAGTGCTCTGGTGACAGTCCACATTGTACCAGTGCCCAAGGTGACAGTGCTCATGGTGACAGTGCCCAAAGTCACAATACCCATGGTGACAGTGCCCAGGCTGACAGTTCTCAAGGTGATAGTGCCCATGGTGACAGTGCACATGGTGATACAGAGAATGGGGACAGTGCTTATGGTGACAGTGGTCATGGTTGCAGTACCCATGGTGATAGTGCTGAAACTGACAGTGCCCTTGGGGATAGTGCCCATGGTGAGTGTGCTCGTGTTAATTGTGTCCATGGTGGCAGTTCCCATTGTGAAAGTGCTCATGATGACAGTGCCCATGTGGGTAGTTCCCATGGTGACAGTGCTCATGGTGATAGTGACCATGTTAACAGTGCACATGGTGGCTGTGCCCTTGGTGACAGTGCCCATGATGACAGTATTCATGGTGACAGTGCTCACGGTGATAATGCCCATGGTGGCAGTGCACATGGTGGTAGTGCACATGGTGGCAGTGAAAAATGGTGACAGTTCCCATGCTGACAGTTCTCACTGTGACAATGCACACGGTCACAACCGATGCTGACACTGCTCATGGTAGCTGTACCCTTGGTGACAGTGCTCAGAGTGATAGTGCCCATGGTGGCAGTGCCCATGGTGACAGTGCCCATGGTGACAATGCCCATGATGACAGTGCTCATGGTGACAGTGCTCATGTTGGCAGAGCCATAAATAAGAGTGCTCATTGTGGCAGTGCTCATGGTGTCCGTGCTCATGGTGACAGTGCCCATGATTACAGTGTTTATGGTGATAGATGTCACGGTGTCAGTGCCCACGCGGAGAGTGCCAAGGCTGACAAAGCCCAGGGTGATACTTCCCATTGTGACAGTGCCCACGGTGACAGTGCCCATGGTGACAGCACCCAGTGTGACAAGGCGCATGGTGACAGTGCTCACGGTGACAGTGCCCATGGTGACAGTGCCGATGGTGAGAGTGCCAATAGTGACAGTGCTCATGGTGAAACTGCCCACAGAGACATCGCCCATGGTGATAGTGTTCATGGTGACAACCCCACGGTGACAGTGCCAATGTTGATAGTCCCAGTGGTGACAGGTCTTACATTGAATGTGACCATGGTGTCTGTGCTCATGGTGACAGTGCTCAAGGTTATAGTCTCCATGTTGACAGTGCCGATGGTGACAATTCTCACGGTGACAGGGCCTGTGGTGAAAATTCTCATAGTGACAGTGTTCACGGTGACAGTGCCCATGGTGCTATTACCCATGGTGACAGTTCTCATAGTGAAACTGCCCATGTTGACACTGCCCATGGTGGCAGTGCAAAATGGTGACAGTGCCCATGGTGATATTGCTCATGGTGACATTGCTTATGGTGATAGTGTGTATGGTGAAACTGCACACAGTGACATTGCTCATGGTGACAGTGTTCATGGCGTTAGTTCCTATGGTGAATGTGACCATGGGGACAGTGCCCATAGTCACAATTCTCATGGGGTAGTGCTCACGGTGACAGTGCCCATGGTGACAATACACAGGGTGACAGTATTCATGGTGACATTGCTCATGGTGAGAGTGCCCATGTTCACAACTGTCACGGTGATAGTTCCCATGGTGACAATACCCAGGGTAACAGAGCTGATGGTAAAAGTGTTCACGGTGACAGTGCCCATGGTGACAGTACCTAAGGTGACAATTCCCATGGTGAGACTGCTCATAGACAGTGCCCATGGTGACAATACCCAGCGTGTCCTGTCCATGGTGACAGTGATCATGGTGACACATCTCATGAGGACAGTGCCATAAGTGACAGTGCTCATTGTGGCAGTGCTCATGGTGACAGTGCCCATGGTGACAGTGCCTATGGTGATAGATATCATGGTGGCTGTGCCCAGGGAGACATTGCCCACGCTGACAAGACCCATGGTGATACTTCCCATTGTGACAGTGCCATCGGTGGCAGAGCCCATGGTGACAGTGCCCAAGATCACAGAGCCCATGGTGAGAGTGCTAACGGTGACTGTGACCATGGTGACAGCACCCAGTGTGAAAATGCCCATTGTGACAGTGCTCACGGTGACCATGCCAATGGTGATAGTGCCAATAGTGAGAGTGCTCACGGTGACACTGCCCATGGACACACTGCCCATTGTGATAGTGCCCATCATGACAACCCCTCGGAGGCAGTGCCAATGGTGAGAGTCCCCGTGGTGACAGTTCTCATGGTGAAAGTGATCCTTTTGAAATTGCTCATGGTGACAGTGCTCATGGTGACAGTGCTCAAGGTGATAGTCTCCATGTTGACAGTGTGCATGGTGACTGTTCTCACGGTGACAGTGCCTATGGTGATTATGCTCTTAGTGACAGTGCTCATGGTGACAGTGCCCATGGTGACAGTGACCACGGTGACTGTTCTCACCGTGGTAGTGCCCATGGTGACAGTGTTCATGATGACAGTCCGCATTAAGGCTGTGCCCGTGGTGACATTGCTAATGGTGATAATTCTCACGGTGATAGTACGCACGTTGAAAATGACAAAGGTGACAACACCCAGGTGATAATAATCATGGTGAAAGTGCCCATGGTGGCAGTTCTCATACTGACAGTTCTTGTGACAGTGCTCATGGTGGCAGTGCTCGTGGTGACAGTGCTCTTGGTGACAGTGCTCATGGTGGCAGTGCCCATGGTGAGACTACCGATGGTGACCCTGCCCATGGTGACAGTGCACATGGTCATGGTGCCTCTGGTGGCAGTGCAATATAGTGAGAATGCCCATGATGATATTGCTCATGGTGATAGTGCCCATGGTGAGAGTGCCCATGGTTCCAGTGCTCATGGTGACAGTGCCCATTGTGACAGTGCCCTTGGTGACAGTGCACACCATGAGAGTGCCCATGGTGTCTGTGCCCATGGTGACAGTTCTTATCATGAGAGTGTTCACGGTAGCAGTGTTCATGGTAATAGTGCTCACGGAGGCATTGCCCACAATGAGAGTGCCCACGGTGAGAATACTGACTGTGACAGTGCCCATGATGACTTTTCTCTCTGTGACAGTGCCCTTGGGGACAGTTAGCACGGTGAGATTTCTCACAGTGATAGTGCACATTGTTTCAGTGCTCATAGTGACAAGACCCTAGGCGCCAGTGCCCATCATGGCATTGCTCACGGTGATATTTCTCACGGTGACAGTGCCCATGGTGATATTACCCATGGTGACAGTACTCAGTGATCAAGTGCTCATGGTGACATGGCATAAGGTGATAATGCTCACGGTGGCAGTGCAAAATGGTGACAGTGCCCATGGGGACATTGCTTAATGTGATAGTCCTTGTGGTGACATTGTGCATGGTGACATTGCCCACCATGACAGTGCTCTTGTTGACAGTGCTCATGGTGATAGTGCCAATGTTGGAAGTGCCCATCGTGAAAGTGTCCATGGTGACAGTTCTTATGATGAGAGTGGTCAGAGTGGCAGTGCTCATGGTGAAAGTGCCCATGGTGACAGAGCCCACGGTGACAGTGTCCATAGTTATAGTGTCCATGGTGACAGTACTAACAGTGAAATTGTCCATGGGGACACTGCCCATGGTGAAAGTGCCCATGGTCACAACACTCACGGTGATAGTGCTCACGGTGAGAGTGGCCATGGTGACAGTGACCACGGTGACAGTTCTAATGGTGATACTGCCCATGATGACAGTGCTCATGGTGACAGTCCACATTGTACCAGTGCCCAAGGTGACAGTGCTCATGGTGACAGTGCCCAAAGTCACAATACCCATGGTGACAGTGCCCAGGCTGACAGTTCTCAAGGTGATAGTGCCCATGGTGACAGTGCCCATGGTGATACAGAGAATGGGGACAGTGCTTATGGTGACAGTGGTCATGGTTGCAGTACCCATGGTGATAGTGCTGAAACTGACAGTGCCCTTGGGGATAGTGCCCATGGTGAGTGTGCTCGTGTTAATTGTGTCCATGGTGGCAGTTCCCATTGTGAAAGTGCTCATGATGACAGTGCCCATGTGGGTAGTTCCCATGGTGACAGTGCTCATGGTGATAGTGACCATGTTAACAGTGCACATGGTGGCTGTGCCCTTGGTGACAGTGCCCATGATGACAGTATTCATGGTGACAGTGCTCACGGTGATAGTGACCATGGTGAGAGTGCACATGGTGGTAGTGCACATGGTGGCAGTGAAAAATGGTGACAGTTCCCATGCTGACAGTTCTCATTGTGACAATGCACACGGTCACAACCGATGCTGACACTGCTCATGGTAGCTGTACCCTTGGTGACAGTGCTCAGAGTGATAGTGCCCATGGTGGCAGTGTCCATGGTGACACTGCCCATGGTGACAATGCCCATGATGACAGTGCCCATGGAGTCAGTGCCCACGGAGCCATTGCCTATGGTAACAGTGCTCACAGTGACAGTACCCATGGTAACAGTGACCATGGTGAGAGTGCTCATGGTGATAGTGTCTATGGTGACAGATCACACTGTGACAGTCCGCATTGTGCCAGTACCAATAGTGACAGTGCCCATGGTGACATTGACCACGGTGAGAGTGATCACGGTGCTAGTGCTCACAGTAATAGTGCTCATGGTGACAGTGCCGACAGTGAAGGTGCTCACGGTGACAGTGCCTCTGGTGATAGTGCCC
Source organism: Mesoplodon mirus (assembly GCF_964341445.2). Taxonomy (NCBI): domain Eukaryota; kingdom Metazoa; phylum Chordata; class Mammalia; order Artiodactyla; family Ziphiidae; genus Mesoplodon; species Mesoplodon mirus. Next base: position 477,822 of record NW_028295630.1, read on the forward strand.
ATGGTGAGAGTCCGCCCATTGATAGTGCCCATGGTGGCAGTTCCCATTGTGAAAATGCTCATGATGACATTGCCCATGTTGGTAGTCCCCATGGTGACAGTGCTCACGGTGATAGTGACCTTGGTAACTGTGCACATGGTGGCCGTGCCCTTGGTGACAGTGCCAATGATGACAGTACTCATGGTGACAGTTCTCACGGTGATAGTGCCCATGGTGATATTGCACATGGTGGCAGTGAAAAATGGTGACAGTGCCCATGTTGACAGTTCTCATGGTGACAGTGCACACGGTGACAACCCATGCAGACAGTACTCACGGTGACAGTTCTCATGGTTGCAGTACCCATGGTGACAGTGCTCACAGTGATACTGCCCATGGTGGCAGTGCCCATGGTGACAGTGCCCATGGTGACACTGCCCATGATGACAGTGCCCATGGTGAAAGTTCCCACGGCGCCATTGCCTATGGTGACAGTGCTCATGGTAACAGTGCCCATGGTGACAGTGACCATGGTGAGAGTGCTCACACTGATAGTGCCCATGGTGACAGGGCTCATGGTGCCAGTCCGCATTGTGCCAGTACCCATGGCGACAGTGCTCATGGTGACACTGACCACAGTGAGAGTGCTCACTGTGATAGAGCTCACGGTAATAGTGCTCATGGTGACAGTGAAAATGGTGACAATACCCATGGTGACAGTACTCATGTTGAAAATACCCATGGTGGCAGTTCTCATGGTGACAGTGCTCATAATAGCAGTGCCCAAGTTGGCAGTCCTCGTGGTGACAGTGCTAATGGTGACAGTGCTCTTGGTGGCAGTTCCCATGGGGACAGTACCGATGGTGACCCTGTGCATTGTTACAGTGCCCATGGTAACCGTGCTCACGGTGGTAGTGCACATCGTGACAGTGCCCATGGTGGCAGTTCACCTGGTGACAGTGCTAAATCGTGACAGTGCACATGCTGACAGTGCTCACGGTGATAGTGCCCATGGTGACAGTGCCCACGGTGATAATGGGTATTATTACAGTGTTCATCTTGACAGAGCCCAAGGTGGCAGTGGCCATGGTGACAGTGCCCACAATGACAGTGCCCATGGTAACAGTGCCGACAGTGACAGTGCCCATGGTGACACTTCTCACAGTGAATGTGCCCATGGGGACAGTTACCATGATGAGATTTCTCACGGTGATAGTGCCCGTTGTGACAGTGCTCACACTGACAATGCCCATGGTGCCACTGCCCATAGAGACATTCCGCACGGTCACTTTTCTCACGGTGAAAGTACCTATGGTGACACTGCACCTGGTGGCAGTGCAAAATGGTGACAGTGCCCATGGTGACATTGCTCATAGTGACTTTGCTTACAGTGATAGTCCTTACGGTGACAGTGTGCACAGTGACACTGCACACAGTTGCAGTGTTCATGGTGACAGTGTTCACGGTGATACTTTCCATGGTGATAGTGCCCATGGTGACACTGCACATGGTGGCAGTGAAAAATGGTGACAGTGCCCCTGTTGTCAGTTCTCATGGTGACCGTGCACATGGTGACAACCCGTGCAGACTGTACTCATGGTGACAGTACTCACGGTGACAGTTCTCATGTTTGCAGTATCCATGGTGACAGTGCTCACAGTGATAGTGCCCATGGTGAGAGTGCCCATGATGACAGGGCCCATGGTGCCATTGCCTATGGTGACAGTGCTCATGGTAACAGTGCCCAAGGTGACAGTGACCATGGTGAGAGTGCTCACACTGATGGTGCCCATGGTGACAGTGCTCATGGTGTCTGTCTACATTGTGCCAGTACCCATGGCAACAGTGCTCATGGTGACAGGGACCACAGTGAGAGTGCTCACGGTAATAGTGCTCATGGTGACAGTGCAAATGGTGACAATACCATGGTGACAGTACTCATGTTGAAAATACCCATGGTGGCAGTTCTCATAGCGACAGATCTCATGGTGACATTGCTCATAATAGCAGTGCCCAGGTGCCAGTGCTCGTGGTGACGGTGCTAATGGTGACAGTGCTCTTGGTGGCAGTTCCCATCGGGACAATACTGATGGTGACACTGTGCATTGTTACAGTGCCCATGGTAACCGTGTTCACGGTGATAGTGCACATCGTGACAGTGCCCATGGTGGTAGTTCACCTGGTGACAGTGCTAAATAGTGACAGTGCACATGCTGACAGTGCTCACGGTGATAGTGCCCATGGTGACAGTGCACATGGTCATAATGGGCATTGTTACAGAGTTCATGGTGACAGCACACGGTGGCAGTGGCCATGGAGACAGTGCCCACAATGACAGTGCCCATGGTGACAGTGCCAACAGTGACAGTGCCCATGGTGACACTTCTCATGGTGACAGTGCCCATGGGGACAGTTAGCATGGTGAGATTTCTAACGGTGATAGTGCCCGTTGTGCCAGTGCTCACAGTAACAATGCCCATGGGGCCAGTGCCCATAGAGTCATTCCGCACGGTCACATTTCTCACGGTGAAAGTGCCTATGGTGATATTAACCATGGTGACACTGCACATGGTGGCAGAGCAAAATGGTGACAGTGCCCATGGTGACATTGCTCATGGTGACTTTGCTTACGGTGATAGTCCTTACAGTGACAGTACGCATGGTGACACTGCACACAGTGACAGTGTTCATGGTGAAAGTGTTCACGGTGATAGTTCCCATGGTGAGATTGTCCTGGTAACAGTGCCCATAGTCACAATTCTCATGGTGTAGTGCTCACAGTGACAGTGCCCATGGTGTCATGCCCATGGTGACAGTGCTCATGGTGACAGTGCTCATGTTGGCAGAGCCATAAATAAGAGTGCTCATTGTGGCAGTGCTCATGGTGTCCGTGCTCATGGTGACAGTGCCCATGATTACAGTGTTTATGGTGATAGATGTCACGGTGTCAGTGCCCACGCGGAGAGTGCCAAGGCTGACAAAGCCCAGGGTGATACTTCCCATTGTGACAGTGCCCACGGTGACAGTGCCCATGGTGACAGCACCCAGTGTGACAAGGCGCATGGTGACAGTGCTCACGGTGACAGTGCCCATGGTGACAGTGCCGATGGTGAGAGTGCCAATAGTGACAGTGCTCATGGTGAAACTGCCCACAGAGACATCGCCCATGGTGATAGTGTTCATGGTGACAACCCCACGGTGACAGTGCCAATGTTGATAGTCCCAGTGGTGACAGGTCTTACATTGAATGTGACCATGGTGTCTGTGCTCATGGTGACAGTGCTCAAGGTTATAGTCTCCATGTTGACAGTGCCGATGGTGACAATTCTCACGGTGACAGGGCCTATGGTGAAAATTCTCATAGTGACAGTGTTCACGGTGACAGTGCCCATGGTGCTATTACCCATGGTGACAGTTCTCATAGTGAAACTGCCCATGTTGACACTGCCCATGGTGGCAGTGCAAAATGGTGACAGTGCCCATGGTGATATTGCTCATGGTGACATTGCTTATGGTGATAGTGTGTATGGTGAAACTGCACACAGTGACATTGCTCATGGTGACAGTGTTCATGGCGTTAGTTCCTATGGTGAATGTGACCATGGGGACAGTGCCCATAGTCACAATTCTCATGGGGTAGTGCTCACGGTGACGGTGCCCATGGTGACAATACACAGGGTGACAGTATTCCTGGTGACATTGCTCATGGTGAGAGTGCCCATGTTCACAACTGTCACGGTGATAGTTCCCATGGTGACAATACCCAGGGTAACAGAGCTGATGGTAAAAGTGTTCACGGTGACAGTGCCCATGGTGACAGTACCTAAGGTGACAATTCCCATGGTGAGACTGCTCATAGACAGTGCCCATGGTGACAATACCCAGCGTGTCCTGTCCATGGTGACAGTGATCATGGTGACACATCTCATGAGGACAGTGCCATAAGTGACAGTGCTCATGGTGACAGTGCCCATGGTGACAGTGCCTATGGTGATAGATATCATGGTGGCTGTGCCCAGGGAGACATTGCCCACGCTGACAAGACCCATGGTGATACTTCCCATTGTGACAGTGCCATCGGTGGCAGAGCCCATGGTGACAGTGCCCAAGATCACAGAGCCCATGGTGAGAGTGCTAACGGTGACTGTGACCATGGTGACAGCACCCAGTGTGAAAATGCCCATTGTGACAGTGCTCACGGTGACCATGCCAATGGTGATAGTGCCAATAGTGAGAGTGCTCACGGTGACACTGCCCATGGACACACTGCCCATTGTGATAGTGCCCATCATGACAACCCCTCGGAGGCAGTGCCAATGGTGAGAGTCCCCGTGGTGACAGTTCTCATGGTGAAAGTGATCCTTTTGAAATTGCTCATGGTGACAGTGCTCATGGTGACAGTGCTCAAGGTGATAGTCTCCATGTTGACAGTGTGCATGGTGACTGTTCTCACGGTGACAGTGCCTATGGTGATTATGCTCTTAGTGACAGTGCTCATGGTGACAGTGCCCATGGTGACAGTGACCACGGTGACTGTTCTCACCGTGGTAGTGCCCATGGTGACAGTGTTCATGATGACAGTCCGCATTAAGGCTGTGCCCGTGGTGACATTGCTAATGGTGATAATTCTCACGGTGATAGTACGCACGTTGAAAATGACAAAGGTGACAACACCCAGGTGATAATAATCATGGTGAAAGTGCCCATGGTGGCAGTTCTCATACTGACAGTTCTTGTGACAGTGCTCATGGTGGCAGTGCTCGTGGTGACAGTGCTCTGGGTGACAGTGCTCATGGTGGCAGTGCCCATGGTGAGACTACCGATGGTGACCCTGCCCATGGTGACAGTGCACATGGTCATGGTGCCTCTGGTGGCAGTGCAATATAGTGAGAATGCCCATGATGATATTGCTCATGGTGATAGTGCCCATGGTGAGAGTGCCCATGGTTCCAGTGCTCATGGTGACAGTGCCCATTGTGACAGTGCCCTTGGTGACAGTGCACACCATGAGAGTGCCCATGGTGTCTGTGCCCATGGTGACAGTTCTTATCATGAGAGTGTTCACGGTAGCAGTGTTCATGGTAATAGTGCTCACGGAGGCATTGCCCACAATGAGAGTGCCCACGGTGAGAATACTGACTGTGACAGTGCCCATGATGACTTTTCTCTCTGTGACAGTGCCCTTGGGGACAGTTAGCACGGTGAGATTTCTCACAGTGATAGTGCACATTGTTTCAGTGCTCATAGTGACAAGACCCTAGGCGCCAGTGCCCATCATGGCATTGCTCATGGTGATATTTCTCACGGTGACAGTGCCCATGGTGATATTACCCATGGTGACAGTACTCAGTGATCAAGTGCTCATGGTGACATGGCATAAGGTGATAATGCTCACGGTGGCAGTGCAAAATGGTGACAGTGCCCATGGGGACATTGCTTAATGTGATAGTCCTTGTGGTGACATTGTGCATGGTGACATTGCCCACCATGACAGTGCTCTTGTTGACAGTGCTCATGGTGATAGTGCCAATGTTGGAAGTGCCCATCGTGAAAGTGTCCATGGTGACAGTTCTTATGATGAGAGTGGTCAGAGTGGCAGTGCTCATGGTGAAAGTGCCCATGGTGACAGAGCCCACGGTGACAGTGTCCATAGTTATAGTGTCCATGGTGACAGTACTAACAGTGAAATTGTCCATGGGGACACTGCCCATGGTGAAAGTGCCCATGGTCACAACACTCACGGTGATAGTGCTCACGGTGAGAGTGGCCATGGTGACAGTGACCACGGTGACAGTTCTAATGGTGATACTGCCCATGATGACAGTGCTCATGGTGACAGTCCACATTGTACCAGTGCCCAAGGTGACAGTGCTCATGGTGACAGTGCCCAAAGTCACAATACCCATGGTGACAGTGCCCAGGCTGACAGTTCTCAAGGTGATAGTGCCCATGGTGACAGTGCCCATGGTGATACAGAGAATGGGGACAGTGCTTATGGTGACAGTGGTCATGGTTGCAGTACCCATGGTGATAGTGCTGAAACTGACAGTGCCCTTGGGGATAGTGCCCATGGTGAGTGTGCTCGTGTTAATTGTGTCCATGGTGGCAGTTCCCATTGTGAAAGTGCTCATGATGACAGTGCCCATGTGGGTAGTTCCCATGGTGACAGTGCTCATGGTGATAGTGACCATGTTAAGAGTGCACATGGTGGCTGTGCCCTTGGTGACAGTGCCCATGATGACAGTATTCATGGTGACAGTGCTCACGGTGATAATGCCCATGGTGGCAGTGCACATGGTGGTAGTGCACATGGTGGCAGTGAAAAATGGGGACAGTTCCCATGCTGACAGTTCTCATTGTGACAATGCACACAGTCACAACCGATGCTGACACTGCTCATGGTAGCTGTACCCTTGGTGACAGTGCTCAGAGTGATAGTGCCCATGGTGGCAGTGTCCATGGTGACACTGCCCATGGTGACAATGCCCATGATGACAGTGCCCATGGAGTCAGTGCCCACGGAGCCATTGCCTATGGTAACAGTGCTCACAGTGACAGTACCCATGGTAACAGTGACCATGGTGAGAGTGCTCATGGTGATAGTGTCTATGGTGACAGATCACACTGTGACAGTCCGCATTGTGCCAGTACCAATAGTGACAGTACCCATGGTGACATTGACCACGGTGAGAGTGATCACGGTGCTAGTGCTCACAGTAATAGTGCTCATGGTGACAGTGCCGACAGTGAAGGTGCTCACGGTGACAGTGCCTCTGGTGATAGTGCCCATGGTGAGAGTCCGCCCATTGATAGTGCCCATGGTGGCAGTTCCCATTGAGAAAATGCTCATGATGACATTGCCCATGTTGGTAGTCCCCATGGTGACAGTGCTCACGGTGATAGTGACCTTGGTAACTGTGCACATGGTGGCCGTGCCCTTGGTGACAGTGCCAATGATGACAGTACTCATGGTGACAGTTCTCACGGTGATAGTGCCCATGGTGATATTGCACATGGTGGCAGTGAAAAATGGTGACAGTGCCCATGTTGACAGTTCTCATGGTGACAGTGCACACGGTGACAACCCATGCAGACAGTACTCACGGTGACAGTTCTCATGGTTGCAGTACCCATGGGGACAGTGCTCACAGTGATACTGCCCATGGTGGCAGTGCCCATGGTGACAGTGCCCATGGTGACACTGCCCATGATGACAGTGCCCATGGTGAAAGTTCCCACGGCGCCATTGCCTATGGTGACAGTGCTCATGGTAACAGTGCCCATGGTGACAGTGACCATGGTGAGAGTGCTCACACTGATAGTGCCCATGGTGACAGGGCTCATGGTGCCAGTCCGCATTGTGCCAGTACCCATGGCGACAGTGCTCATGGTGACACTGACCACAGTGAGAGTGCTCACTGTGATAGAGCTCACGGTAATAGTGCTCATGGTGACAGTGCAAAGGGTGACAATACCCATGGTGACAGTACTCATGTTGAAAATACCCATGGTGGCAGTTCTCATGGTGACAGTGCTCATAATAGCAGTGCCCAAGGTGGCAGTCCTCGTGGTGACAGTGCTAATGGTGACAGTGCTCTTGGTGGCAGTTCCCATGGGGACAGTACCGATGGTGACCCTGTGCATTGTTACAGTGCCCATGGTAACCGTGCTCACGGTGGTAGTGCACATCGTGACAGTGCCCATGGTGGCAGTTCACCTGGTGACAGTGCTAAATCGTGACAGTGCACATGCTGACAGTGCTCACGGTGATAGTGCCCATGGTGACAGTGCCCACGGTGATAATGGGTATTATTACAGTGTTCATCTTGACAGAGCCCAAGGTGGCAGTGGCCATGGTGACAGTGCCCACAATGACAGTGCCCATGGTAACAGTGCCGACAGTGACAGTGCCCATGGTGACACTTCTCACAGTGAATGTGCCCATGGGGACAGTTACCATGATGAGATTTCTCACGGTGATAGTGCCCGTTGTGACAGTGCTCACAGTGACAATGCCCATGGTGCCACTGCCCATAGAGACATTCCGCACGGTCACTTTTCTCACGGTGAAAGTACCTATGGTGACACTGCACCTGGTGGCAGTGCAAAATGGTGACAGTGCCCATGGTGACATTGCTCATAGTGACTTTGCTTACAGTGATAGTCCTTACGGTGACAGTGTGCACAGTGACACTGCACACAGTTGCAGTGTTCATGGTGACAGTGTTCACGGTGATACTTTCCATGGTGATAGTGCCCATGGTGACACTGCACATGGTGGCAGTGAAAAATGGTGACAGTGCCCCTGTTGTCAGTTCTCATGGTGACCGTGCACATGGTGACAACCCGTGCAGACTGTACTCATGGTGACAGTACTCACGGTGACAGTTCTCATGTTTGCAGTATCCATGGTGACAGTGCTCACAGTGATAGTGCCCATGGTGAGAGTGCCCATGATGACAGGGCCCATGGTGCCATTGCCTATGGTGACAGTGCTCATGGTAACAGTGCCCAAGGTGACAGTGACCATGGTGAGAGTGCTCACACTGATGGTGCCCATGGTGACAGTGCTCATGGTGTCTGTCTACATTGTGCCAGTACCCATGGCAACAGTGCTCATGGTGACAGGGACCACAGTGAGAGAGCTCACGGTGAGAGTGCTCACGGTAATAGTGCTCATGGTGACAGTGCAAATGGTGACAATACCATGGTGACAGTACTCATGTTGAAAATACCCATGGTGGCAGTTCTCATAGCGACAGATCTCATGGTGACATTGCTCATAATAGCAGTGCCCAGGTGCCAGTGCTCGTGGTGACGGTGCTAATGGTGACAGTGCTCTTGGTGGCAGTTCCCATCGGGACAATACTGATGGTGACACTGTGCATTGTTACAGTGCCCATGGTAACCGTGTTCACGGTGATAGTGCACATCGTGACAGTGCCCATGGTGGTAGTTCACCTGGTGACAGTGCTAAATAGTGACAGTGCACATGCTGACAGTGCTCACGGTGATAGTGCCCATGGTGACAGTGCACACGGTCATAATGGGCATTGTTACAGAGTTCATGGTGACAGCACACGGTGGCAGTGGCCATGGAGACAGTGCCCACAATGACAGTGCCCATGGTGACAGTGCCAACAGTGACAGTGCCCATGGTGACACTTCTCATGGTGACAGTGCCCATGGGGACAGTTAGCATGGTGAGATTTCTAACGGTGATAGTGCCCGTTGTGCCAGTGCTCACAGTAACAATGCCCATGGGGCCAGTGCCCATAGAGTCATTCCGCACGGTCACATTTCTCACGGTGAAAGTGCCTATGGTGATATTAACCATGGTGACACTGCACATGGTGGCAGAGCAAAATGGTGACAGTGCCCATGGTGACATTGCTCATGGTGACTTTGCTTACGGTGATAGTCCTTACAGTGACAGTACGCATGGTGACACTGCACACAGTGACAGTGTTCATGGTGAAAGTGTTCACGGTGATAGTTCCCATGGTGAGATTGTCCTGGTAACAGTGCCCATAGTCACAATTCTCATGGTGTAGTGCTCACAGTGACAGTGCCCATGGTGTCATGCCCATGGTGACAGTGCTCATGGTGACAGTGCTCATGTTGGCAGAGCCATAAATAAGAGTGCTCATTGTGGCAGTGCTCATGGTGTCCGTGCTCATGGTGACAGTGCCCATGATTACAGTGTTTATGGTGATAGATGTCACGGTGTCAGTGCCCACGCGGAGAGTGCCAAGGCTGACAAAGCCCAGGGTGATACTTCCCATTGTGACAGTGCCCACGGTGACAGTGCCCATGGTGACAGCACCCAGTGTGACAAGGCGCATGGTGACAGTGCTCACGGTGACAGTGCCCATGGTGACAGTGCCGATGGTGAGAGTGCCAATAGTGACAGTGCTCATGGTGAAACTGCCCACAGAGACATCGCCCATGGTGATAGTGTTCATGGTGACAACCCCACGGTGACAGTGCCAATGTTGATAGTCCCAGTGGTGACAGGTCTTACATTGAATGTGACCATGGTGTCTGTGCTCATGGTGACAGTGCTCAAGGTTATAGTCTCCATGTTGACAGTGCCGATGGTGACAATTCTCACGGTGACAGGGCCTATGGTGAAAATTCTCATAGTGACAGTGTTCACGGTGACAGTGCCCATGGTGCTATTACCCATGGTGACAGTTCTCATAGTGAAACTGCCCATGTTGACACTGCCCATGGTGGCAGTGCAAAATGGTGACAGTGCCCATGGTGATATTGCTCATGGTGACATTGCTTATGGTGATAGTGTGTATGGTGAAACTGCACACAGTGACATTGCTCATGGTGACAGTGTTCATGGCGTTAGTTCCTATGGTGAATGTGACCATGGGGACAGTGCCCATAGTCACAATTCTCATGGGGTAGTGCTCACGGTGACGGTGCCCATGGTGACAATACACAGGGTGACAGTATTCCTGGTGACATTGCTCATGGTGAGAGTGCCCATGTTCACAACTGTCACGGTGATAGTTCCCATGGTGACAATACCCAGGGTAACAGAGCTGATGGTAAAAGTGTTCACGGTGACAGTGCCCATGGTGACAGTACCTAAGGTGACAATTCCCATGGTGAGACTGCTCATAGACAGTGCCCATGGTGACAATACCCAGCGTGTCCTGTCCATGGTGACAGTGATCATGGTGACACATCTCATGAGGACAGTGCCATAAGTGACAGTGCTCATGGTGACAGTGCCCATGGTGACAGTGCCTATGGTGATAGATATCATGGTGGCTGTGCCCAGGGAGACATTGCCCACGCTGACAAGACCCATGGTGATACTTCCCATTGTGACAGTGCCATCGGTGGCAGAGCCCATGGTGACAGTGCCCAAGATCACAGAGCCCATGGTGAGAGTGCTAACGGTGACTGTGCCCATGGTGACAGCACCCAGTGTGAAAATGCCCATTGTGACAGTGCTCACGGTGACCATGCCAATGGTGATAGTGCCAATAGTGAGAGTGCTCACGGTGACACTGCCCATGGACACACTGCCCATTGTGATAGTGCCCATCATGACAACCCCTCGGAGGCAGTGCCAATGGTGAGAGTCCCCGTGGTGACAGTTCTCATGGTGAAAGTGATCCTTTTGAAATTGCTCATGGTGACAGTGCTCATGGTGACAGTGCTCAAGGTGATAGTCTCCATGTTGACAGTGTGCATGGTGACTGTTCTCACGGTGACAGTGCCTATGGTGATTATGCTCTTAGTGACAGTGCTCATGGTGACAGTGCCCATGGTGACAGTGACCACGGTGACTGTTCTCACCGTGGTAGTGCCCATGGTGACAGTGTTCATGATGACAGTCCGCATTAAGGCTGTGCCCGTGGTGACATTGCTAATGGTGATAATTCTCACGGTGATAGTACGCACGTTGAAAATGACAAAGGTGACAACACCCAGGTGATAATAATCATGGTGAAAGTGCCCATGGTGGCAGTTCTCATACTGACAGTTCTTGTGACAGTGCTCATGGTGGCAGTGCTCGTGGTGACAGTGCTCTTGGTGACAGTGCTCATGGTGGCAGTGCCCATGGTGAGACTACCGATGGTGACCCTGCCCATGGTGACAGTGCACATGGTCATGGTGCCTCTGGTGGCAGTGCAATATAGTGAGAATGCCCATGATGATATTGCTCATGGTGATAGTGCCCATGGTGAGAGTGCCCATGGTTCCAGTGCTCATGGTGACAGTGCCCATTGTGACAGTGCCCTTGGTGACAGTGCACACCATGAGAGTGCCCATGGTGTCTGTGCCCATGGTGACAGTTCTTATCATGAGAGTGTTCACGGTAGCAGTGTTCATGGTAATAGTGCTCACGGAGGCATTGCCCACAATGAGAGTGCCCACGGTGAGAATACTGACTGTGACAGTGCCCATGATGACTTTTCTCTCTGTGACAGTGCCCTTGGGGACAGTTAGCACGGTGAGATTTCTCACAGTGATAGTGCACATTGTTTCAGTGCTCATAGTGACAAGACCCTAGGCGCCAGTGCCCATCATGGCATTGCTCATGGTGATATTTCTCACGGTGACAGTGCCCATGGTGATATTACCCATGGTGACAGTACTCAGTGATCAAGTGCTCATGGTGACATGGCATAAGGTGATAATGCTCACGGTGGCAGTGCAAAATGGTGACAGTGCCCATGGGGACATTGCTTAATGTGATAGTCCTTGTGGTGACATTGTGCATGGTGACATTGCCCACCATGACAGTGCTCTTGTTGACAGTGCTCATGGTGATAGTGCCAATGTTGGAAGTGCCCATCGTGAAAGTGTCCATGGTGACAGTTCTTATGATGAGAGTGGTCAGAGTGGCAGTGCTCATGGTGAAAGTGCCCATGGTGACAGAGCCCACGGTGACAGTGTCCATAGTTATAGTGTCCATGGTGACAGTACTAACAGTGAAATTGTCCATGGGGACACTGCCCATGGTGAAAGTGCCCATGGTCACAACACTCACGGTGATAGTGCTCACGGTGAGAGTGGCCATGGTGACAGTGACCACGGTGACAGTTCTAATGGTGATACTGCCCATGATGACAGTGCTCATGGTGACAGTCCACATTGTACCAGTGCCCAAGGTGACAGTGCTCATGGTGACAGTGCCCAAAGTCACAATACCCATGGTGACAGTGCCCAGGCTGACAGTTCTCAAGGTGATAGTGCCCATGGTGACAGTGCCCATGGTGATACAGAGAATGGGGACAGTGCTTATGGTGACAGTGGTCATGGTTGCAGTACCCATGGTGATAGTGCTGAAACTGACAGTGCCCTTGGGGATAGTGCCCATGGTGAGTGTGCTCGTGTTAATTGTGTCCATGGTGGCAGTTCCCATTGTGAAAGTGCTCATGATGACAGTGCCCATGTGGGTAGTTCCCATGGTGACAGTGCTCATGGTGATAGTGACCATGTTAAGAGTGCACATGGTGGCTGTGCCCTTGGTGACAGTGCCCATGATGACAGTATTCATGGTGACAGTGCTCACGGTGATAATGCCCATGGTGGCAGTGCACATGGTGGTAGTGCACATGGTGGCAGTGAAAAATGGGGACAGTTCCCATGCTGACAGTTCTCATTGTGACAATGCACACAGTCACAACCGATGCTGACACTGCTCATGGTAGCTGTACCCTTGGTGACAGTGCTCAGAGTGATAGTGCCCATGGTGGCAGTGTCCATGGTGACACTGCCCATGGTGACAATGCCCATGATGACAGTGCCCATGGAGTCAGTGCCCACGGAGCCATTGCCTATGGTAACAGTGCTCACAGTGACAGTACCCATGGTAACAGTGACCATGGTGAGAGTGCTCATGGTGATAGTGTCTATGGTGACAGATCACACTGTGACAGTCCGCATTGTGCCAGTACCAATAGTGACAGTACCCATGGTGACATTGACCATGGTGAGAGTGATCACGGTGCTAGTGCTCACAGTAATAGTGCTCATGGTGACAGTGCCGACAGTGAAGGTGCTCACGGTGACAGTGCCTCTGGTGATAGTGCCCATGGTGAGAGTCCGCCCATTGATAGTGCCCATGGTGGCAGTTCCCATTGTGAAAATGCTCATGATGACATTGCCCATGTTGGTAGTCCCCATGGTGACAGTGCTCACGGTGATAGTGACCTTGGTAACTGTGCACATGGTGGCCGTGCCCTTGGTGACAGTGCCAATGATGACAGTACTCATGGTGACAGTTCTCACGGTGATAGTGCCCATGGTGATATTGCACATGGTGGCAGTGAAAAATGGTGACAGTGCACATGTTGACAGTTCTCATGGTGACAGTGCACACGGTGACAACCCATGCAGACAGTACTCACGGTGACAGTTCTCATGGTTGCAGTACCCATGGTGACAGTGCTCACAGTGATACTGCCCATGGTGGCAGTGCCCATGGTGACAGTGCCCATGGTGACACTGCCCATGATGACAGTGCCCATGGTGAAAGTTCCCACGGCGCCATTGCCTATGGTGACAGTGCTCATGGTAACAGTGCCCATGGTGACAGTGACCATGGTGAGAGTGCTCACACTGATAGTGCCCATGGTGACAGGGCTCATGGTGCCAGTCCGCATTGTGCCAGTACCCATGGCGACAGTGCTCATGGTGACACTGACCACAGTGAGAGTGCTCACTGTGATAGAGCTCACGGTAATAGTGCTCATGGTGACAGTGCAAAGGGTGACAATACCCATGGTGACAGTACTCATGTTGAAAATACCCATGGTGGCAGTTCTCATGGTGACAGTGCTCATAATAGCAGTGCCCAAGTTGGCAGTCCTCGTGGTGACAGTGCTAATGGTGACAGTGCTCTTGGTGGCAGTTCCCATGGGGACAGTACCGATGGTGACCCTGTGCATTGTTACAGTGCCCATGGTAACCGTGCTCACGGTGGTAGTGCACATCGTGACAGTGCCCATGGTGGCAGTTCACCTGGTGACAGTGCTAAATCGTGACAGTGCACATGCTGACAGTGCTCACGGTGATAGTGCCCATGGTGACAGTGCCCACGGTGATAATGGGTATTATTACAGTGTTCATCTTGACAGAGCCCAAGGTGGCAGTGGCCATGGTGACAGTGCCCACAATGACAGTGCCCATGGTAACAGTGCCGACAGTGACAGTGCCCATGGTGACACTTCTCACAGTGAATGTGCCCATGGGGACAGTTACCATGATGAGATTTCTCACGGTGATAGTGCCCGTTGTGACAGTGCTCACACTGACAATGCCCATGGTGCCACTGCCCATAGAGACATTCCGCACGGTCACTTTTCTCACGGTGAAAGTACCTATGGTGACACTGCACCTGGTGGCAGTGCAAAATGGTGACAGTGCCCATGGTGACATTGCTCATAGTGACTTTGCTTACAGTGATAGTCCTTACGGTGACAGTGTGCATGGTGACACTGCACACAGTTGCAGTGTTCATGGTGACAGTGTTCACGGTGATACTTTCCATGGTGATAGTGCCCATGGTGACACTGCACATGGTGGCAGTGAAAAATGGTGACAGTGCCCCTGTTGTCAGTTCTCATGGTGACCGTGCACATGGTGACAACCCGTGCAGACTGTACTCATGGTGACAGTACTCACGGTGACAGTTCTCATGTTTGCAGTATCCATGGTGACAGTGCTCACAGTGATAGTGCCCATGGTGAGAGTGCCCATGATGACAGGGCCCATGGTGCCATTGCCTATGGTGACAGTGCTCATGGTAACAGTGCCCAAGGTGACAGTGACCATGGTGAGAGTGCTCACACTGATGGTGCCCATGGTGACAGTGCTCATGGTGTCTGTCTACATTGTGCCAGTACCCATGGCAACAGTGCTCATGGTGACAGGGACCACAGTGAGAGAGCTCACGGTGAGAGTGCTCACTTTAATAGTGCTCATGGTGACAGTGCAAATGGTGACAATACCATGGTGACAGTACTCATGTTGAAAATACCCATGGTGGCAGTTCTCATAGCGACAGATCTCATGGTGACATTGCTCATAATAGCAGTGCCCAGGTGCCAGTGCTCGTGGTGACGGTGCTAATGGTGACAGTGCTCTTGGTGGCAGTTCCCATCGGGACAATACTGATGGTGACACTGTGCATTGTTACAGTGCCCATGGTAACCGTGTTCACGGTGATAGTGCACATCGTGACAGTGCCCATGGTGGTAGTTCACCTGGTGACAGTGCTAAATAGTGACAGTGCACATGCTGACAGTGCTCACGGTGATAGTGCCCATGGTGACAGTGCACACGGTCATAATGGGCATTGTTACAGAGTTCATGGTGACAGCACACGGTGGCAGTGGCCATGGAGACAGTGCCCACAATGACAGTGCCCATGGTGACAGTGCCGACAGTGACAGTGCCCATGGTGACACTTCTCATGGTGACAGTGCCCATGGGGACAGTTAGCATGGTGAGATTTCTAACGGTGATAGTGCCCGTTGTGCCAGTGCTCACAGTAACAATGCCCATGCGGCCAGTGCCCATAGAGTCATTCCGCACGGTCACATTTCTCACGGTGAAAGTGCCTATGGTGATATTAACCATGGTGACACTGCACATGGTGGCAGAGCAAAATGGCGACAGTGCCCATGGTGACATTGCTCATGGTGACTTTGCTTACGGTGATAGTCCTTACAGTGACAGTACGCATGGTGACACTGCACACAGTGACAGTGTTCATGGTGAAAGTGTTCACGGTGATAGTTCCCATGGTGAGATTGTCCTGGTAACAGTGCCCATAGTCACAATTCTCATGGTGTAGTGCTCACAGTGACAGTGCCCATGGTGTCATGCCCATGGTGACAGTGCTCATGGTGACAGTGCTCATGTTGGCAGAGCCATAAATAAGAGTGCTCATTGTGGCAGTGCTCATGGTGTCTGTGCTCATGGTGACAGTGCCCATGATTACAGTGTTTATGGTGATAGATGTCACGGTGTCAGTGCCCACGCGGAGAGTGCCAAGGCTGACAAAGCCCAGGGTGATACTTCCCATTGTGACAGTGCCCACGGTGACAGTGCCCATGGTGACAGCACCCAGTGTGACAAGGCGCATGGTGACAGTGCTCACGGTGACAGTGCCCATGGTGACAGTGCCGATGGTGAGAGTGCCAATAGTGACAGTGCTCATGGTGAAACTGCCCACAGAGACATCGCCCATGGTGATAGTGTTCATGGTGACAACCCCACGGTGACAGTGCCAATGTTGATAGTCCCAGTGGTGACAGGTCTTACATTGAATGTGACCATGGTGTCTGTGCTCATGGTGACAGTGCTCAAGGTTATAGTCTCCATGTTGACAGTGCCGATGGTGACAATTCTCACGGTGACAGGGCCTGTGGTGAAAATTCTCATAGTGACAGTGTTCACGGTGACAGTGCCCATGGTGCTATTACCCATGGTGACAGTTCTCATAGTGAAACTGCCCATGTTGACACTGCCCATGGTGGCAGTGCAAAATGGTGACAGTGCCCATGGTGATATTGCTCATGGTGGCATTGCTTATGGTGATAGTGTGTATGGTGAAACTGCACACAGTGACTTTGCTCATGGTGACAGTGTTCATGGCGTTAGTTCCTATGGTGAATGTGACCATGGGGACAGTGCCCATAGTCACAATTCTCATGGTGTAGTGCTCACGGTGACAGTGCCCATGGTGACAATACACAGGGTGACAGTATTCATGGTGACATTGCTCATGGTGAGAGTGCCCATGTTTACAACTGTCACGGTGATAGTTCCCATGGTGACAATACCCAGGGTAACAGAGCTGATGGTAAAAGTGTTCACGGTGACAGTGCCCATGGTGACAGTACCTAAGGTGACAATTCCCATGGTGAGACTGCTCATAGACAGTGCCCATGGTGACAATACCCAGCGTGTCCTGTCCATGGTGACAGTGATCATGGTAACACATCTCATGAGGACAGTGCCATAAGTGACAGTGCTCATTGTGGCAGTGCTCATGGTGACAGTGCCCATGGTGACAGTGCCTATGGTGATAGATATCATGGTGGCTGTGCCCAGGGAGACATTGCCCACGCTGACAAGACCCATGGTGATACTTCCCATTGTGACAGTGCCATCGGTGGCAGAGCCCATGGTGACAGTGCCCAAGATCACAGAGCCCATGGTGCGAGTGCTAACGGTGACTGTGCCCATGGTGACAGCACCCAGTGTGACAATGCCCATTGTGACAGTGCTCACGGTGACCATGCCAATGGTGATAGTGCCAATAGTGAGAGTGCTCACGGTGACACTGCCCATGGACACACTGCCCATTGTGATAGTGCCCATCATGACAACCCCTCGGAGGCAGTGCCAATGGTGAGAGTCCCCGTGGTGACAGTTCTCATGGTGAAAGTGATCCTTTTGAAATTGCTCATGGTGACAGTGCTCATGGTGACAGTGCTCAAGGTGATAGTCTCCATGTTGACAGTGTGCATGGTGACTGTTCTCACGGTGACAGTGCCTATGGTGATTATGCTCTTAGTGACAGTGCTCATGGTGACAGTGCCCATGGTGACAGTGACCACGGTGACTGTTCTCACCGTGGTAGTGCCCATGGTGACAGTGTTCATGATGACAGTCCGCATTAAGGCTGTGCCCGTGGTGACATTGCTAATGGTGATAATTCTCACGGTGATAGTACGCACGTTGAAAATGACAAAGGTGACAACACCCAGGTGATAATAATCATGGTGAAAGTGCCCATGGTGGCAGTTCTCATACTGACAGTTCTTGTGACAGTGCTCATGGTGGCAGTGCTCGTGGTGACAGTGCTCTTGGTGACAGTGCTCATGGTGGCAGTGCCCATGGTGAGACTACCGATGGTGACCCTGCCCATGGTGACAGTGCACATGGTCATGGTGCCTCTGGTGGCAGTGCAATATAGTGAGAATGCCCATGATGATATTGCTCATGGTGATAGTGCCCATGGTGAGAGTGCCCATGGTTCCAGTGCTCATGGTGACAGTGCCCATTGTGACAGTGCCCTTGGTGACAGTGCACACCATGAGAGTGCCCATGGTGTCTGTGCCCATGGTGACAGTTCTTATCATGAGAGTGTTCACGGTAGCAGTGTTCATGGTAATAGTGCTCACGGAGGCATTGCCCACAATGAGAGTGCCCACGGTGAGAATACTGACTGTGACAGTGCCCATGATGACTTTTCTCTCTGTGACAGTGCCCTTGGGGACAGTTAGCACGGTGAGATTTCTCACAGTGATAGTGCACATTGTTTCAGTGCTCATAGTGACAAGACCCTAGGCGCCAGTGCCCATCATGGCATTGCTCACGGTGATATTTCTCACGGTGACAGTGCCCATGGTGATATTACCCATGGTGACAGTACTCAGTGATCAAGTGCTCATGGTGACATGGCATAAGGTGATAATGCTCACGGTGGCAGTGCAAAATGGTGACAGTGCCCATGGGGACATTGCTTAATGTGATAGTCCTTGTGGTGACATTGTGCATGGTGACATTGCCCACCATGACAGTGCTCTTGTTGACAGTGCTCATGGTGATAGTGCCAATGTTGGAAGTGCCCATCGTGAAAGTGTCCATGGTGACAGTTCTTATGATGAGAGTGGTCAGAGTGGCAGTGCTCATGGTGAAAGTGCCCATGGTGACAGAGCCCACGGTGACAGTGTCCATAGTTATAGTGTCCATGGTGACAGTACTAACAGTGAAATTGTCCATGGGGACACTGCCCATGGTGAAAGTGCCCATGGTCACAACACTCACGGTGATAGTGCTCACGGTGAGAGTGGCCATGGTGACAGTGACCACGGTGACAGTTCTAATGGTGATACTGCCCATGATGACAGTGCTCATGGTGACAGTCCACATTGTACCAGTGCCCAAGGTGACAGTGCTCATGGTGACAGTGCCCAAAGTCACAATACCCATGGTGACAGTGCCCAGGCTGACAGTTCTCAAGGTGATAGTGCCCATGGTGACAGTGCCCATGGTGATACAGAGAATGGGGACAGTGCTTATGGTGACAGTGGTCATGGTTGCAGTACCCATGGTGATAGTGCTGAAACTGACAGTGCCCTTGGGGATAGTGCCCATGGTGAGTGTGCTCGTGTTAATTGTGTCCATGGTGGCAGTTCCCATTGTGAAAGTGCTCATGATGACAGTGCCCATGTGGGTAGTTCCCATGGTGACAGTGCTCATGGTGATAGTGACCATGTTAACAGTGCACATGGTGGCTGTGCCCTTGGTGACAGTGCCCATGATGACAGTATTCATGGTGACAGTGCTCACGGTGATAATGCCCATGGTGGCAGTGCACATGGTGGTAGTGCACATGGTGGCAGTGAAAAATGGGGACAGTTCCCATGCTGACAGTTCTCATTGTGACAATGCACACGGTCACAACCGATGCTGACACTGCTCATGGTAGCTGTACCCTTCGTGACAGTGCTCAGAGTGATAGTGCCCATGGTGGCAGTGTCCATGGTGACACTGCCCATGGTGACAATGCCCATGATGACAGTGCCCATGGAGTCAGTGCCCACGGAGCCATTGCCTATGGTAACAGTGCTCACAGTGACAGTACCCATGGTAACAGTGACCATGGTGAGAGTGCTCATGGTGATAGTGTCTATGGTGACAGATCACACTGTGACAGTCCGCATTGTGCCAGTACCAATAGTGACAGTACCCATGGTGACATTGACCACGGTGAGAGTGATCACGGTGCTAGTGCTCACAGTAATAGTGCTCATGGTGACAGTGCCGACAGTGAAGGTGCTCACGGTGACAGTGCCTCTGGTGATAGTGCCCATGGTGAGAGTCCGCCCATTGATAGTGCCCATGGTGGCAGTTCCCATTGTGAAAATGCTCATGATGACATTGCCCATGTTGGTAGTCCCCATGGTGACAGTGCTCACGGTGATAGTGACCTTGGTAACTGTGCACATGGTGGCCGTGCCCTTGGTGACAGTGCCAATGATGACAGTACTCATGGTGACAGTTCTCACGGTGATAGTGCCCATGGTGATATTGCACATGGTGGCAGTGAAAAATGGTGACAGTGCCCATGTTGACAGTTCTCATGGTGACAGTGCACACGGTGACAACCCATGCAGACAGTACTCACGATGACAGTTCTCATGGTTGCAGTACCCATGGGGACAGTGCTCACAGTGATACTGCCCATGGTGGCAGTGCCCATGGTGACAGTGCCCATGGTGACACTGCCCATGATGACAGTGCCCATGGTGAAAGTTCCCACGGCGCCATTGCCTATGGTGACAGTGCTCATGGTAACAGTGCCCATGGTGACAGTGACCATGGTGAGAGTGCTCACACTGATAGTGCCCATGGTGACAGGGCTCATGGTGCCAGTCCGCATTGTGCCAGTACCCATGGCGACAGTGCTCATGGTGACACTGACCACAGTGAGAGTGCTCACTGTGATAGAGCTCACGGTAATAGTGCTCATGGTGACAGTGCAAATGGTGACAATACCCATGGTGACAGTACTCATGTTGAAAATACCCATGGTGGCAGTTCTCATGGTGACAGTGCTCATAATAGCAGTGCCCAAGGTGGCAGTCCTTGTGGTGACAGTGCTAATGGTGACAGTGCTCTTGGTGGCAGTTCCCATGGGGACAGTACCGTTGGTGACCCTGTGCATTGTTACAGTGCCCATGGTAACCGTGCTCACGGTGGTAGTGCACATCGTGACAGTGCCCATGGTGGCAGTTCACCTGGTGACAGTGCTAAATCGTGACAGTGCACATGCTGACAGTGCTCACGGTGATAGTGCCCATGGTGACAGTGCCCACGGTGATAATGGGTATTATTACAGTGTTCATCTTGACAGAGCCCAAGGTGGCAGTGGCCATGGTGACAGTGCCCACAATGACAGTGCCCATGGTAACAGTGCCGACAGTGACAGTGCCCATGGTGACACTTCTCACAGTGAATGTGCCCATGGGGACAGTTACCATGATGAGATTTCTCACGGTGATAGTGCCCGTTGTGACAGTGCTCACACTGACAATGCCCATGGTGCCACTGCCCATAGAGACATTCCGCATGGTCACTTTTCTCACGGTGAAAGTACCTATGGTGACACTGCACCTGGTGGCAGTGCAAAATGGTGACAGTGCCCATGGTGACATTGCTCATAGTGACTTTGCTTACAGTGATAGTCCTTACGGTGACAGTGTGCACAGTGACACTGCACACAGTTGCAGTGTTCATGGTGACAGTGTTCACGGTGATACTTTCCATGGTGATAGTGCCCATGGTGACACTGCACATGGTGGCAGTGAAAAATGGTGACAGTGCCCCTGTTGTCAGTTCTCATGGTGACCGTGCACATGGTGACAACCCGTGCAGACTGTACTCATGGTGACAGTACTCACGGTGACAGTTCTCATGTTTGCAGTATCCATGGTGACAGTGCTCACAGTGAGAGTGCCCATGATGACAGGGCCCATGGTGCCATTGCCTATGGTGACAGTGCTCATGGTAACAGTGCCCAAGGTGACAGTGACCATGGTGAGAGTGCTCACACTGATGGTGCCCATGGTGACAGTGCTCATGGTGTCTGTCTACATTGTGCCAGTACCCATGGCAACAGTGCTCATGGTGACAGGGACCACAGTGAGAGAGCTCACGGTGAGAGTGCTCACGGTAATAGTGCTCATGGTGACAGTGCAAATGGTGACAATACCATGGTGACAGTACTCATGTTGAAAATACCCATGGTGGCAGTTCTCATAGCGACAGATCTCATGGTGACATTGCTCATAATAGCAGTGCCCAGGTGCCAGTGCTCGTGGTGACGGTGCTAATGGTGACAGTGCTCTTGGTGGCAGTTCCCATCGGGACAATACTGATGGTGACACTGTGCATTGTTACAGTGCCCATGGTAACCGTGTTCACAGTGATAGTGCACATCGTGACAGTGCCCATGGTGGTAGTTCACCTGGTGACAGTGCTAAATAGTGACAGTGCACATGCTGACAGTGCTCACGGTGATAGTGCCCATGGTGACAGTGCACACGGTCATAATGGGCATTGTTACAGAGTTCATGGTGACAGCACACGGTGGCAGTGGCCATGGAGACAGTGCCCACAATGACAGTGCCCATGGTGACAGTGCCAACAGTGACAGTGCCCATGGTGACACTTCTCATGGTGACAGTGCCCATGGGGACAGTTAGCATGGTGAGATTTCTAACGGTGATAGTGCCCGTTGTGCCAGTGCTCACAGTAACAATGCCCATGGGGCCAGTGCCCATAGAGTCATTCCGCACGGTCACATTTCTCACGGTGAAAGTGCCTATG
Organism: Mesoplodon mirus; assembly: GCF_964341445.2. Taxonomy (NCBI): domain Eukaryota; kingdom Metazoa; phylum Chordata; class Mammalia; order Artiodactyla; family Ziphiidae; genus Mesoplodon; species Mesoplodon mirus. The sequence goes on from NW_028295630.1 coordinate 500,688, forward strand.
GTGATCTTAACCATGGTGATACTGCACATGGTGGCAGAGCAAAATGGCGACAGTGCCCATGGTGACATTGCTCATGGTGACTTTGCTTACGGTGATAGTCCTTACAGTGACAGTACGCATGGTGACACTGCACACAGTGACAGTGTTCATGGTGAAAGTGTTCACGGTGATAGTTCCCATGGTGAGATTGTCCTGGTAACAGTGCCCATAGTCACAATTCTCATGGTGTAGTGCTCACAGTGACAGTGCCCATGGTGTCATGCCCATGGTGACAGTGCTCATGGTGACAGTGCTCATGTTGGCAGAGCCATAAATAAGAGTGCCCATTGTGGCAGTGCTCATGGTGTCCGTGCTCATGGTGACAGTGCCCATGATTACAGTGTTTATGGTGATAGATGTCACGGTGTCAGTGCCCACGCGGAGAGTGCCAAGGCTGACAAAGCCCAGGGTGATACTTCCCATTGTGACAGTGCCCACGGTGACAGTGCCCATGGTGACAGCACCCAGTGTGACAAGGCGCATGGTGACAGTGCTCACGGTGACAGTGCCCATGGTGACAGTGCCGATGGTGAGAGTGCCAATAGTGACAGTGCTCATGGTGAAACTGCCCACAGAGACATCGCCCATGGTGATAGTGTTCATGGTGACAACCCCACGGTGACAGTGCCAATGTTGATAGTCCCAGTGGTGACAGGTCTTACATTGAATGTGACCATGGTGTCTGTGCTCATGGTGACAGTGCTCAAGGTTATAGTCTCCATGTTGACAGTGCCGATGGTGACAATTCTCACGGTGACAGGGCCTATGGTGAAAATTCTCATAGTGACAGTGTTCACGGTGACAGTGCCCATGGTGCTATTACCCATGGTGACAGTACTCATAGTGAAACTGCCCATGTTGACACTGCCCATGGTGGCAGTGCAAAATGGTGACAGTGCCCATGGTGATATTGCTCATGGTGACATTGCTTATGGTGATAGTGTGTATGGTGAAACTGCACACAGTGACATTGCTCATGGTGACAGTGTTCACGGCGTTAGTTCCTATGGTGAATGTGACCATGGGGACAGTGCCCATAGTCACAATTCTCATGGTGTAGTGCTCACGGTGACAGTGCCCATGGTGACAATACACAGGGTGACAGTATTCATGGTGACATTGCTCATGGTGAGAGTGCCCATGTTCACAACTGTCACGGTGATAGTTCCCATGGTGACAATACCCAGGGTAACAGAGCTGATGGTAAAAGTGTTCACGGTGACAGTGCCCATGGTGACAGTACCTAAGGTGACAATTCCCATGGTGAGACTGCTCATAGACAGTGCCCATGGTGACAATACCCAGCGTGTCCTGTCCATGGTGACAGTGATCATGGTGACACATCTCATGAGGACAGTGCCATAAGTGACAGTGCTCATTGTGGCAGTGCTCATGGTGACAGTGCCCATGGTGACAGTGCCTATGGTGATAGATATCATGGTGGCTGTGCCCAGGGAGACATTGCCCACGCTGACAAGACCCATGGTGATACTTCCCATTGTGACAGTGCCATCGGTGGCAGAGCCCATGGTGACAGTGCCCAAGATCACAGAGCCCATGGTGAGAGTGCTAACGGTGACTGTGCCCATGGTGACAGCACCCAGTGTGAAAATGCCCATTGTGACAGTGCTCACGGTGACCATGCCAATGGTGATAGTGCCAATAGTGAGAGTGCTCACGGTGACACTGCCCATGGACACACTGCCCATTGTGATAGTGCCCATCATGACAACCCCTCGGAGGCAGTGCCAATGGTGAGAGTCCCCGTGGTGACAGTTCTCATGGTGAAAGTGATCCTTTTGAAATTGCTCATGGTGACAGTGCTCATGGTGACAGTGCTCAAGGTGATAGTCTCCATGTTGACAGTGTGCATGGTGACTGTTCTCACGGTGACAGTGCCTATGGTGATTATGCTCTTAGTGACAGTGCTCATGGTGACAGTGCCCATGGTGACAGTGACCACGGTGACTGTTCTCACCGTGGTAGTGCCCATGGTGACAGTGTTCATGATGACAGTCCGCATTAAGGCTGTGCCCGTGGTGACATTGCTAATGGTGATAATTCTCACGGTGATAGTACGCACGTTGAAAATGACAAAGGTGACAACACCCAGGTGATAATAATCATGGTGAAAGTGCCCATGGTGGCAGTTCTCATACTGACAGTTCTTGTGACAGTGCTCATGGTGGCAGTGCTCGTGGTGACAGTGCTCTTGGTGACAGTGCTCATGGTAGCAGTGCCCATGGTGAGACTACCGATGGTGACCCTGCCCATGGTGACAGTGCACATGGTCATGGTGCCTCTGGTGGCAGTGCAATATAGTGAGAATGCCCATGATGATATTGCTCATGGTGATAGTGCCCATGGTGAGAGTGCCCATGGTTCCAGTGCTCATGGTGACAGTGCCCATTGTGACAGTGCCCTTGGTGACAGTGCACACCATGAGAGTGCCCATGGTGTCTGTGCCCATGGTGACAGTTCTTATCATGAGAGTGTTCACGGTAGCAGTGTTCATGGTAATAGTGCTCAGGGAGGCATTGCCCACAATGAGAGTGCCCACGGTGAGAATACTGACTGTGACAGTGCCCATGATGACTTTTCTCTCTGTGACAGTGCCCTTGGGGACAGTTAGCACGGTGAGATTTCTCACAGTGATAGTGCACATTGTTTCAGTGCTCATAGTGACAAGACCCTAGGCGCCAGTGCCCATCATGGCATTGCTCACGGTGATATTTCTCACGGTGACAGTGCCCATGGTGATATTACCCATGGTGACAGTACTCAGTGATCAAGTGCTCATGGTGACATGGCATAAGGTGATAATGCTCACGGTGGCAGTGCAAAATGGTGACAGTGCCCATGGGGACATTGCTTAATGTGATAGTCCTTGTGGTGACATTGTGCATGGTGACATTGCCCACCATGACAGTGCTCTTGTTGACAGTGCTCATGGTGATAGTGCCAATGTTGGAAGTGCCCATCGTGAAAGTGTCCATGGTGACAGTTCTTATGATGAGAGTGGTCAGAGTGGCAGTGCTCATGGTGAAAGTGCCCATGGTGACAGAGCCCACGGTGACAGTGTCCATAGTTATAGTGTCCATGGTGACAGTACTAACAGTGAAATTGTCCATGGGGACACTGCCCATGGTGAAAGTGCCCATGGTCACAACACTCACGGTGATAGTGCTCACGGTGAGAGTGGCCATGGTGACAGTGACCACGGTGACAGTTCTAATGGTGATACTGCCCATGATGACAGTGCTCATGGTGACAGTCCACATTGTACCAGTGCCCAAGGTGACAGTGCTCATGGTGACAGTGCCCAAAGTCACAATACCCATGGTGACAGTGCCCAGGCTGACAGTTCTCAAGGTGATAGTGCCCATGGTGACAGTGCCCATGGTGATACAGAGAATGGGGACAGTGCTTATGGTGACAGTGGTCATGGTTGCAGTACCCATGGTGATAGTGCTGAAACTGACAGTGCCCTTGGGGATAGTGCCCATGGTGAGTGTGCTCGTGTTAATTGTGTCCATGGTGGCAGTTCCCATTGTGAAAGTGCTCATGATGACAGTGCCCATGTGGGTAGTTCCCATGGTGACAGTGCTCATGGTGATAGTGACCATGTTAACAGTGCACATGGTGGCTGTGCCCTTGGTGACAGTGCCCATGATGACAGTATTCATGGTGACAGTGCTCACGGTGATAATGCCCATGGTGGCAGTGCACATGGTGGTAGTGCACATGGTGGCAGTGAAAAATGGTGACAGTTCCCATGCTGACAGTTCTCATTGTGACAATGCACACGGTCACAACCGATGCTGACACTGCTCATGGTAGCTGTACCCTTCGTGACAGTGCTCAGAGTGATAGTGCCCATGGTGGCAGTGTCCATGGTGACACTGCCCATGGTGACAATGCCCATGATGACAGTGCCCATGGAGTCAGTGCCCACGGAGCCATTGCCTATGGTAACAGTGCTCACAGTGACAGTACCCATGGTAACAGTGACCATGGTGAGAGTGCTCATGGTGATAGTGTCTATGGTGACAGATCACACTGTGACAGTCCGCATTGTGCCAGTACCAATAGTGACAGTACCCATGGTGACATTGACCACGGTGAGAGTGATCACGGTGCTAGTGCTCACAGTAATAGTGCTCATGGTGACAGTGCCGACAGTGAAGGTGCTCACGGTGACAGTGCCTCTGGTGATAGTGCCCATGGTGAGAGTCCGCCCATTGATAGTGCCCATGGTGGCAGTTCCCATTGTGAAAATGCTCATGATGACATTGCCCATGTTGGTAGTCCCCATGGTGACAGTGCTCACGGTGATAGTGACCTTGGTAACTGTGCACATGGTGGCCGTGCCCTTGGTGACAGTGCCAATGATGACAGTACTCATGGTGACAGTTCTCACGGTGATAGTGCCCATGGTGATATTGCACATGGTGGCAGTGAAAAATGGTGACAGTGCCCATGTTGACAGTTCTCATGGTGACAGTGCACACGGTGACAACCCATGCAGACAGTACTCACGGTGACAGTTCTCATGGTTGCAGTACCCATGGTGACAGTGCTCACAGTGATACTGCCCATGGTGGCAGTGCCCATGGTGACAGTGCCCATGGTGACACTGCCCATGATGACAGTGCCCATGGTGAAAGTTCCCACGGCGCCATTGCCTATGGTGACAGTGCTCATGGTAACAGTGCCCATGGTGACAGTGACCATGGTGAGAGTGCTCACACTGATAGTGCCCATGGTGACAGGGCTCATGGTGCCAGTCCGCATTGTGCCAGTACCCATGGCGACAGTGCTCATGGTGACACTGACCACAGTGAGAGTGCTCACTGTGATAGAGCTCACGGTAATAGTGCTCATGGTGACAGTGCAAATGGTGACAATACCCATGGTGACAGTACTCATGTTGAAAATACCCATGGTGGCAGTTCTCATGGTGACAGTGCTCATAATAGCAGTGCCCAAGGTGGCAGTCCTTGTGGTGACAGTGCTAATGGTGACAGTGCTCTTGGTGGCAGTTCCCATGGGGACAGTACCGTTGGTGACCCTGTGCATTGTTACAGTGCCCATGGTAACCGTGCTCACGGTGGTAGTGCACATCGTGACAGTGCCCATGGTGGCAGTTCACCTGGTGACAGTGCTAAATCGTGACAGTGCACATGCTGACAGTGCTCACGGTGATAGTGCCCATGGTGACAGTGCCCACGGTGATAATGGGTATTATTACAGTGTTCATCTTGACAGAGCCCAAGGTGGCAGTGGCCATGGTGACAGTGCCCACAATGACAGTGCCCATGGTAACAGTGCCGACAGTGACAGTGCCCATGGTGACACTTCTCACAGTGAATGTGCCCATGGGGACAGTTACCATGATGAGATTTCTCACGGTGATAGTGCCCGTTGTGACAGTGCTCACACTGACAATGCCCATGGTGCCACTGCCCATAGAGACATTCCGCACGGTCACTTTTCTCACGGTGAAAGTACCTATGGTGACACTGCACCTGGTGGCAGTGCAAAATGGTGACAGTGCCCATGGTGACATTGCTCATAGTGACTTTGCTTACAGTGATAGTCCTTACGGTGACAGTGTGCACAGTGACACTGCACACAGTTGCAGTGTTCATGGTGACAGTGTTCACGGTGATACTTTCCATGGTGATAGTGCCCATGGTGACACTGCACATGGTGGCAGTGAAAAATGGTGACAGTGCCCCTGTTGTCAGTTCTCATGGTGACCGTGCACATGGTGACAACCCGTGCAGACTGTACTCATGGTGACAGTACTCACGGTGACAGTTCTCATGTTTGCAGTATCCATGGTGACAGTGCTCACAGTGAGAGTGCCCATGATGACAGGGCCCATGGTGCCATTGCCTATGGTGACAGTGCTCATGGTAACAGTGCCCAAGGTGACAGTGACCATGGTGAGAGTGCTCACACTGATGGTGCCCATGGTGACAGTGCTCATGGTGTCTGTCTACATTGTGCCAGTACCCATGGCAACAGTGCTCATGGTGACAGGGACCACAGTGAGAGAGCTCACGGTGAGAGTGCTCACGGTAATAGTGCTCATGGTGACAGTGCAAATGGTGACAATACCATGGTGACAGTACTCATGTTGAAAATACCCATGGTGGCAGTTCTCATAGCGACAGATCTCATGGTGACATTGCTCATAATAGCAGTGCCCAGGTGCCAGTGCTCGTGGTGACGGTGCTAATGGTGACAGTGCTCTTGGTGGCAGTTCCCATCGGGACAATACTGATGGTGACACTGTGCATTGTTACAGTGCCCATGGTAACCGTGTTCACGGTGATAGTGCACATCGTGACAGTGCCCATGGTGGTAGTTCACCTGGTGACAGTGCTAAATAGTGACAGTGCACATGCTGACAGTGCTCACGGTGATAGTGCCCATGGTGACAGTGCACACGGTCATAATGGGCATTGTTACAGAGTTCATGGTGACAGCACACGGTGGCAGTGGCCATGGAGACAGTGCCCACAATGACAGTGCCCATGGTGACAGTGCCAACAGTGACAGTGCCCATGGTGACACTTCTCATGGTGACAGTGCCCATGGGGACAGTTAGCATGGTGAGATTTCTAACGGTGATAGTGCCCGTTGTGCCAGTGCTCACAGTAACAATGCCCATGGGGCCAGTGCCCATAGAGTCATTCCGCACGGTCATATTTCTCACGGTGAAAGTGCCTATGGTGATCTTAACCATGGTGACACTGCACATGGTGGCAGAGCAAAATGGCGACAGTGCCCATGGTGACATTGCTCATGGTGACTTTGCTTACGGTGATAGTCCTTACAGTGACAGTACGCATGGTGACACTGCACACAGTGACAGTGTTCATGGTGAAAGTGTTCACGGTGATAGTTCCCATGGTGAGATTGTCCTGGTAACAGTGCCCATAGTCACAATTCTCATGGTGTAGTGCTCACAGTGACAGTGCCCATGGTGTCATGCCCATGGTGACAGTGCTCATGGTGACAGTGCTCATGTTGGCAGAGCCATAAATAAGAGTGCTCATTGTGGCAGTGCTCATGGTGTCCGTGCTCATGGTGACAGTGCCCATGATTACAGTGTTTATGGTGATAGATGTCACGGTGTCAGTGCCCACGCGGAGAGTGCCAAGGCTGACAAAGCCCAGGGTGATACTTCCCATTGTGACAGTGCCCACGGTGACAGTGCCCATGGTGACAGCACCCAGTGTGACAAGGCGCATGGTGACAGTGCTCACGGTGACAGTGCCCATGGTGACAGTGCCGATGGTGAGAGTGCCAATAGTGACAGTGCTCATGGTGAAACTGCCCACAGAGACATCGCCCATGGTGATAGTGTTCATGGTGACAACCCCACGGTGACAGTGCCAATGTTGATAGTCCCAGTGGTGACAGGTCTTACATTGAATGTGACCATGGTGTCTGTGCTCATGGTGACAGTGCTCAAGGTTATAGTCTCCATGTTGACAGTGCCGATGGTGACAATTCTCACGGTGACAGGGCCTATGGTGAAAATTCTCATAGTGACAGTGTTCACGGTGACAGTGCCCATGGTGCTATTACCCATGGTGACAGTACTCATAGTGAAACTGCCCATGTTGACACTGCCCATGGTGGCAGTGCAAAATGGTGACAGTGCCCATGGTGATATTGCTCATGGTGACATTGCTTATGGTGATAGTGTGTATGGTGAAACTGCACACAGTGACATTGCTCATGGTGACAGTGTTCACGGCGTTAGTTCCTATGGTGAATGTGACCATGGGGACAGTGCCCATAGTCACAATTCTCATGGTGTAGTGCTCACGGTGACAGTGCCCATGGTGACAATACACAGGGTGACAGTATTCATGGTGACATTGCTCATGGTGAGAGTGCCCATGTTCACAACTGTCACGGTGATAGTTCCCATGGTGACAATACCCAGGGTAACAGAGCTGATGGTAAAAGTGTTCACGGTGACAGTGCCCATGGTGACAGTACCTAAGGTGACAATTCCCATGGTGAGACTGCTCATAGACAGTGCCCATGGTGACAATACCCAGCGTGTCCTGTCCATGGTGACAGTGATCATGGTGACACATCTCATGAGGACAGTGCCATAAGTGACAGTGCTCATTGTGGCAGTGCTCATGGTGACAGTGCCCATGGTGACAGTGCCTATGGTGATAGATATCATGGTGGCTGTGCCCAGGGAGACATTGCCCACGCTGACAAGACCCATGGTGATACTTCCCATTGTGACAGTGCCATCGGTGGCAGAGCCCATGGTGACAGTGCCCAAGATCACAGAGCCCATGGTGAGAGTGCTAACGGTGACTGTGCCCATGGTGACAGCACCCAGTGTGAAAATGCCCATTGTGACAGTGCTCACGGTGACCATGCCAATGGTGATAGTGCCAATAGTGAGAGTGCTCACGGTGACACTGCCCATGGACACACTGCCCATTGTGATAGTGCCCATCATGACAACCCCTCGGAGGCAGTGCCAATGGTGAGAGTCCCCGTGGTGACAGTTCTCATGGTGAAAGTGATCCTTTTGAAATTGCTCATGGTGACAGTGCTCATGGTGACAGTGCTCAAGGTGATAGTCTCCATGTTGACAGTGTGCATGGTGACTGTTCTCACGGTGACAGTGCCTATGGTGATTATGCTCTTAGTGACAGTGCTCATGGTGACAGTGCCCATGGTGACAGTGACCACGGTGACTGTTCTCACCGTGGTAGTGCCCATGGTGACAGTGTTCATGATGACAGTCCGCATTAAGGCTGTGCCCGTGGTGACATTGCTAATGGTGATAATTCTCACGGTGATAGTACGCACGTTGAAAATGACAAAGGTGACAACACCCAGGTGATAATAATCATGGTGAAAGTGCCCATGGTGGCAGTTCTCATACTGACAGTTCTTGTGACAGTGCTCATGGTGGCAGTGCTCGTGGTGACAGTGCTCTTGGTGACAGTGCTCATGGTGGCAGTGCCCATGGTGACAGTGCACATGGTCATGGTGCCTCTGGTGGCAGTGCAATATAGTGAGAATGCCCATGATGATATTGCTCATGGTGATAGTGCCCATGGTGAGAGTGCCCATGGTTCCAGTGCTCATGGTGACAGTGCCCATTGTGACAGTGCCCTTGGTGACAGTGCACACCATGAGAGTGCCCATGGTGTCTGTGCCCATGGTGACAGTTCTTATCATGAGAGTGTTCACGGTAGCAGTGTTCATGGTAATAGTGCTCACGGAGGCATTGCCCACAATGAGAGTGCCCACGGTGAGAATACTGACTGTGACAGTGCCCATGATGACTTTTCTCTCTGTGACAGTGCCCTTGGGGACATAGCACGGTGAGATTTCTCACAGTGATAGTGCACATTGTTTCAGTGCTCATAGTGACAAGACCCTAGGCGCCAGTGCCCATCATGGCATTGCTCACGGTGATATTTCTCACGGTGACAGTGCCCATGGTGATATTACCCATGGTGACAGTACTCAGTGATCAAGTGCTCATGGTGACATGGCATAAGGTGATAATGCTCACGGTGGCAGTGCAAAATGGTGACAGTGCCCATGGGGACATTGCTTAATGTGATAGTCCTTGTGGTGACATTGTGCATGGTGACATTGCCCACCATGACAGTGCTCTTGTTGACAGTGCTCATGGTGATAGTGCCAATGTTGGAAGTGCCCATCGTGAAAGTGTCCATGGTGACAGTTCTTATGATGAGAGTGGTCAGAGTGGCAGTGCTCATGGTGAAAGTGCCCATGGTGACAGAGCCCACGGTGACAGTGTCCATAGTTATAGTGTCCATGGTGACAGTACTAACAGTGAAATTGTCCATGGGGACACTGCCCATGGTGAAAGTGCCCATGGTCACAACACTCACGGTGATAGTGCTCACGGTGAGAGTGGCCATGGTGACAGTGACCACGGTGACAGTTCTAATGGTGATACTGCCCATGATGACAGTGCTCATGGTGACAGTCCACATTGTACCAGTGCCCAAGGTGACAGTGCTCATGGTGACAGTGCCCAAAGTCACAATACCCATGGTGACAGTGCCCAGGCTGACAGTTCTCAAGGTGATAGTGCCCATGGTGACAGTGCCCATGGTGATACAGAGAATGGGGACAGTGCTTATGGTGACAGTGGTCATGGTTGCAGTACCCATGGTGATAGTGCTGAAACTGACAGTGCCCTTGGGGATAGTGCCCATGGTGAGTGTGCTCGTGTTAATTGTGTCCATGGTGGCAGTTCCCATTGTGAAAGTGCTCATGATGACAGTGCCCATGTGGGTAGTTCCCATGGTGACAGTGCTCATGGTGATAGTGACCATGTTAAGAGTGCACATGGTGGCTGTGCCCTTGGTGACAGTGCCCATGATGACAGTATTCATGGTGACAGAGCTCACGGTGATAATGCCCATGGTGGCAGTGCACATGGTGGTAGTGCACATGGTGGCAGTGAAAAATGGGGACAGTTCCCATGCTGACAGTTCTCATTGTGACAATGCACACAGTCACAACCGATGCTGACACTGCTCATGGTAGCTGTACCCTTCGTGACAGTGCTCAGAGTGATAGTGCCCATGGTGGCAGTGTCCATGGTGACACTGCCCATGGTGACAATGCCCATGATGACAGTGCCCATGGAGTCAGTGCCCACGGAGCCATTGCCTATGGTAACAGTGCTCACAGTGACAGTACCCATGGTAACAGTGACCATGGTGAGAGTGCTCATGGTGATAGTGTCTATGGTGACAGATCACACTGTGACAGTCCGCATTGTGCCAGTACCAATAGTGACAGTACCCATGGTGACATTGACCACGGTGAGAGTGATCACGGTGCTAGTGCTCACAGTAATAGTGCTCATGGTGACAGTGCCGACAGTGAAGGTGCTCACGGTGACAGTGCCTCTGGTGATAGTGCCCATGGTGAGAGTCCGCCCATTGATAGTGTCCATGGTGGCAGTTCCCATTGTGAAAATGCTCATGATGACATTGCCCATGTTGGTAGTCCCCATGGTGACAGTGCTCACGGTGATAGTGACCTTGGTAACTGTGCACATGGTGGCCGTGCCCTTGGTGACAGTGCCAATGATGACAGTACTCATGGTGACAGTTCTCACGGTGATAGTGCCCATGGTGATATTGCACATGGTGGCAGTGAAAAATGGTGACAGTGCCCATGTTGACAGTTCTCATGGTGACAGTGCACATGGTGACAACCCATGCAGACAGTACTCACGGTGACAGTTCTCATGGTTGCAGTACCCATGGTGGCAGTGCTCACAGTGATACTGCCCATGGTGGCAGTGCCCATGGTGACAGTGCCCATGGTGACACTGCCCATGATGACAGTGCCCATGGTGAAAGTTCCCACGGCGCCATTGCCTATGGTGACAGTGCTCATGGTAACAGTGCCCATGGTGACAGTGACCATGGTGAGAGTGCTCACACTGATAGTGCCCATGGTGACAGGGCTCATGGTGCCAGTCCGCATTGTGCCAGTACCCATGGCGACAGTGCTCATGGTGACACTGACCACAGTGAGAGTGCTCACTGTGATAGAGCTCACGGTAATAGTGCTCATGGTGACAGTGCAAATGGTGACAATACCCATGGTGACAGTACTCATGTTGAAAATACCCATGGTGGCAGTTCTCATGGTGACAGTGCTCATAATAGCAGTGCCCAAGGTGGCAGTCCTCGTGGTGACAGTGCTAATGGTGACAGTGCTCTTGGTGGCAGTTCCCATGGGGACATTACCGATGGTGACCCTGTGCATTGTTACAGTGCCCATGGTAACCGTGCTCACGGTGGTAGTGCACATCGTGACAGTGCCCATGGTGGCAGTTCACCTGGTGACAGTGCTAAATCGTGACAGTGCACATGCTGACAGTGCTCACGGTGATAGTGCCCATGGTGACAGTGCCCACGGTGATAATGGGTATTATTACAGTGTTCATCTTGACAGAGCCCAAGTTGGCAGTGGCCATGGTGACAGTGCCCACAATGACAGTGCCCATGGTAACAGTGCCGACAGTGACAGTGCCCATGGTGACACTTCTCACAGTGAATGTGCCCATGGGGACAGTTACCATGATGAGATTTCTCACGGTGATAGTGCCCGTTGTGACAGTGCTCACACTGACAATGCCCATGGTGCCACTGCCCATAGAGACATTCCGCACGGTCACTTTTCTCACGGTGAAAGTACCTATGGTGACACTGCACCTGGTGGCAGTGCAAAATGGTGACAGTGCCCATGGTGACATTGCTCATAGTGACTTTGCTTACAGTGATAGTCCTTACGGTGACAGTGTGCACAGTGACACTGCACACAGTTGCAGTGTTCATGGTGACAGTGTTCACGGTGATACTTTCCATGGTGATAGTGCCCATGGTGACACTGCACATGGTGGCAGTGAAAAATGGTGACAGTGCCCCTGTTGTCAGTTCTCATGGTGACCGTGCACATGGTGACAACCCGTGCAGACTGTACTCATGGTGACAGTACTCACGGTGACAGTTCTCATGTTTGCAGTATCCATGGTGACAGTGCTCACAGTGATAGTGCCCATGGTGAGAGTGCCCATGATGACAGGGCCCATGGTGCCATTGCCTATGGTGACAGTGCTCATGGTAACAGTGCCCAAGGTGACAGTGACCATGGTGAGAGTGCTCACACTGATGGTGCCCATGGTGACAGTGCTCATGGTGTCTGTCTACATTGTGCCAGTACCCATGGCAACAGTGCTCATGGTGACAGGGACCACAGTGAGAGAGCTCACGGTGAGAGTGCTCACGGTAATAGTGCTCATGGTGACAGTGCAAATGGTGACAATACCATGGTGACAGTACTCATGTTGAAAATACCCATGGTGGCAGTTCTCATAGCGACAGATCTCATGGTGACATTGCTCATAATAGCAGTGCCCAGGTGCCAGTGCTCGTGGTGACGGTGCTAATGGTGACAGTGCTCTTGGTGGCAGTTCCCATCGGGACAATACTGATGGTGACACTGTGCATTGTTACAGTGCCCATGGTAACCGTGTTCACGGTGATAGTGCACATCGTGACAGTGCCCATGGTGGTAGTTCACCTGGTGACAGTGCTAAATAGTGACAGTGCACATGCTGACAGTGCTCACGGTGATAGTGCCCATGGTGACAGTGCACACGGTCATAATGGGCATTGTTACAGAGTTCATGGTGACAGCACACGGTGGCAGTGGCCATGGAGACAGTGCCCACAATGACAGTGCCCATGGTGACAGTGCCGACAGTGACAGTGCCCATGGTGACACTTCTCATGGTGACAGTGCCCATGGGGACAGTTAGCATGGTGAGATTTCTAATGGTGATAGTGCCCGTTGTGCCAGTGCTCACAGTAACAATGCCCATGGGGCCAGTGCCCATAGAGTCATTCCGCACGGTCACATTTCTCACGGTGAAAGTGCCTATGGTGATATTAACCATGGTGACACTGCACATGGTGGCAGAGCAAAATGGTGACAGTGCCCATGGTGACATTGCTCATGGTGACTTTGCTTACGGTGATAGTCCTTACAGTGACAGTACGCATGGTGACACTGCACACAGTGACAGTGTTCATGGTGAAAGTGTTCACGGTGATAGTTCCCATGGTGAGATTGTCCTGGTAACAGTGCCCATAGTCACAATTCTCATGGTGTAGTGCTCACAGTGACAGTGCCCATGGTGTCATGCCCATGGTGACAGTGCTCATGGTGACAGTGCTCATGTTGGCAGAGCCATAAATAAGAGTGCTCATTGTGGCAGTGCTCATGGTGTCCGTGCTCATGGTGACAGTGCCCATGATTACAGTGTTTATGGTGATAGATGTCACGGTGTCAGTGCCCACGCGGAGAGTGCCAAGGCTGACAAAGCCCAGGGTGATACTTCCCATTGTGACAGTGCCCACGGTGACAGTGCCCATGGTGACAGCACCCAGTGTGACAAGGCGCATGGTGACAGTGCTCACGGTGACAGTGCCCATGGTGACAGTGCCGATGGTGAGAGTGCCAATAGTGACAGTGCTCATGGTGAAACTGCCCACAGAGACATCGCCCATGGTGATAGTGTTCATGGTGACAACCCCACGGTGACAGTGCCAATGTTGATAGTCCCAGTGGTGACAGGTCTTACACTGAATGTGACCATGGTGTCTGTGCTCATGGTGACAGTGCTCAAGGTTATAGTCTCCATGTTGACAGTGCCGATGGTGACAATTCTCACGGTGACAGGGCCTATGGTGAAAATTCTCATAGTGACAGTGTTCACGGTGACAGTGCCCATGGTGCTATTACCCATGGTGACAGTTCTCATAGTGAAACTGCCCATGTTGACACTGCCCATGGTGGCAGTGCAAAATGGTGACAGTGCCCATGGTGATATTGCTCATGGTGACATTGCTTATGGTGATAGTGTGTATGGTGAAACTGCACACAGTGACATTGCTCATGGTGACAGTGTTCATGGCGTTAGTTCCTATGGTGAATGTGACCATGGGGACAGTGCCCATAGTCACAATTCTCATGGTGTAGTGCTCACGGTGACAGTGCCCATGGTGACAATACACAGGGTGACAGTATTCCTGGTGACATTGCTCATGGTGAGAGTGCCCATGTTCACAACTGTCACGGTGATAGTTCCCATGGTGACAATACCCAGGGTAACAGAGCTGATGGTAAAAGTGTTCACGGTGACAGTGCCCATGGTGACAGTACCTAAGGTGACAATTCCCATGGTGAGACTGCTCATAGACAGTGCCCATGGTGACAATACCCAGCGTGTCCTGTCCATGGTGACAGTGATCATGGTGACACATCTCATGAGGACAGTGCCATAAGTGACAGTGCTCATGGTGACAGTGCCCATGGTGACAGTGCCTATGGTGATAGATATCATGGTGGCTGTGCCCAGGGAGACATTGCCCACGCTGACAAGACCCATGGTGATACTTCCCATTGTGACAGTGCCATCGGTGGCAGAGCCCATGGTGACAGTGCCCAAGATCACAGAGCCCATGGTGAGAGTGCTAACGGTGACTGTGCCCATGGTGACAGCACCCAGTGTGAAAATGCCCATTGTGACAGTGCTCACGGTGACCATGCCAATGGTGATAGTGCCAATAGTGAGAGTGCTCACGGTGACACTGCCCATGGACACACTGCCCATTGTGATAGTGCCCATCATGACAACCCCTCGGAGGCAGTGCCAATGGTGAGAGTCCCCGTGGTGACAGTTCTCATGGTGAAAGTGATCCTTTTGAAATTGCTCATGGTGACAGTGCTCATGGTGACAGTGCTCAAGGTGATAGTCTCCATGTTGACAGTGTGCATGGTGACTGTTCTCACGGTGACAGTGCCTATGGTGATTATGCTCTTAGTGACAGTGCTCATGGTGACAGTGCCCATGGTGACAGTGACCACGGTGACTGTTCTCACCGTGGTAGTGCCCATGGTGACAGTGTTCATGATGACAGTCCGCATTAAGGCTGTGCCTGTGGTGACATTGCTAATGGTGATAATTCTCACGGTGATAGTACGCACGTTGAAAATGACAAAGGTGACAACACCCAGGTGATAATAATCATGGTGAAAGTGCCCATGGTGGCAGTTCTCATACTGACAGTTCTTGTGACAGTGCTCATGGTGGCAGTGCTCGTGGTGACAGTGCTCTTGGTGACAGTGCTCATGGTGGCAGTGCCCATGGTGAGACTACCGATGGTGACCCTGCCCATGGTGACAGTGCACATGGTCATGGTGCCTCTGGTGGCAGTGCAATATAGTGAGAATGCCCATGATGATATTGCTCATGGTGATAGTGCCCATGGTGAGAGTGCCCATGGTTCCAGTGCTCATGGTGACAGTGCCCATTGTGACAGTGCCCTTGGTGACAGTGCACACCATGAGAGTGCCCATGGTGTCTGTGCCCATGGTGACAGTTCTTATCATGAGAGTGTTCACGGTAGCAGTGTTCATGGTAATAGTGCTCACGGAGGCATTGCCCACAATGAGAGTGCCCACGGTGAGAATACTGACTGTGACAGTGCCCATGATGACTTTTCTCTCTGTGACAGTGCCCTTGGGGACAGTTAGCACGGTGAGATTTCTCACAGTGATAGTGCACATTGTTTCAGTGCTCATAGTGACAAGACCCTAGGCGCCAGTGCCCATCATGGCATTGCTCACGGTGATATTTCTCACGGTGACAGTGCCCATGGTGATATTACCCATGGTGACAGTACTCAGTGATCAAGTGCTCATGGTGACATGGCATAAGGTGATAATGCTCACGGTGGCAGTGCAAAATGGTGACAGTGCCCATGGGGACATTGCTCATAGTGACTTTGCTTACAGTGATAGTCCTTACGGTGACACTGTGCATAGTGACACTGCACACAGTTGCAGTGTTCATGGTGACAGTGTTCACGGTGATACTTTCCATGGTGATAGTGCCCATGGTGACACTGCACATGGTGGCAGTGAAAAATGGTGACAGTGCCCCTGTTGTCAGTTCTCATGGTGACCGTGCACATGGTGACAACCCGTGCAGACTGTACTCATGGTGACAGTACTCACGGTGACAGTTCCCATGTTTGCAGTATCCATGGTGACAGTGCTCACAGTGATAGTGCCCATGGTGAGAGTGCCCATGATGACAGGGCCCATGGTGCCATTGCCTATGGTGACAGTGCTCATGGTAACAGTGCCCAAGGTGACAGTGACCATGGTGAGAGTGCTCACACTGATGGTGCCCATGGTGACAGTGCTCATGGTGTCTGTCTACATTGTGCCAGTACCCATGGCAACAGTGCTCATGGTGACAGGGACCACAGTGAGAGAGCTCACGGTGAGAGTGCTCACGGTAATAGTGCTCATGGTGACAGTGCAAATGGTGACAATACCATGGTGACAGTACTCATGTTGAAAATACCCATGGTGGCAGTTCTCATAGCGACAGATCTCATGGTGACATTGCTCATAATAGCAGTGCCCAGGTGCCAGTGCTCGTGGTGACGGTGCTAATGGTGACAGTGCTCTTGGTGGCAGTTCCCATCGGGACAATACTGATGGTGACACTGTGCATTGTTACAGTGCCCATGGTAACCGTGTTCACGGTGATAGTGCACATCGTGACAGTGCCCATGGTGGTAGTTCACCTGGTGACAGTGCTAAATAGTGACAGTGCACATGCTGACAGTGCTCACGGTGATAGTGCCCATGGTGACAGTGCACACGGTCATACTGGGCATTGTTACAGAGTTCATGGTGACAGCACACGGTGGCAGTGGCCATGGAGACAGTGCCCACAATGACAGTGCCCATGGTGACAGTGCCAACAGTGACAGTGCCCATGGTGACACTTCTCATGGTGACAGTGCCCATGGGGACAGTTAGCATGGTGAGATTTCTAACGGTGATAGTGCCCGTTGTGCCAGTGCTCACAGTAACAATGCCCATGGGGCCAGTGCCCATAGAGTCATTCCGCACGGTCACATTTCTCACGGTGAAAGTGCCTATGGTGATCTTAACCATGGTGACACTGCACATGGTGGCAGAGCAAAATGGCGACAGTGCCCATGGTGACATTGCTCATGGTGACTTTGCTTACGGTGATAGTCCTTACAGTGACAGTACGCATGGTGACACTGCACACAGTGACAGTGTTCATGGTGAAAGTGTTCACGGTGATAGTTCCCATGGTGAGATTGTCCTGGTAACAGTGCCCATAGTCACAATTCTCATGGTGTAGTGCTCACAGTGACAGTGCCCATGGTGTCATGCCCATGGTGACAGTGCTCATGGTGACAGTGCTCATGTTGGCAGAGCCATAAATAAGAGTGCCCATTGTGGCAGTGCTCATGGTGTCCGTGCTCATGGTGACAGTGCCCATGATTACAGTGTTTATGGTGATAGATGTCACGGTGTCAGTGCCCACGCGGAGAGTGCCAAGGCTGACAAAGCCCAGGGTGATACTTCCCATTGTGACAGTGCCCACGGTGACAGTGCCCATGGTGACAGCACCCAGTGTGACAAGGCGCATGGTGACAGTGCTCACGGTGACAGTGCCCATGGTGACAGTGCCGATGGTGAGAGTGCCAATAGTGACAGTGCTCATGGTGAAACTGCCCACAGAGACATCGCCCATGGTGATAGTGTTCATGGTGACAACCCCACGGTGACAGTGCCAATGTTGATAGTCCCAGTGGTGACAGGTCTTACATTGAATGTGACCATGGTGTCTGTGCTCATGGTGACAGTGCTCAAGGTTATAGTCTCCATGTTGACAGTGCCGATGGTGACAATTCTCACGGTGACAGGGCCTATGGTGAAAATTCTCATAGTGACAGTGTTCACGGTGACAGTGCCCATGGTGCTATTACCCATGGTGACAGTACTCATAGTGAAACTGCCCATGTTGACACTGCCCATGGTGGCAGTGCAAAATGGTGACAGTGCCCATGGTGATATTGCTCATGGTGACATTGCTTATGGTGATAGTGTGTATGGTGAAACTGCACACAGTGACATTGCTCATGGTGACAGTGTTCACGGCGTTAGTTCCTATGGTGAATGTGACCATGGGGACAGTGCCCATAGTCACAATTCTCATGGTGTAGTGCTCACGGTGACAGTGCCCATGGTGACAATACACAGGGTGACAGTATTCCTGGTGACATTGCTCATGGTGAGAGTGCCCATGTTCACAACTGTCACGGTGATAGTTCCCATGGTGACAATACCCAGGGTAACAGAGCTGATGGTAAAAGGGTTCACGGTGACAGTGCCCATGGTGACAGTACCTAAGGTGACAATTCCCATGGTGAGACTGCTCATAGACAGTGCCCATGGTGACAATACCCAGCGTGTCCTGTCCATGGTGACAGTGATCATGGTGACACATCTCATGAGGACAGTGCCATAAGTGACAGTGCTCATGGTGACAGTGCCCATGGTGACAGTGCCTATGGTGATAGATATCATGGTGGCTGTGCCCAGGGAGACATTGCCCACGCTGACAAGACCCATGGTGATACTTCCCATTGTGACAGTGCCATCGGTGGCAGAGCCCATGGTGACAGTGCCCAAGATCACAGAGCCCATGGTGAGAGTGCTAACGGTGACTGTGCCCATGGTGACAGCACCCAGTGTGAAAATGCCCATTGTGACAGTGCTCACGGTGACCATGCCAATGGTGATAGTGCCAATAGTGAGAGTGCTCACGGTGACACTGCCCATGGACACACTGCCCATTGTGATAGTGCCCATCATGACAACCCCTCGGAGGCAGTGCCAATGGTGAGAGTCCCCGTGGTGACAGTTCTCATGGTGAAAGTGATCCTTTTGAAATTGCTCATGGTGACAGTGCTCATGGTGACAGTGCTCAAGGTGATAGTCTCCATGTTGACAGTGTGCATGGTGACTGTTCTCATGGTGACAGTGCCTATGGTGATTATGCTCTTAGTGACAGTGCTCATGGTGACAGTGCCCATGGTGACAGTGACCACGGTGACTGTTCTCACCGTGGTAGTGCCCATGGTGACAGTGTTCATGATGACAGTCCGCATTAAGGCTGTGCCCATGGTGACATTGCTAATGGTGATAATTCTCACGGTGATAGTACGCACGTTGAAAATGACAAAGGTGACAACACCCAGGTGATAATAATCATGGTGAAAGTGCCCATGGTGGCAGTTCTCATACTGACAGTTCTTGTGACAGTGCTCATGGTGGCAGTGCTCGTGGTGACAGTGCTCTTGGTGACAGTGCTCATGGTGGCAGTGCCCATGGTGAGACTACCGATGGTGACCCTGCCCATGGTGACAGTGCACATGGTCATGGTGCCTCTGGTGGCAGTGCAATATAGTGAGAATGCCCATGATGATATTGCTCATGGTGATAGTGCCCATGGTGAGAGTGCCCATGGTTCCAGTGCTCATGGTGACAGTGCCCATTGTGACAGTGCCCTTGGTGACAGTGCACACCATGAGAGTGCCCATGGTGTCTGTGCCCATGGTGACAGTTCTTATCATGAGAGTGTTCACGGTAGCAGTGTTCATGGTAATAGTGCTCACGGAGGCATTGCCCACAATGAGAGTGCCCACGGTGAGAATACTGACTGTGACAGTGCCCATGATGACTTTTCTCTCTGTGACAGTGCCCTTGGGGACAGTTAGCACGGTGAGATTTCTCACAGTGATAGTGCACATTGTTTCAGTGCTCATAGTGACAAGACCCTAGGCGCCAGTGCCCATCATGGCATTGCTCACGGTGATATTTCTCACGGTGACAGTGCCCATGGTGATATTACCCATGGTGACAGTACTCAGTGATCAAGTGCTCATGGTGACATGGCATAAGGTGATAATGCTCACGGTGGCAGTGCAAAATGGTGACAGTGCCCATGGGGACATTGCTCATAGTGACTTTGCTTACAGTGATAGTCCTTACGGTGACACTGTGCATAGTGACACTGCACACAGTTGCAGTGTTCATGGTGACAGTGTTCACGGTGATACTTTCCATGGTGATAGTGCCCATGGTGACACTGCACATGGTGGCAGTGAAAAATGGTGACAGTGCCCCTGTTGTCAGTTCTCATGGTGACCGTGCACATGGTGACAACCCGTGCAGACTGTACTCATGGTGACAGTACTCACGGTGACAGTTCCCATGTTTGCAGTATCCATGGTGACAGTGCTCACAGTGATAGTGCCCATGGTGAGAGTGCCCATGATGACAGGGCCCATGGTGCCATTGCCTATGGTGACAGTGCTCATGGTAACAGTGCCCAAGGTGACAGTGACCATGGTGAGAGTGCTCACACTGATGGTGCCCATGGTGACAGTGCTCATGTTGTCTGTCTACATTGTGCCAGTACCCATGGCAACAGTGCTCATGGTGACAGGGACCACAGTGAGAGAGCTCACGGTGAGAGTGCTCACGGTAATAGTGCTCATGGTGACAGTGCAAATGGTGACAATACCATGGTGACAGTACTCATGTTGAAAATACCCATGGTGGCAGTTCTCATAGCGACAGATCTCATGGTGACATTGCTCATAATAGCAGTGCCCAGGTGCCAGTGCTCGTGGTGATGGTGCTAATGGTGACAGTGCTCTTGGTGGCAGTTCCCATCGGGACAATACTGATGGTGACACTGTGCATTGTTACAGTGCCCATGGTAACCGTGTTCACGGTGATAGTGCACATCGTGACAGTGCCCATGGTGGTAGTTCACCTGGTGACAGTGCTAAATAGTGACAGTGCACATGCTGACAGTGCTCACGGTGATAGTGCCCATGGTGACAGTGCACACGGTCATAATGGGCATTGTTACAGAGTTCATGGTGACAGCACACGGTGGCAGTGGCCATGGAGACAGTGCCCACAATGACAGTGCCCATGGTGACAGTGCCAACAGTGACAGTGCCCATGGTGACACTTCTCATGGTGACAGTGCCCATGGGGACAGTTAGCATGGTGAGATTTCTAACGGTGATAGTGCCCGTTGTGCCAGTGCTCACAGTAACAATGCCCATGGGGCCAGTGCCCATAGAGTCATTCCGCACGGTCACATTTCTCACGGTGAAAGTGCCTATGGTGATCTTAACCATGGTGACACTGCACATGGTGGCAGAGCAAAATGGCGACAGTGCCCATGGTGACATTGCTCATGGTGACTTTGCTTACGGTGATAGTCCTTACAGTGACAGTACGCATGGTGACACTGCACACAGTGACAGTGTTCATGGTGAAAGTGTTCACGGTGATAGTTCCCATGGTGAGATTGTCCTGGTAACAGTGCCCATAGTCACAATTCTCATGGTGTAGTGCTCACAGTGACAGTGCCCATGGTGTCATGCCCATGGTGACAGTGCTCATGGTGACAGTGCTCATGTTGGCAGAGCCATAAATAAGAGTGCCCATTGTGGCAGTGCTCATGGTGTCCGTGCTCATGGTGACAGTGCCCATGATTACAGTGTTTATGGTGATAGATGTCACGGTGTCAGTGCCCACGCGGAGAGTGCCAAGGCTGACAAAGCCCAGGGTGATACTTCCCATTGTGACAGTGCCCACGGTGACAGTGCCCATGGTGACAGCACCCAGTGTGACAAGGCGCATGGTGACAGTGCTCACGGTGACAGTGCCCATGGTGACAGTGCCGATGGTGAGAGTGCCAATAGTGACAGTGCTCATGGTGAAACTGCCCACAGAGACATCGCCCATGGTGATAGTGTTCATGGTGACAACCCCACGGTGACAGTGCCAATGTTGATAGTCCCAGTGGTGACAGGTCTTACATTGAATGTGACCATGGTGTCTGTGCTCATGGTGACAGTGCTCAAGGTTATAGTCTCCATGTTGACAGTGCCGATGGTGACAATTCTCACGGTGACAGGGCCTATGGTGAAAATTCTCATAGTGACAGTGTTCACGGTGACAGTGCCCATGGTGCTATTACCCATGGTGACAGTACTCATAGTGAAACTGCCCATGTTGACACTGCCCATGGTGGCAGTGCAAAATGGTGACAGTGCCCATGGTGATATTGCTCATGGTGACATTGCTTATGGTGATAGTGTGTATGGTGAAACTGCACACAGTGACATTGCTCATGGTGACAGTGTTCACGGCGTTAGTTCCTATGGTGAATGTGACCATGGGGACAGTGCCCATAGTCACAATTCTCATGGTGTAGTGCTCACGGTGACAGTGCCCATGGTGACAATACACAGGGTGACAGTATTCATGGTGACATTGCTCATGGTGAGAGTGCCCATGTTCACAACTGTCACGGTGATAGTTCCCATGGTGACAATACCCAGGGTAACAGAGCTGATGGTAAAAGTGTTCACGGTGACAGTGCCCATGGTGACAGTACCTAAGGTGACAATTCCCATGGTGAGACTGCTCATAGACAGTGCCCATGGTGACAATACCCAGCGTGTCCTGTCCATGGTGACAGTGATCATGGTGACACATCTCATGAGGACAGTGCCATAAGTGACAGTGCTCATTGTGGCAGTGCTCATGGTGACAGTGCCCATGGTGACAGTGCCTATGGTGATAGATATCATGGTGGCTGTGCCCAGGGAGACATTGCCCACGCTGACAAGACCCATGGTGATACTTCCCATTGTGACAGTGCCATCGGTGGCAGAGCCCATGGTGACAGTGCCCAAGATCACAGAGCCCATGGTGAGAGTGCTAACGGTGACTGTGCCCATGGTGACAGCACCCAGTGTGAAAATGCCCATTGTGACAGTGCTCACGGTGACCATGCCAATGGTGATAGTGCCAATAGTGAGAGTGCTCACGGTGACACTGCCCATGGACACACTGCCCATTGTGATAGTGCCCATCATGACAACCCCTCGGAGGCAGTGCCAATGGTGAGAGTCCCCGTGGTGACAGTTCTCATGGTGAAAGTGATCCTTTTGAAATTGCTCATGGTGACAGTGCTCATGGTGACAGTGCTCAAGGTGATAGTCTCCATGTTGACAGTGTGCATGGTGACTGTTCTCACGGTGACAGTGCCTATGGTGATTATGCTCTTAGTGACAGTGCTCATGGTGACAGTGCCCATGGTGACAGTGACCACGGTGACTGTTCTCACCGTGGTAGTGCCCATGGTGACAGTGTTCATGATGACAGTCCGCATTAAGGCTGTGCCCGTGGTGACATTGCTAATGGTGATAATTCTCACGGTGATAGTACGCACGTTGAAAATGACAAAGGTGACAACACCCAGGTGATAATAATCATGGTGAAAGTGCCCATGGTGGCAGTTCTCATACTGACAGTTCTTGTGACAGTGCTCATGGTGGCAGTGCTCGTGGTGACAGTGCTCTTGGTGACAGTGCTCATGGTGGCAGTGCCCATGGTGACAGTGCACATGGTCATGGTGCCTCTGGTGGCAGTGCAATATAGTGAGAATGCCCATGATGATATTGCTCATGGTGATAGTGCCCATGGTGAGAGTGCCCATGGTTCCAGTGCTCATGGTGACAGTGCCCTTGGTGACAGTGCACACCATGAGAGTGCCCATGGTGTCTGTGCCCATGGTGACAGTTCTTATCATGAGAGTGTTCACGGTAGCAGTGTTCATGGTAATAGTGCTCACGGAGGCATTGCCCACAATGAGAGTGCCCACGGTGAGAATACTGACTGTGACAGTGCCCATGATGACTTTTCTCTCTGTGACAGTGCCCTTGGGGACAGTTAGCACAGTGAGATTTCTCACAGTGATAGTGCACATTGTTTCAGTGCTCATAGTGACAAGACCCTAGGCGCCAGTGCCCATCATGGCATTGCTCACGGTGATATTTCTCACGGTGACAGTGCCCATGGTGATATTACCCATGGTGACAGTACTCAGTGATCAAGTGCTCATGGTGACATGGCATAAGGTGATAATGCTCACGGTGGCAGTGCAAAATGGTGACAGTGCCCATGGGGACATTGCTTAATGTGATAGTCCTTGTGGTGACATTGTGCATGGTGACATTGCCCACCATGACAGTGCTCTTGTTGACAGTGCTCATGGTGATAGTGCCAATGTTGGAAGTGCCCATCGTGAAAGTGTCCATGGTGACAGTTCTTATGATGAGAGTGGTCAGAGTGGCAGTGCTCATGGTGAAAGTGCCCATGGTGACAGAGCCCACGGTGACAGTGTCCATAGTTATAGTGTCCATGGTGACAGTACTAACAGTGAAATTGTCCATGGGGACACTGCCCATGGTGAAAGTGCCCATGGTCACAACACTCACGGTGATAGTGCTCACGGTGAGAGTGGCCATGGTGACAGTGACCACGGTGACAGTTCTAATGGTGATACTGCCCATGATGACAGTGCTCATGGTGACAGTCCACATTGTACCAGTGCCCAAGGTGACAGTGCTCATGGTGACAGTGCCCAAAGTCACAATACCCATGGTGACAGTGCCCAGGCTGACAGTTCTCAAGGTGATAGTGCCCATGGTGACAGTGCCCATGGTGATACAGAGAATGGGGACAGTGCTTATGGTGACAGTGGTCATGGTTGCAGTACCCATGGTGATAGTGCTGAAACTGACAGTGCCCTTGGGGATAGTGCCCATGGTGAGTGTGCTCGTGTTAATTGTGTCCATGGTGGCAGTTCCCATTGTGAAAGTGCTCATGATGACAGTGCCCATGTGGGTAGTTCCCATGGTGACAGTGCTCATGGTGATAGTGACCATGTTAAGAGTGCACATGGTGGCTGTGCCCTTGGTGACAGTGCCCATGATGACAGTATTCATGGTGACAGTGCTCACGGTGATAATGCCCATGGTGGCAGTGCACATGGTGGTAGTGCACATGGTGGCAGTGAAAAATGGGGACAGTTCCCATGCTGACAGTTCTCATTGTGACAATGCACACAGTCACAACCGATGCTGACACTGCTCATGGTAGCTGTACCCTTCGTGACAGTGCTCAGAGTGATAGTGCCCATGGTGGCAGTGTCCATGGTGACACTGCCCATGGTGACAATGCCCATGATGACAGTGCCCATGGAGTCAGTGCCCACGGAGCCATTGCCTATGGTAACAGTGCTCACAGTGACAGTACCCATGGTAACAGTGACCATGGTGAGAGTGCTCATGGTGATAGTGTCTATGGTGACAGATCACACTGTGACAGTCCGCATTGTGCCAGTACCAATAGTGACAGTACCCATGGTGACATTGACCACGGTGAGAGTGATCACGGTGCTAGTGCTCACAGTAATAGTGCTCATGGTGACAGTGCCGACAGTGAAGGTGCTCACGGTGACAGTGCCTCTGGTGATAGTGCCCATGGTGAGAGTCCGCCCATTGATAGTGTCCATGGTGGCAGTTCCCATTGTGAAAATGCTCATGATGACATTGCCCATGTTGGTAGTCCCCATGGTGACAGTGCTCACGGTGATAGTGACCTTGGTAACTGTGCACATGGTGGCCGTGCCCTTGGTGACAGTGCCAATGATGACAGTACTCATGGTGACAGTTCTCACGGTGATAGTGCCCATGGTGATATTGCACATGGTGGCAGTGAAAAATGGTGACAGTGCCCATGTTGACAGTTCTCATGGTGACAGTGCACACGGTGACAACCCATGCAGACAGTACTCACGGTGACAGTTCTCATGGTTGCAGTACCCATGGTGACAGTGCTCACAGTGATACTGCCCATGGTGGCAGTGCCCATGGTGACAGTGCCCATGGTGACACTGCCCATGATGACAGTGCCCATGGTGAAAGTTCCCACGGCGCCATTGCCTATGGTGACAGTGCTCATGGTAACAGTGCCCATGGTGACAGTGACCATGGTGAGAGTGCTCACACTGATAGTGCCCATGGTGACAGGGCTCATGGTGCCAGTCCGCATTGTGCCAGTACCCATGGCGACAGTGCTCATGGTGACACTGACCACAGTGAGAGTGCTCACTGTGATAGAGCTCACGGTAATAGTGCTCATGGTGACAGTGCAAATGGTGACAATACCCATGGTGACAGTACTCATGTTGAAAATACCCATGGTGGCAGTTCTCATGGTGACAGTGCTCATAATAGCAGTGCCCAAGGTGGCAGTCCTCGTGGTGACAGTGCTAATGGTGACAGTGCTCTTGGTGGCAGTTCCCATGGGGACATTACCGATGGTGACCCTGTGCATTGTTACAGTGCCCATGGTAACCGTGCTCACGGTGGTAGTGCACATCGTGACAGTGCCCATGGTGGCAGTTCACCTGGTGACAGTGCTAAATCGTGACAGTGCACATACTGACAGTGCTCACGGTGATAGTGCCCATGGTGACAGTGCCCACGGTGATAATGGGTATTATTACAGTGTTCATCTTGACAGAGCCCAAGTTGGCAGTGGCCATGGTGACAGTGCCCACAATGACAGTGCCCATGGTAACAGTGCCGACAGTGACAGTGCCCATGGTGACACTTCTCACAGTGAATGTGCCCATGGGGACAGTTACCATGATGAGATTTCTCACGGTGATAGTGCCCGTTGTGACAGTGCTCACACTGACAATGCCCATGGTGCCACTGCCCATAGAGACATTCCGCACGGTCACTTTTCTCACGGTGAAAGTACCTATGGTGACACTGCACCTGGTGGCAGTGCAAAATGGTGACAGTGCCCATGGTGACATTGCTCATAGTGACTTTGCTTACAGTGATAGTCCTTACGGTGACAGTGTGCACAGTGACACTGCACACAGTTGCAGTGTTCATGGTGACAGTGTTCACGGTGATACTTTCCATGGTGATAGTGCCCATGGTGACACTGCACATGGTGGCAGTGAAAAATGGTGACAGTGCCCCTGTTGTCAGTTCTCATGGTGACCGTGCACATGGTGACAACCCGTGCAGACTGTACTCATGGTGACAGTACTCACGGTGACAGTTCCCATGTTTGCAGTATCCATGGTGACAGTGCTCACAGTGATAGTGCCCATGGTGAGAGTGCCCATGATGACAGGGCCCATGGTGCCATTGCCTATGGTGACAGTGCTCATGGTAACAGTGCCCAAGGTGACAGTGACCATGGTGAGAGTGCTCACACTGATGGTGCCCATGGTGACAGTGCTCATGGTGTCTGTCTACATTGTGCCAGTACCCATGGCAACAGTGCTCATGGTGACAGGGACCACAGTGAGAGAGCTCATGGTGAGAGTGCTCACGGTAATAGTGCTCATGGTGACAGTGCAAATGGTGACAATACCATGGTGACAGTACTCATGTTGAAAATACCCATGGTGGCAGTTCTCATAGCGACAGATCTCATGGTGACATTGCTCATAATAGCAGTGCCCAGGTGCCAGTGCTCGTGGTGACGGTGCTAATGGTGACAGTGCTCTTGGTGGCAGTTCCCATCGGGACAATACTGATGGTGACACTGTGCATTGTTACAGTGCCCATGGTAACCGTGTTCACGGTGATAGTGCACATCGTGACAGTGCCCATGGTGGTAGTTCACCTGGTGACAGTGCTAAATAGTGACAGTGCACATGCTGACAGTACTCACGGTGATAGTGCCCATGGTGACAGTGCACACGGTCATAATGGGCATTGTTACAGAGTTCATGGTGACAGCACACGGTGGCAGTGGCCATGGAGACAGTGCCCACAATGACAGTGCCCATGGTGACAGTGCCAACAGTGACAGTGCCCATGGTGACACTTCTCATGGTGACAGTGCCCATGGGGACAGTTAGCATGGTGAGATTTCTAACGGTGATAGTGCCCGTTGTGCCAGTGCTCACAGTAACAATGCCCATGGGGCCAGTGCCCATAGAGTCATTCCGCACGGTCACATTTCTCACGGTGAAAGTGCCTATGGTGATCTTAACCATGGTGACACTGCACATGGTGGCAGAGCAAAATGGCGACAGTGCCCATGGTGACATTGCTCATGGTGACTTTGCTTACGGTGATAGTCCTTACAGTGACAGTACGCATGGTGACACTGCACACAGTGACAGTGTTCATGGTGAAAGTGTTCACGGTGATAGTTCCCATGGTGAGATTGTCCTGGTAACAGTGCCCATAGTCACAATTCTCATGGTGTAGTGCTCACAGTGACAGTGCCCATGGTGTCATGCCCATGGTGACAGTGCTCATGGTGACAGTGCTCATGTTGGCAGAGCCATAAATAAGAGTGCTCATTGTGGCAGTGCTCATGGTGTCCGTGCTCATGGTGACAGTGCCCATGATTACAGTGTTTATGGTGATAGATGTCACGGTGTCAGTGCCCACGCGGAGAGTGCCAAGGCTGACAAAGCCCAGGGTGATACTTCCCATTGTGACAGTGCCCACGGTGACAGTGCCCATGGTGACAGCACCCAGTGTGACAAGGCGCATGGTGACAGTGCTCACGGTGACAGTGCCCATGGTGACAGTGCCGATGGTGAGAGTGCCAATAGTGACAGTGCTCATGGTGAAACTGCCCACAGAGACATCGCCCATGGTGATAGTGTTCATGGTGACAACCCCACGGTGACAGTGCCAATGTTGATAGTCCCAGTGGTGACAGGTCTTACATTGAATGTGACCATGGTGTCTGTGCTCATGGTGACAGTGCTCAAGGTTATAGTCTCCATGTTGACAGTGCCGATGGTGACAATTCTCACGGTGACAGGGCCTATGGTGAAAATTCTCATAGTGACAGTGTTCACGGTGACAGTGCCCATGGTGCTATTACCCATGGTGACAGTACTCATAGTGAAACTGCCCATGTTGACACTGCCCATGGTGGCAGTGCAAAATGGTGACAGTGCCCATGGTGATATTGCTCATGGTGACATTGCTTATGGTGATAGTGTGTATGGTGAAACTGCACACAGTGACATTGCTCATGGTGACAGTGTTCACGGCGTTAGTTCCTATGGTGAATGTGACCATGGGGACAGTGCCCATAGTCACAATTCTCATGGTGTAGTGCTCACGGTGACAGTGCCCATGGTGACAATACACAGGGTGACAGTATTCATGGTGACATTGCTCATGGTGAGAGTGCCCATGTTCACAACTGTCACGGTGATAGTTCCCATGGTGACAATACCCAGGGTAACAGAGCTGATGGTAAAAGTGTTCACGGTGACAGTGCCCATGGTGACAGTACCTAAGGTGACAATTCCCATGGTGAGACTGCTCATAGACAGTGCCCATGGTGACAATACCCAGCGTGTCCTGTCCATGGTGACAGTGATCATGGTGACACATCTCATGAGGACAGTGCCATAAGTGACAGTGCTCATGGTGACAGTGCCCATGGTGACAGTGCCTATGGTGATAGATATCATGGTGGCTGTGCCCAGGGAGACATTGCCCACGCTGACAAGACCCATGGTGATACTTCCCATTGTGACAGTGCCATCGGTGGCAGAGCCCATGGTGACAGTGCCCAAGATCACAGAGCCCATGGTGAGAGTGCTAACGGTGACTGTGCCCATGGTGACAGCACCCAGTGTGAAAATGCCCATTGTGACAGTGCTCACGGTGACCATGCCAATGGTGATAGTGCCAATAGTGAGAGTGCTCACGGTGACACTGCCCATGGACACACTGCCCATTGTGATAGTGCCCATCATGACAACCCCTCGGAGGCAGTGCCAATGGTGAGAGTCCCCGTGGTGACAGTTCTCATGGTGAAAGTGATCCTTTTGAAATTGCTCATGGTGACAGTGCTCATGGTGACAGTGCTCAAGGTGATAGTCTCCATGTTGACAGTGTGCATGGTGACTGTTCTCATGGTGACAGTGCCTATGGTGATTATGCTCTTAGTGACAGTGCTCATGGTGACAGTGCCCATGGTGACAGTGACCACGGTGACTGTTCTCACCGTGGTAGTGCCCATGGTGACAGTGTTCATGATGACAGTCCGCATTAAGGCTGTGCCCGTGGTGACATTGCTAATGGTGATAATTCTCACGGTGATAGTACGCACGTTGAAAATGACAAAGGTGACAACACCCAGGTGATAATAATCATGGTGAAAGTGCCCATGGTGGCAGTTCTCATACTGACAGTTCTTGTGACAGTGCTCATGGTGGCAGTGCTCGTGGTGACAGTGCTCTTGGTGACAGTGCTCATGGTGGCAGTGCCCATGGTGAGACTACCGATGGTGACCCTGCCCATGGTGACAGTGCACATGGTCATGGTGCCTCTGGTGGCAGTGCAATATAGTGAGAATGCCCATGATGATATTGCTCATGGTGATAGTGCCCATGGTGAGAGTGCCCATGGTTCCAGTGCTCATGGTGACAGTGCCCATTGTGACAGTGCCCTTGGTGACAGTGCACACCATGAGAGTGCCCATGGTGTCTGTGCCCATGGTGACAGTTCTTATCATGAGAGTGTTCACGGTAGCAGTGTTCATGGTAATAGTGCTCACGGAGGCATTGCCCACAATGAGAGTGCCCACGGTGAGAATACTGACTGTGACAGTGCCCATGATGACTTTTCTCTCTGTGACAGTGCCCTTGGGGACAGTTAGCACGGTGAGATTTCTCACAGTGATAGTGCACATTGTTTCAGTGCTCATAGTGACAAGACCCTAGGCGCCAGTGCCCATCATGGCATTGCTCACGGTGATATTTCTCACGGTGACAGTGCCCATGGTGATATTACCCATGGTGACAGTACTCAGTGATCAAGTGCTCATGGTGACATGGCATAAGGTGATAATGCTCACGGTGGCAGTGCAAAATGGTGACAGTGCCCATGGGGACATTGCTCATAGTGACTTTGCTTACAGTGATAGTCCTTACGGTGACACTGTGCATAGTGACACTGCACACAGTTGCAGTGTTCATGGTGACAGTGTTCACGGTGATACTTTCCATGGTGATAGTGCCCATGGTGACACTGCACATGGTGGCAGTGAAAAATGGTGACAGTGCCCCTGTTGTCAGTTCTCATGGTGACCGTGCACATGGTGACAACCCGTGCAGACTGTACTCATGGTGACAGTACTCACGGTGACAGTTCCCATGTTTGCAGTATCCATGGTGACAGTGCTCACAGTGATAGTGCCCATGGTGAGAGTGCCCATGATGACAGGGCCCATGGTGCCATTGCCTATGGTGACAGTGCTCATGGTAACAGTGCCCAAGGTGACAGTGACCATGGTGAGAGTGCTCACACTGATGGTGCCCATGGTGACAGTGCTCATGGTGTCTGTCTACCTTGTGCCAGTACCCATGGCAACAGTGCTCATGGTGACAGGGACCACAGTGAGAGAGCTCACGGTGAGAGTGCTCACGGTAATAGTGCTCATGGTGACAGTGCAAATGGTGACAATACCATGGTGACAGTACTCATGTTGAAAATACCCATGGTGGCAGTTCTCATAGCGACAGATCTCATGGTGACATTGCTCATAATAGCAGTGCCCAGGTGCCAGTGCTCGTGGTGACGGTGCTAATGGTGACAGTGCTCTTGGTGGCAGTTCCCATCGGGACAATACTGATGGTGACACTGTGCATTGTTACAGTGCCCATGGTAACCGTGTTCACGGTGATAGTGCACATCGTGACAGTGCCCATGGTGGTAGTTCACCTGGTGACAGTGCTAAATAGTGACAGTGCACATGCTGACAGTGCTCACGGTGATAGTGCCCATGGTGACAGTGCACACGGTCATAAT
The DNA here is from genome assembly GCF_964341445.2 of Mesoplodon mirus. Classification (NCBI taxonomy): domain Eukaryota; kingdom Metazoa; phylum Chordata; class Mammalia; order Artiodactyla; family Ziphiidae; genus Mesoplodon; species Mesoplodon mirus. The sequence continues at coordinate 532,958 of NW_028295630.1, forward strand.
GGGCATTGTTACAGAGTTCATGGTGACAGCACACGGTGGCAGTGGCCATGGAGACAGTGCCCACAATGACAGTGCCCATGGTGACAGTGCCAACAGTGACAGTGCCCATGGTGACACTTCTCATGGTGACAGTGCCCATGGGGACAGTTAGCATGGTGAGATTTCTAACGGTGATAGTGCCCGTTGTGCCAGTGCTCACAGTAACAATGCCCATGGGGCCAGTGCCCATAGAGTCATTCCGCACGGTCACATTTCTCACGGTGAAAGTGCCTATGGTGATCTTAACCATGGTGACACTGCACATGGTGGCAGAGCAAAATGGCGACAGTGCCCATGGTGACATTGCTCATGGTGACTTTGCTTACGGTGATAGTCCTTACAGTGACAGTACGCATGGTGACACTGCACACAGTGACAGTGTTCATGGTGAAAGTGTTCACGGTGATAGTTCCCATGGTGAGATTGTCCTGGTAACAGTGCCCATAGTCACAATTCTCATGGTGTAGTGCTCACAGTGACAGTGCCCATGGTGTCATGCCCATGGTGACAGTGCTCATGGTGACAGTGCTCATGTTGGCAGAGCCATAAATAAGAGTGCCCATTGTGGCAGTGCTCATGGTGTCCGTGCTCATGGTGACAGTGCCCATGATTACAGTGTTTATGGTGATAGATGTCACGGTGTCAGTGCCCACGCGGAGAGTGCCAAGGCTGACAAAGCCCAGGGTGATACTTCCCATTGTGACAGTGCCCACGGTGACAGTGCCCATGGTGACAGCACCCAGTGTGACAAGGCGCATGGTGACAGTGCTCACGGTGACAGTGCCCATGGTGACAGTGCCGATGGTGAGAGTGCCAATAGTGACAGTGCTCATGGTGAAACTGCCCACAGAGACATCGCCCATGGTGATAGTGTTCATGGTGACAACCCCACGGTGACAGTGCCAATGTTGATAGTCCCAGTGGTGACAGGTCTTACATTGAATGTGACCATGGTGTCTGTGCTCATGGTGACAGTGCTCAAGGTTATAGTCTCCATGTTGACAGTGCCGATGGTGACAATTCTCACGGTGACAGGGCCTATGGTGAAAATTCTCATAGTGACAGTGTTCACGGTGACAGTGCCCATGGTGCTATTACCCATGGTGACAGTACTCATAGTGAAACTGCCCATGTTGACACTGCCCATGGTGGCAGTGCAAAATGGTGACAGTGCCCATGGTGATATTGCTCATGGTGACATTGCTTATGGTGATAGTGTGTATGGTGAAACTGCACACAGTGACATTGCTCATGGTGACAGTGTTCACGGCGTTAGTTCCTATGGTGAATGTGACCATGGGGACAGTGCCCATAGTCACAATTCTCATGGTGTAGTGCTCACGGTGACAGTGCCCATGGTGACAATACACAGGGTGACAGTATTCATGGTGACATTGCTCATGGTGAGAGTGCCCATGTTCACAACTGTCACGGTGATAGTTCCCATGGTGACAATACCCAGGGTAACAGAGCTGATGGTAAAAGTGTTCACGGTGACAGTGCCCATGGTGACAGTACCTAAGGTGACAATTCCCATGGTGAGACTGCTCATAGACAGTGCCCATGGTGACAATACCCAGCGTGTCCTGTCCATGGTGACAGTGATCATGGTGACACATCTCATGAGGACAGTGCCATAAGTGACAGTGCTCATTGTGGCAGTGCTCATGGTGACAGTGCCCATGGTGACAGTGCCTATGGTGATAGATATCATGGTGGCTGTGCCCAGGGAGACATTGCCCACGCTGACAAGACCCATGGTGATACTTCCCATTGTGACAGTGCCATCGGTGGCAGAGCCCATGGTGACAGTGCCCAAGATCACAGAGCCCATGGTGAGAGTGCTAACGGTGACTGTGCCCATGGTGACAGCACCCAGTGTGAAAATGCCCATTGTGACAGTGCTCACGGTGACCATGCCAATGGTGATAGTGCCAATAGTGAGAGTGCTCACGGTGACACTGCCCATGGACACACTGCCCATTGTGATAGTGCCCATCATGACAACCCCTCGGAGGCAGTGCCAATGGTGAGAGTCCCCGTGGTGACAGTTCTCATGGTGAAAGTGATCCTTTTGAAATTGCTCATGGTGACAGTGCTCATGGTGACAGTGCTCAAGGTGATAGTCTCCATGTTGACAGTGTGCATGGTGACTGTTCTCACGGTGACAGTGCCTATGGTGATTATGCTCTTAGTGACAGTGCTCATGGTGACAGTGCCCATGGTGACAGTGACCACGGTGACTGTTCTCACCGTGGTAGTGCCCATGGTGACAGTGTTCATGATGACAGTCCGCATTAAGGCTGTGCCCGTGGTGACATTGCTAATGGTGATAATTCTCACGGTGATAGTACGCACGTTGAAAATGACAAAGGTGACAACACCCAGGTGATAATAATCATGGTGAAAGTGCCCATGGTGGCAGTTCTCATACTGACAGTTCTTGTGACAGTGCTCATGGTGGCAGTGCTCGTGGTGACAGTGCTCTTGGTGACAGTGCTCATGGTGGCAGTGCCCATGGTGACAGTGCACATGGTCATGGTGCCTCTGGTGGCAGTGCAATATAGTGAGAATGCCCATGATGATATTGCTCATGGTGATAGTGCCCATGGTGAGAGTGCCCATGGTTCCAGTGCTCATGGTGACAGTGCCCTTGGTGACAGTGCACACCATGAGAGTGCCCATGGTGTCTGTGCCCATGGTGACAGTTCTTATCATGAGAGTGTTCACGGTAGCAGTGTTCATGGTAATAGTGCTCACGGAGGCATTGCCCACAATGAGAGTGCCCACGGTGAGAATACTGACTGTGACAGTGCCCATGATGACTTTTCTCTCTGTGACAGTGCCCTTGGGGACAGTTAGCACAGTGAGATTTCTCACAGTGATAGTGCACATTGTTTCAGTGCTCATAGTGACAAGACCCTAGGCGCCAGTGCCCATCATGGCATTGCTCACGGTGATATTTCTCACGGTGACAGTGCCCATGGTGATATTACCCATGGTGACAGTACTCAGTGATCAAGTGCTCATGGTGACATGGCATAAGGTGATAATGCTCACGGTGGCAGTGCAAAATGGTGACAGTGCCCATGGGGACATTGCTTAATGTGATAGTCCTTGTGGTGACATTGTGCATGGTGACATTGCCCACCATGACAGTGCTCTTGTTGACAGTGCTCATGGTGATAGTGCCAATGTTGGAAGTGCCCATCGTGAAAGTGTCCATGGTGACAGTTCTTATGATGAGAGTGGTCAGAGTGGCAGTGCTCATGGTGAAAGTGCCCATGGTGACAGAGCCCACGGTGACAGTGTCCATAGTTATAGTGTCCATGGTGACAGTACTAACAGTGAAATTGTCCATGGGGACACTGCCCATGGTGAAAGTGCCCATGGTCACAACACTCACGGTGATAGTGCTCACGGTGAGAGTGGCCATGGTGACAGTGACCACGGTGACAGTTCTAATGGTGATACTGCCCATGATGACAGTGCTCATGGTGACAGTCCACATTGTACCAGTGCCCAAGGTGACAGTGCTCATGGTGACAGTGCCCAAAGTCACAATACCCATGGTGACAGTGCCCAGGCTGACAGTTCTCAAGGTGATAGTGCCCATGGTGACAGTGCCCATGGTGATACAGAGAATGGGGACAGTGCTTATGGTGACAGTGGTCATGGTTGCAGTACCCATGGTGATAGTGCTGAAACTGACAGTGCCCTTGGGGATAGTGCCCATGGTGAGTGTGCTCGTGTTAATTGTGTCCATGGTGGCAGTTCCCATTGTGAAAGTGCTCATGATGACAGTGCCCATGTGGGTAGTTCCCATGGTGACAGTGCTCATGGTGATAGTGACCATGTTAAGAGTGCACATGGTGGCTGTGCCCTTGGTGACAGTGCCCATGATGACAGTATTCATGGTGACAGTGCTCACGGTGATAATGCCCATGGTGGCAGTGCACATGGTGGTAGTGCACATGGTGGCAGTGAAAAATGGGGACAGTTCCCATGCTGACAGTTCTCATTGTGACAATGCACACAGTCACAACCGATGCTGACACTGCTCATGGTAGCTGTACCCTTGGTGACAGTGCTCAGAGTGATAGTGCCCATGGTGGCAGTGTCCATGGTGACACTGCCCATGGTGACAATGCCCATGATGACAGTGCCCATGGAGTCAGTGCCCACGGAGCCATTGCCTATGGTAACAGTGCTCACAGTGACAGTACCCATGGTAACAGTGACCATGGTGAGAGTGCTCATGGTGATAGTGTCTATGGTGACAGATCACACTGTGACAGTCCGCATTGTGCCAGTACCAATAGTGACAGTACCCATGGTGACATTGACCACGGTGAGAGTGATCACGGTGCTAGTGCTCACAGTAATAGTGCTCATGGTGACAGTGCCGACAGTGAAGGTGCTCACGGTGACAGTGCCTCTGGTGATAGTGCCCATGGTGAGAGTCCGCCCATTGATAGTGTCCATGGTGGCAGTTCCCATTGTGAAAATGCTCATGATGACATTGCCCATGTTGGTAGTCCCCATGGTGACAGTGCTCACGGTGATAGTGACCTTGGTAACTGTGCACATGGTGGCCGTGCCCTTGGTGACAGTGCCAATGATGACAGTACTCATGGTGACAGTTCTCACGGTGATAGTGCCCATGGTGATATTGCACATGGTGGCAGTGAAAAATGGTGACAGTGCCCATGTTGACAGTTCTCATGGTGACAGTGCACACGGTGACAACCCATGCAGACAGTACTCACGGTGACAGTTCTCATGGTTGCAGTACCCATGGTGACAGTGCTCACAGTGATACTGCCCATGGTGGCAGTGCCCATGGTGACAGTGCCCATGGTGACACTGCCCATGATGACAGTGCCCATGGTGAAAGTTCCCACGGCGCCATTGCCTATGGTGACAGTGCTCATGGTAACAGTGCCCATGGTGACAGTGACCATGGTGAGAGTGCTCACACTGATAGTGCCCATGGTGACAGGGCTCATGGTGCCAGTCCGCATTGTGCCAGTACCCATGGCGACAGTGCTCATGGTGACACTGACCACAGTGAGAGTGCTCACTGTGATAGAGCTCACGGTAATAGTGCTCATGGTGACAGTGCAAATGGTGACAATACCCATGGTGACAGTACTCATGTTGAAAATACCCATGGTGGCAGTTCTCATGGTGACAGTGCTCATAATAGCAGTGCCCAAGGTGGCAGTCCTCGTGGTGACAGTGCTAATGGTGACAGTGCTCTTGGTGGCAGTTCCCATGGGGACATTACCGATGGTGACCCTGTGCATTGTTACAGTGCCCATGGTAACCGTGCTCACGGTGGTAGTGCACATCGTGACAGTGCCCATGGTGGCAGTTCACCTGGTGACAGTGCTAAATCGTGACAGTGCACATGCTGACAGTGCTCACGGTGATAGTGCCCATGGTGACAGTGCCCACGGTGATAATGGGTATTATTACAGTGTTCATCTTGACAGAGCCCAAGTTGGCAGTGGCCATGGTGACAGTGCCCACAATGACAGTGCCCATGGTAACAGTGCCGACAGTGACAGTGCCCATGGTGACACTTCTCACAGTGAATGTGCCCATGGGGACAGTTACCATGATGAGATTTCTCACGGTGATAGTGCCCGTTGTGACAGTGCTCACACTGACAATGCCCATGGTGCCACTGCCCATAGAGACATTCCGCACGGTCACTTTTCTCACGGTGAAAGTACCTATGGTGACACTGCACCTGGTGGCAGTGCAAAATGGTGACAGTGCCCATGGTGACATTGCTCATAGTGACTTTGCTTACAGTGATAGTCCTTACGGTGACAGTGTGCACAGAGACACTGCACACAGTTTCAGTGTTCATGGTGACAGTGTTCACGGTGATACTTTCCATGGTGATAGTGCCCATGGTGACACTGCACATGGTGGCAGTGAAAAATGGTGACAGTGCCCCTGTTGTCAGTTCTCATGGTGACCGTGCACATGGTGACAACCCGTGCAGACTGTACTCATGGTGACAGTACTCACGGTGACAGTTCTCATGTTTGCAGTATCCATGGTGACAGTGCTCACAGTGATAGTGCCCATGGTGAGAGTGCCCATGATGACAGGGCCCATGGTGCCATTGCCTATGGTGACAGTGCTCATGGTAACAGTGCCCAAGGTGACAGTGACCATGGTGAGAGTGCTCACACTGATGGTGCCCATGGTGACAGTGCTCATGGTGTCTGTCTACATTGTGCCAGTACCCATGGCAACAGTGCTCATGGTGACAGGGACCACAGTGAGAGAGCTCACGGTGAGAGTGCTCACGGTAATAGTGCTCATGGTGACAGTGCAAATGGTGACAATACCATGGTGACAGTACTCATGTTGAAAATACCCATGGTGGCAGTTCTCATAGCGACAGATCTCATGGTGACATTGCTCATAATAGCAGTGCCCAGGTGCCAGTGCTCGTGGTGACGGTGCTAATGGTGACAGTGCTCTTGGTGGCAGTTCCCATCGGGACAATACTGATGGTGACACTGTGCATTGTTACAGTGCCCATGGTAACCGTGTTCACGGTGATAGTGCACATCGTGACAGTGCCCATGGTGGTAGTTCACCTGGTGACAGTGCTAAATAGTGACAGTGCACATGCTGACAGTGCTCACGGTGATAGTGCCCATGGTGACAGTGCACACGGTCATAATGGGCATTGTTACAGAGTTCATGGTGACAGCACACGGTGGCAGTGGCCATGGAGACAGTGCCCACAATGACAGTGCCCATGGTGACAGTGCCGACAGTGACAGTGCCCATGGTGACACTTCTCATGGTGACAGTGCCCATGGGGACAGTTAGCATGGTGAGATTTCTAATGGTGATAGTGCCCGTTGTGCCAGTGCTCACAGTAACAATGCCCATGGGGCCACTGCCCATAGAGTCATTCCGCACGGTCACATTTCTCACGGTGAAAGTGCCTATGGTGATATTAACCATGGTGACACTGCACATGGTGGCAGAGCAAAATGGTGACAGTGCCCATGGTGACATTGCTCATGGTGACTTTGCTTACGGTGATAGTCCTTACAGTGACAGTACGCATGGTGACACTGCACACAGTGACAGTGTTCATGGTGAAAGTGTTCACGGTGATAGTTCCCATGGTGAGATTGTCCTGGTAACAGTGCCCATAGTCACAATTCTCATGGTGTAGTGCTCACAGTGACAGTGCCCATGGTGTCATGCCCATGGTGACAGTGCTCATGGTGACAGTGCTCATGTTGGCAGAGCCATAAATAAGAGTGCTCATATTGGCAGTGCTCATGGTGTCCGTGCTCATGGTGACAGTGCCCATGATTACAGTGTTTATGGTGATAGATGTCACGGTGTCAGTGCCCACGCGGAGAGTGCCAAGGCTGACAAAGCCCAGGGTGATACTTCCCATTGTGACAGTGCCCACGGTGACAGTGCCCATGGTGACAGCACCCAGTGTGACAAGGCGCATGGTGACAGTGCTCACGGTGACAGTGCCCATGGTGACAGTGCCGATGGTGAGAGTGCCAATAGTGACAGTGCTCATGGTGAAACTGCCCACAGAGACATCGCCCATGGTGATAGTGTTCATGGTGACAACCCCACGGTGACAGTGCCAATGTTGATAGTCCCAGTGGTGACAGGTCTTACACTGAATGTGACCATGGTGTCTGTGCTCATGGTGACAGTGCTCAAGGTTATAGTCTCCATGTTGACAGTGCCGATGGTGACAATTCTCACGGTGACAGGGCCTATGGTGAAAATTCTCATAGTGACAGTGTTCACGGTGACAGTGCCCATGGTGCTATTACCCATGGTGACAGTTCTCATAGTGAAACTGCCCATGTTGACACTGCCCATGGTGGCAGTGCAAAATGGTGACAGTGCCCATGGTGATATTGCTCATGGTGACATTGCTTATGGTGATAGTGTGTATGGTGAAACTGCACACAGTGACATTGCTCATGGTGACAGTGTTCATGGCGTTAGTTCCTATGGTGAATGTGACCATGGGGACAGTGCCCATAGTCACAATTCTCATGGTGTAGTGCTCACGGTGACAGTGCCCATGGTGACAATACACAGGGTGACAGTATTCCTGGTGACATTGCTCATGGTGAGAGTGCCCATGTTCACAACTGTCACGGTGATAGTTCCCATGGTGACAATACCCAGGGTAACAGAGCTGATGGTAAAAGTGTTCACGGTGACAGTGCCCATGGTGACAGTACCTAAGGTGACAATTCCCATGGTGAGACTGCTCATAGACAGTGCCCATGGTGACAATACCCAGCGTGTCCTGTCCATGGTGACAGTGATCATGGTGACACATCTCATGAGGACAGTGCCATAAGTGACAGTGCTCATTGTGGCAGTGCTCATGGTGACAGTGCCCATGGTGACAGTGCCTATGGTGATAGATATCATGGTGGCTGTGCCCAGGGAGACATTGCCCACGCTGACAAGACCCATGGTGATACTTCCCATTGTGACAGTGCCATCGGTGGCAGAGCCCATGGTGACAGTGCCCAAGATCACAGAGCCCATGGTGAGAGTGCTAACGGTGACTGTGCCCATGGTGACAGCACCCAGTGTGAAAATGCCCATTGTGACAGTGCTCACGGTGACCATGCCAATGGTGATAGTGCCAATAGTGAGAGTGCTCACGGTGACACTGCCCATGGACACACTGCCCATTGTGATAGTGCCCATCATGACAACCCCTCGGAGGCAGTGCCAATGGTGAGAGTCCCCGTGGTGACAGTTCTCATGGTGAAAGTGATCCTTTTGAAATTGCTCATGGTGACAGTGCTCATGGTGACAGTGCTCAAGGTGATAGTCTCCATGTTGACAGTGTGCATGGTGACTGTTCTCACGGTGACAGTGCCTATGGTGATTATGCTCTTAGTGACAGTGCTCATGGTGACAGTGCCCATGGTGACAGTGACCACGGTGACTGTTCTCACCGTGGTAGTGCCCATGGTGACAGTGTTCATGATGACAGTCCGCATTAAGGCTGTGCCCGTGGTGACATTGCTAATGGTGATAATTCTCACGGTGATAGTACGCACGTTGAAAATGACAAAGGTGACAACACCCAGGTGATAATAATCATGGTGAAAGTGCCCATGGTGGCAGTTCTCATACTGACAGTTCTTGTGACAGTGCTCATGGTGGCAGTGCTCGTGGTGACAGTGCTCTTGGTGACAGTGCTCATGGTGGCAGTGCCCATGGTGAGACTACCGATGGTGACCCTGCCCATGGTGACAGTGCACATGGTCATGGTGCCTCTGGTGGCAGTGCAATATAGTGAGAATGCCCATGATGATATTGCTCATGGTGATAGTGCCCATGGTGAGAGTGCCCATGGTTCCAGTGCTCATGGTGACAGTGCCCATTGTGACAGTGCCCTTGGTGACAGTGCACACCATGAGAGTGCCCATGGTGTCTGTGCCCATGGTGACAGTTCTTATCATGAGAGTGTTCACGGTAGCAGTGTTCATGGTAATAGTGCTCACGGAGGCATTGCCCACAATGAGAGTGCCCACGGTGAGAATACTGACTGTGACAGTGCCCATGATGACTTTTCTCTCTGTGACAGTGCCCTTGGGGACAGTTAGCACGGTGAGATTTCTCACAGTGATAGTGCACATTGTTTCAGTGCTCATAGTGACAAGACCCTAGGCGCCAGTGCCCATCATGGCATTGCTCACGGTGATATTTCTCACGGTGACAGTGCCCATGGTGATATTACCCATGGTGACAGTACTCAGTGATCAAGTGCTCATGGTGACATGGCATAAGGTGATAATGCTCACGGTGGCAGTGCAAAATGGTGACAGTGCCCATGGGGACATTGCTCATAGTGACTTTGCTTACAGTGATAGTCCTTACGGTGACACTGTGCATAGTGACACTGCACACAGTTGCAGTGTTCATGGTGACAGTGTTCACGGTGATACTTTCCATGGTGATAGTGCCCATGGTGACACTGCACATGGTGGCAGTGAAAAATGGTGACAGTGCCCCTGTTGTCAGTTCTCATGGTGACCGTGCACATGGTGACAACCCGTGCACACTGTACTCATGGTGACAGTACTCACGGTGACAGTTCCCATGTTTGCAGTATCCATGGTGACAGTGCTCACAGTGATAGTGCCCATGGTGAGAGTGCCCATGATGACAGGGCCCATGGTGCCATTGCCTATGGTGACAGTGCTCATGGTAACAGTGCCCAAGGTGACAGTGACCATGGTGAGAGTGCTCACACTGATGGTGCCCATGGTGACAGTGCTCATGGTGTCTGTCTACATTGTGCCAGTACCCATGGCAACAGTGCTCATGGTGACAGGGACCACAGTGAGAGAGCTCACGGTGAGAGTGCTCACGGTAATAGTGCTCATGGTGACAGTGCAAATGGTGACAATACCATGGTGACAGTACTCATGTTGAAAATACCCATGGTGGCAGTTCTCATAGCGACAGATCTCATGGTGACATTGCTCATAATAGCAGTGCCCAGGTGCCAGTGCTCGTGGTGACGGTGCTAATGGTGACAGTGCTCTTGGTGGCAGTTCCCATCGGGACAATACTGATGGTGACACTGTGCATTGTTACAGTGCCCATGGTAACCGTGTTCACGGTGATAGTGCACATCGTGACAGTGCCCATGGTGGTAGTTCACCTGGTGACAGTGCTAAATAGTGACAGTGCACATGCTGACAGTGCTCACGGTGATAGTGCCCATGGTGACAGTGCACACGGTCATAATGGGCATTGTTACAGAGTTCATGGTGACAGCACACGGTGGCAGTGGCCATGGAGACAGTGCCCACAATGACAGTGCCCATGGTGACAGTGCCAACAGTGACAGTGCCCATGGTGACACTTCTCATGGTGACAGTGCCCATGGGGACAGTTAGCATGGTGAGATTTCTAACGGTGATAGTGCCCGTTGTGCCAGTGCTCACAGTAACAATGCCCATGGGGCCAGTGCCCATAGAGTCATTCCGCACGGTCACATTTCTCACGGTGAAAGTGCCTATGGTGATATTAACCATGGTGACACTGCACATGGTGGCAGAGCAAAATGGTGACAGTGCCCATGGTGACATTGCTCATGGTGACTTTGCTTACGGTGATAGTCCTTACAGTGACAGTACGCATGGTGACACTGCACACAGTGACAGTGTTCATGGTGAAAGTGTTCACGGTGATAGTTCCCATGGTGAGATTGTCCTGGTAACAGTGCCCATAGTCACAATTCTCATGGTGTAGTGCTCACAGTGACAGTGCCCATGGTGTCATGCCCATGGTGACAGTGCTCATGGTGACAGTGCTCATGTTGGCAGAGCCATAAATAAGAGTGCTCATTGTGGCAGTGCTCATGGTGTCCGTGCTCATGGTGACAGTGCCCATGATTACAGTGTTTATGGTGATAGATGTCACGGTGTCAGTGCCCACGCGGAGAGTGCCAAGGCTGACAAAGCCCAGGGTGATACTTCCCATTGTGACAGTGCCCACGGTGACAGTGCCCATGGTGACAGCACCCAGTGTGACAAGGCGCATGGTGACAGTGCTCACGGTGACAGTGCCCATGGTGACAGTGCCGATGGTGAGAGTGCCAATAGTGACAGTGCTCATGGTGAAACTGCCCACAGAGACATCGCCCATGGTGATAGTGTTCATGGTGACAACCCCACGGTGACAGTGCCAATGTTGATAGTCCCAGTGGTGACAGGTCTTACATTGAATGTGACCATGGTGTCTGTGCTCATGGTGACAGTGCTCAAGGTTATAGTCTCCATGTTGACAGTGCCGATGGTGACAATTCTCACGGTGACAGGGCCTATGGTGAAAATTCTCATAGTGACAGTGTTCACGGTGACAGTGCCCATGGTGCTATTACCCATGGTGACAGTACTCATAGTGAAACTGCCCATGTTGACACTGCCCATGGTGGCAGTGCAAAATGGTGACAGTGCCCATGGTGATATTGCTCATGGTGACATTGCTTATGGTGATAGTGTGTATGGTGAAACTGCACACAGTGACATTGCTCATGGTGACAGTGTTCACGGCGTTAGTTCCTATGGTGAATGTGACCATGGGGACAGTGCCCATAGTCACAATTCTCATGGTGTAGTGCTCACGGTGACAGTGCCCATGGTGACAATACACAGGGTGACAGTATTCATGGTGACATTGCTCATGGTGAGAGTGCCCATGTTCACAACTGTCACGGTGATAGTTCCCATGGTGACAATACCCAGGGTAACAGAGCTGATGGTAAAAGTGTTCACGGTGACAGTGCCCATGGTGACAGTACCTAAGGTGACAATTCCCATGGTGAGACTGCTCATAGACAGTGCCCATGGTGACAATACCCAGCGTGTCCTGTCCATGGTGACAGTGATCATGGTGACACATCTCATGAGGACAGTGCCATAAGTGACAGTGCTCATTGTGGCAGTGCTCATGGTGACAGTGCCCATGGTGACAGTGCCTATGGTGATAGATATCATGGTGGCTGTGCCCAGGGAGACATTGCCCACGCTGACAAGACCCATGGTGATACTTCCCATTGTGACAGTGCCATCGGTGGCAGAGCCCATGGTGACAGTGCCCAAGATCACAGAGCCCATGGTGAGAGTGCTAACGGTGACTGTGCCCATGGTGACAGCACCCAGTGTGAAAATGCCCATTGTGACAGTGCTCACGGTGACCATGCCAATGGTGATAGTGCCAATAGTGAGAGTGCTCACGGTGACACTGCCCATGGACACACTGCCCATTGTGATAGTGCCCATCATGACAACCCCTCGGAGGCAGTGCCAATGGTGAGAGTCCCCGTGGTGACAGTTCTCATGGTGAAAGTGATCCTTTTGAAATTGCTCATGGTGACAGTGCTCATGGTGACAGTGCTCAAGGTGATAGTCTCCATGTTGACAGTGTGCATGGTGACTGTTCTCATGGTGACAGTGCCTATGGTGATTATGCTCTTAGTGACAGTGCTCATGGTGACAGTGCCCATGGTGACAGTGACCACGGTGACTGTTCTCACCGTGGTAGTGCCCATGGTGACAGTGTTCATGATGACAGTCCGCATTAAGGCTGTGCCCGTGGTGACATTGCTAATGGTGATAATTCTCACGGTGATAGTACGCACGTTGAAAATGACAAAGGTGACAACACCCAGGTGATAATAATCATGGTGAAAGTGCCCATGGTGGCAGTTCTCATACTGACAGTTCTTGTGACAGTGCTCATGGTGGCAGTGCTCGTGGTGACAGTGCTCTTGGTGACAGTGCTCATGGTGGCAGTGCCCATGGTGAGACTACCGATGGTGACCCTGCCCATGGTGACAGTGCACATGGTCATGGTGCCTCTGGTGGCAGTGCAATATAGTGAGAATGCCCATGATGATATTGCTCATGGTGATAGTGCCCATGGTGAGAGTGCCCATGGTTCCAGTGCTCATGGTGACAGTGCCCATTGTGACAGTGCCCTTGGTGACAGTGCACACCATGAGAGTGCCCATGGTGTCTGTGCCCATGGTGACAGTTCTTATCATGAGAGTGTTCACGGTAGCAGTGTTCATGGTAATAGTGCTCACGGAGGCATTGCCCACAATGAGAGTGCCCACGGTGAGAATACTGACTGTGACAGTGCCCATGATGACTTTTCTCTCTGTGACAGTGCCCTTGGGGACAGTTAGCACGGTGAGATTTCTCACAGTGATAGTGCACATTGTTTCAGTGCTCATAGTGACAAGACCCTAGGCGCCAGTGCCCATCATGGCATTGCTCACGGTGATATTTCTCACGGTGACAGTGCCCATGGTGATATTACCCATGGTGACAGTACTCAGTGATCAAGTGCTCATGGTGACATGGCATAAGGTGATAATGCTCACGGTGGCAGTGCAAAATGGTGACAGTGCCCATGGGGACATTGCTCATAGTGACTTTGCTTACAGTGATAGTCCTTACGGTGACACTGTGCATAGTGACACTGCACACAGTTGCAGTGTTCATGGTGACAGTGTTCACGGTGATACTTTCCATGGTGATAGTGCCCATGGTGACACTGCACATGGTGGCAGTGAAAAATGGTGACAGTGCCCCTGTTGTCAGTTCTCATGGTGACCGTGCACATGGTGACAACCCGTGCAGACTGTACTCATGGTGACAGTACTCACGGTGACAGTTCCCATGTTTGCAGTATCCATGGTGACAGTGCTCACAGTGATAGTGCCCATGGTGAGAGTGCCCATGATGACAGGGCCCATGGTGCCATTGCCTATGGTGACAGTGCTCATGGTAACAGTGCCCAAGGTGACAGTGACCATGGTGAGAGTGCTCACACTGATGGTGCCCATGGTGACAGTGCTCATGGTGTCTGTCTACATTGTGCCAGTACCCATGGCAACAGTGCTCATGGTGACAGGGACCACAGTGAGAGAGCTCACGGTGAGAGTGCTCACGGTAATAGTGCTCATGGTGACAGTGCAAATGGTGACAATACCATGGTGACAGTACTCATGTTGAAAATACCCATGGTGGCAGTTCTCATAGCGACAGATCTCATGGTGACATTGCTCATAATAGCAGTGCCCAGGTGCCAGTGCTCGTGGTGACGGTGCTAATGGTGACAGTGCTCTTGGTGGCAGTTCCCATCGGGACAATACTGATGGTGACACTGTGCATTGTTACAGTGCCCATGGTAACCGTGTTCACGGTGATAGTGCACATCGTGACAGTGCCCATGGTGGTAGTTCACCTGGTGACAGTGCTAAATAGTTACAGTGCACATGCTGACAGTGCTCACGGTGATAGTGCCCATGGTGACAGTGCACACGGTCATAATGGGCATTGTTACAGAGTTCATGGTGACAGCACACGGTGGCAGTGGCCATGGAGACAGTGCCCACAATGACAGTGCCCATGGTGACAGTGCCAACAGTGACAGTGCCCATGGTGACACTTCTCATGGTGACAGTGCCCATGGGGACAGTTAGCATGGTGAGATTTCTAACGGTGATAGTGCCCGTTGTGCCAGTGCTCACAGTAACAATGCCCATGGGGCCAGTGCCCATAGAGTCATTCCGCACGGTCACATTTCTCACGGTGAAAGTGCCTATGGTGATCTTAACCATGGTGACACTGCACATGGTGGCAGATCAAAATGGCGACAGTGCCCATGGTGACATTGCTCATGGTGACTTTGCTTACGGTGATAGTCCTTACAGTGACAGTACGCATGGTGACACTGCACACAGTGACAGTGTTCATGGTGAAAGTGTTCACGGTGATAGTTCCCATGGTGAGATTGTCCTGGTAACAGTGCCCATAGTCACAATTCTCATGGTGTAGTGCTCACAGTGACAGTGCCCATGGTGTCATGCCCATGGTGACAGTGCTCATGGTGACAGTGCTCATGTTGGCAGAGCCATAAATAAGAGTGCTCATTGTGGCAGTGCTCATGGTGTCCGTGCTCATGGTGACAGTGCCCATGATTACAGTGTTTATGGTGATAGATGTCACGGTGTCAGTGCCCACGCGGAGAGTGCCAAGGCTGACAAAGCCCAGGGTGATACTTCCCATTGGGACAGTGCCCACGGTGACAGTGCCCATGGTGACAGCACCCAGTGTGACAAGGCGCATGGTGACAGTGCTCACGGTGACAGTGCCCATGGTGACAGTGCCGATGGTGAGAGTGCCAATAGTGACAGTGCTCATGGTGAAACTGCCCACAGAGACATCGCCCATGGTGATAGTGTTCATGGTGACAACCCCACGGTGACAGTGCCAATGTTGATAGTCCCAGTGGTGACAGGTCTTACATTGAATGTGACCATGGTGTCTGTGCTCATGGTGACAGTGCTCAAGGTTATAGTCTCCATGTTGACAGTGCCGATGGTGACAATTCTCACGGTGACAGGGCCTATGGTGAAAATTCTCATAGTGACAGTGTTCACGGTGACAGTGCCCATGGTGCTATTACCCATGGTGACAGTTCTCATAGTGAAACTGCCCATGTTGACACTGCCCATGGTGGCAGTGCAAAATGGTGACAGTGCCCATGGTGATATTGCTCATGGTGACATTGCTTATGGTGATAGTGTGTATGGTGAAACTGCACACAGTGACATTGCTCATGGTGACAGTGTTCACGGCGTTAGTTCCTATGGTGAATGTGACCATGGGGACAGTGCCCATAGTCACAATTCTCATGGTGTAGTGCTCACGGTGACAGTGCCCATGGTGACAATACACAGGGTGACAGTATTCATGGTGACATTGCTCATGGTGAGAGTGCCCATGTTCACAACTGTCACGGTGATAGTTCCCATGGTGACAATACCCAGGGTAACAGAGCTGATGGTAAAAGTGTTCACGGTGACAGTGCCCATGGTGACAGTACCTAAGGTGACAATTCCCATGGTGAGACTGCTCATAGACAGTGCCCATGGTGACAATACCCAGCGTGTCCTGTCCATGGTGACAGTGATCATGGTGACACATCTCATGAGGACAGTGCCATAAGTGACAGTGCTCATTGTGGCAGTGCTCATGGTGACAGTGCCCATGGTGACAGTGCCTATGGTGATAGATATCATGGTGGCTGTGCCCAGGGAGACATTGCCCACGCTGACAAGACCCATGGTGATACTTCCCATTGTGACAGTGCCATCGGTGGCAGAGCCCATGGTGACAGTGCCCAAGATCACAGAGCCCATGGTGAGAGTGCTAACGGTGACTGTGCCCATGGTGACAGCACCCAGTGTGAAAATGCCCATTGTGACAGTGCTCACGGTGACCATGCCAATGGTGATAGTGCCAATAGTGAGAGTGCTCACGGTGACACTGCCCATGGACACACTGCCCATTGTGATAGTGCCCATCATGACAACCCCTCGGAGGCAGTGCCAATGGTGAGAGTCCCCGTGGTGACAGTTCTCATGGTGAAAGTGATCCTTTTGAAATTGCTCATGGTGACAGTGCTCATGGTGACAGTGCTCAAGGTGATAGTCTCCATGTTGACAGTGTGCATGGTGACTGTTCTCACGGTGACAGTGCCTATGGTGATTATGCTCTTAGTGACAGTGCTCATGGTGATAGTGCCCATGGTGACAGTGACCACGGTGACTGTTCTCACCGTGGTAGTGCCCATGGTGACAGTGTTCATGATGACAGTCCGCATTAAGGCTGTGCCCGTGGTGACATTGCTAATGGTGATAATTCTCACGGTGATAGTACGCACGTTGAAAATGACAAAGGTGACAACACCCAGGTGATAATAATCATGGTGAAAGTGCCCATGGTGGCAGTTCTCATACTGACAGTTCTTGTGACAGTGCTCATGGTGGCAGTGCTCGTGGTGACAGTGCTCTTGGTGACAGTGCTCATGGTAGCAGTGCCCATGGTGAGACTACCGATGGTGACCCTGCCCATGGTGACAGTGCACATGGTCATGGTGCCTCTGGTGGCAGTGCAATATAGTGAGAATGCCCATGATGATATTGCTCATGGTGATAGTGCCCATGGTGAGAGTGCCCATGGTTCCAGTGCTCATGGTGACAGTGCCCATTGTGACAGTGCCCTTGGTGACAGTGCACACCATGAGAGTGCCCATGGTGTCTGTGCCCATGGTGACAGTTCTTATCATGAGAGTGTTCACGGTAGCAGTGTTCATGGTAATAGTGCTCACGGAGGCATTGCCCACAATGAGAGTGCCCACGGTGAGAATACTGACTGTGACAGTGCCCATGATGACTTTTCTCTCTGTGACAGTGCCCTTGGGGACATAGCACGGTGAGATTTCTCACAGTGATAGTGCACATTGTTTCAGTGCTCATAGTGACAAGACCCTAGGCGCCAGTGCCCATCATGGCATTGCTCACGGTGATATTTCTCACGGTGACAGTGCCCATGGTGATATTACCCATGGTGACAGTACTCAGTGATCAAGTGCTCTTGGTGACATGGCATAAGGTGATAATGCTCACGGTGGCAGTGCAAAATGGTGACAGTGCCCATGGGGACATTGCTTAATGTGATAGTCCTTGTGGTGACATTGTGCATGGTGACATTGCCCACCATGACAGTGCTCTTGTTGACAGTGCTCATGGTGATAGTGCCAATGTTGGAAGTGCCCATCGTGAAAGTGTCCATGGTGACAGTTCTTATGATGAGAGTGGTCAGAGTGGCAGTGCTCATGGTGAAAGTGCCCATGGTGACAGAGCCCACGGTGACAGTGTCCATAGTTATAGTGTCCATGGTGACAGTACTAACAGTGAAATTGTCCATGGGGACACTGCCCATGGTGAAAGTGCCCATGGTCACAACACTCATGGTGATAGTGCTCACGGTGAGAGTGGCCATGGTGACAGTGACCACGGTGACAGTTCTAATGGTGATACTGCCCATGATGACAGTGCTCATGGTGACAGTCCACATTGTACCAGTGCCCAAGGTGACAGTGCTCATGGTGACAGTGCCCAAAGTCACAATACCCATGGTGACAGTGCCCAGGCTGACAGTTCTCAAGGTGATAGTGCCCATGGTGACAGTGCACATGGTGATACAGAGAATGGGGACAGTGCTTATGGTGACAGTGGTCATGGTTGCAGTACCCATGGTGATAGTGCTGAAACTGACAGTGCCCTTGGGGATAGTGCCCATGGTGAGTGTGCTCGTGTTAATTGTGTCCATGGTGGCAGTTCCCATTGTGAAAGTGCTCATGATGACAGTGCCCATGTGGGTAGTTCCCATGGTGACAGTGCTCATGGTGATAGTGACCATGTTAACAGTGCACATGGTGGCTGTGCCCTTGGTGACAGTGCCCATGATGACAGTATTCATGGTGACAGTGCTCACGGTGATAATGCCCATGGTGGCAGTGCACATGGTGGTAGTGCACATGGTGGTAGTGAAAAATGGGGACAGTTCCCATGCTGACAGTTCTCATTGTGACAATGCACACAGTCACAACCGATGCTGACACTGCTCATGGTAGCTGTACCCTTGGTGACAGTGCTCAGAGTGATAGTGCCCATGGTGGCAGTGTCCATGGTGACACTGCCCATGGTGACAATGCCCATGATGACAGTGCCCATGGAGTCAGTGCCCACGGAGCCATTGCCTATGGTAACAGTGCTCACAGTGACAGTACCCATGGTAACAGTGACCATGGTGAGAGTGCTCATGGTGATAGTGTCTATGGTGACAGATCACACTGTGACAGTCCGCATTGTGCCAGTACCAATAGTGACAGTACCCATGGTGACATTGACCACGGTGAGAGTGATCACGGTGCTAGTGCTCACAGTAATAGTGCTCATGGTGACAGTGCCGACAGTGAAGGTGCTCACGGTGACAGTGCCTCTGGTGATAGTGCCCATGGTGAGAGTCCGCCCATTGATAGTGTCCATGGTGGCAGTTCCCATTGTGAAAATGCTCATGATGACATTGCCCATGTTGGTAGTCCCCATGGTGACAGTGCTCACGGTGATAGTGACCTTGGTAACTGTGCACATGGTGGCCGTGCCCTTGGTGACAGTGCCAATGATGACAGTACTCATGGTGACAGTTCTCACGGTGATAGTGCCCATGGTGATATTGCACATGGTGGCAGTGAAAAATGGTGCCAGTGCCCATGTTGACAGTTCTCATGGTGACAGTGCACACGGTGACAACCCATGCAGACAGTACTCACGGTGACAGTTCTCATGGTTGCAGTACCCATGGTGACAGTGCTCACAGTGATACTGCCCATGGTGGCAGTGCCCATGGTGACAGTGCCCATGGTGACACTGCCCATGATGACAGTGCCCATGGTGAAAGTTCCCACGGCGCCATTGCCTATGGTGACAGTGCTCATGGTAACAGTGCCCATGGTGACAGTGACCATGGTGAGAGTGCTCACACTGATAGTGCCCATGGTGACAGGGCTCATGGTGCCAGTCCGCATTGTGCCAGTACCCATGGCGACAGTGCTCATGGTGACACTGACCACAGTGAGAGTGCTCACTGTGATAGAGCTCATGGTAATAGTGCTCATGGTTACAGTGCAAAGGGTGACAATACCCATGGTGACAGTACTCATGTTGAAAATACCCATGGTGGCAGTTCTCATGGTGACAGTGCTCATAATAGCAGTGCCCAAGGTGGCAGTCCTCGTGGTGACAGTGCTAATGGTGACAGTGCTCTTGGTGGCAGTTCCCATGGGGACAGTACCGATGGTGACCCTGTGCATTGTTACAGTGCCCATGGTAACCGTGCTCACGGTGGTAGTGCACATCGTGACAGTGCCCATGGTGGCAGTTCACCTGGTGACAGTGCTAAATCGTGACAGTGCACATGCTGACAGTGCTCACGGTGATAGTGCCCATGGTGACAGTGCCCACGGTGATAATGGGTATTATTACAGTGTTCATCTTGACAGAGCCCAAGGTGGCAGTGGCCATGGTGACAGTGCCCACAATGACAGTGCCCATGGTAACAGTGCCGACAGTGACAGTGCCCATGGTGACACTTCTCACAGTGAATGTGCCCATGGGGACAGTTACCATGATGAGATTTCTCACGGTGATAGTGCCCGTTGTGACAGTGCTCACACTGACAATGCCCATGGTGCCACTGCCCATAGAGACATTCTGCACGGTCACTTTTCTCACGGTGAAAGTACCTATGGTGACACTGCACCTGGTGGCAGTGCAAAATGGTGACAGTGCCCATGGTGACATTGCTCATAGTGACTTTGCTTACAGTGATAGTCCTTACGGTGACAGTGTGCACAGTGACACTGCACACAGTTGCAGTGTTCATGGTGACAGTGTTCACGGTGATACTTTCCATGGTGATAGTGCCCATGGTGACACTGCACATGGTGGCAGTGACAAATGGTGACAGTGCCCCTGTTGTCAGTTCTCATGGTGACCGTGCACATGGTGACAACCCGTGCAGACTGTACTCATGGTGACAGTACTCACGGTGACAGTTCTCATGTTTGCAGTATCCATGGTGACGGTGCTCACAGTGATAGTGCCCATGGTGAGAGTGCCCATGATGACAGGGCCCATGGTGCCATTGCCTATGGTGACAGTGCTCATGGTAACAGTGCCCAAGGTGACAGTGACCATGGTGAGAGTGCTCACACTGATGGTGCCCATGGTGACAGTGCTCATGGTGTCTGTCTACATTGTGCCAGTACCCATGGCAACAGTGCTCATGGTGACAGGGACCACAGTGAGAGAGCTCACGGTGAGAGTGCTCACGGTAATAGTGCTCATGGTGACAGTGCAAATGGTGACAATACCATGGTGACAGTACTCATGTTGAAAATACCCATGGTGGCAGTTCTCATAGCGACAGATCTCATGGTGACATTGCTCATAATAGCAGTGCCCAGGTGCCAGTGCTCGTGGTGACGGTGCTAATGGTGACAGTGCTCTTGGTGGCAGTTCCCATTGGGACAATACTGATGGTGACACTGTGCATTGTTACAGTGCCCATGGTAACCGTGTTCACGGTGATAGTGCACATCGTGACAGTGCCCATGGTGGTAGTTCACCTGGTGACAGTGCTAAATAGTGACAGTGCACATGCTGACAGTGCTCACGGTGATAGTGCCCATGGTGACAGTGCACACGGTCATAATGGGCATTGTTACAGAGTTCATGGTGACAGCACACGGTGGCAGTGGCCATGGAGACAGTGCCCACAATGACAGTGCCCATGGTGACAGTGCCGACAGTGACAGTGCCCATGGTGACACTTCTCATGGTGACAGTGCCCATGGGGACAGTTAGCATGGTGAGATTTCTAACGGTGATAGTGCCCGTTGTGCCAGTGCTCACAGTAACAATGCCCATGGGGCCAGTGCCCATAGAGTCATTCCGCACGGTCACATTTCTCACGGTGAAAGTGCCTATGGTGATATTAACCATGGTGACACTGCACATGGTGGCAGAGCAAAATGGTGACAGTGCCCATGGTGACATTGCTCATGGTGACTTTGCTTACGGTGATAGTCCTTACAGTGACAGTACGCATGGTGACACTGCACACAGTGACAGTGTTCATGGTGAAAGTGTTCACGGTGATAGTTCCCATGGTGAGATTGTCCTGGTAACAGTGCCCATAGTCACAATTCTCATGGTGTAGTGCTCACAGTGACAGTGCCCATGGTGTCATGCCCATGGTGACAGTGCTCATGGTGACAGTGCTCATGTTGGCAGAGCCATAAATAAGAGTGCTCATTGTGGCAGTGCTCATGGTGTCTGTGCTCATGGTGACAGTGCCCATGATTACAGTGTTTATGGTGATAGATGTCACGGTGTCAGTGCCCACGCGGAGAGTGCCAAGGCTGACAAAGCCCAGGGTGATACTTCCCATTGTGACAGTGCCCACGGTGACAGTGCCCATGGTGACAGCACCCAGTGTGACAAGGCGCATGGTGACAGTGCTCACGGTGACAGTGCCCATGGTGACAGTGCCGATGGTGAGAGTGCCAATAGTGACAGTGCTCATGGTGAAACTGCCCACAGAGACATCGCCCATGGTGATAGTGTTCATGGTGACAACCCCACGGTGACAGTGCCAATGTTGATAGTCCCAGTGGTGACAGGTCTTACATTGAATGTGACCATGGTGTCTGTGCTCATGGTGACAGTGCTCAAGGTTATAGTCTCCATGTTGACAGTGCCGATGGTGACAATTCTCACGGTGACAGGGCCTGTGGTGAAAATTCTCATAGTGACAGTGTTCACGGTGACAGTGCCCATGGTGCTATTACCCATGGTGACAGTTCTCATAGTGAAACTGCCCATGTTGACACTGCCCATGGTGGCAGTGCAAAATGGTGACAGTGCCCATGGTGATATTGCTCATGGTGACATTGCTTATGGTGATAGTGTGTATGGTGAAACTGCACACAGTGACTTTGCTCATGGTGACAGTGTTCATGGCGTTAGTTCCTATGGTGAATGTGACCATGGGGACAGTGCCCATAGTCACAATTCTCATGGTGTAGTGCTCACGGTGACAGTGCCCATGGCGACAATACACAGGGTGACAGTATTCATGGTGACATTGCTCATGGTGAGAGTGCCCATGTTCACAACTGTCACGGTGATAGTTCCCATGGTGACAATACCCAGGGTAACAGAGCTGATGGTAAAAGTGTTCACGGTGACAGTGCCCATGGTGACAGTACCTAAGGTGACAATTCCCATGGTGAGACTGCTCATAGACAGTGCCCATGGTGACAATACCCAGCGTGTCCTGTCCATGGTGACAGTGATCATGGTGACACATCTCATGAGGACAGTGCCATAAGTGACAGTGCTCATTGTGGCAGTGCTCATGGTGACAGTGCCCATGGTGACAGTGCCTATGGTGATAGATATCATGGTGGCTGTGCCCAGGGAGACATTGCCCACGCTGACAAGACCCATGGTGATACTTCCCATTGTGACAGTGCCATCGGTGGCAGAGCCCATGGTGACAGTGCCCAAGATCACAGAGCCCATGGTGCGAGTGCTAACGGTGACTGTGCCCATGGTGACAGCACCCAGTGTGACAATGCCCATTGTGACAGTGCTCACGGTGACCATGCCAATGGTGATAGTGCCAATAGTGAGAGTGCTCACGGTGACACTGCCCATGGACACACTGCCCATTGTGATAGTGCCCATCATGACAACCCCTCGGAGGCAGTGCCAATGGTGAGAGTCCCCGTGGTGACAGTTCTCATGGTGAAAGTGATCCTTTTGAAATTGCTCATGGTGACAGTGCTCATGGTGACAGTGCTCAAGGTGATAGTCTCCATGTTGACAGTGTGCATGGTGACTGTTCTCACGGTGACAGTGCCTATGGTGATTATGCTCTTAGTGACAGTGCTCATGGTGACAGTGCCCATGGTGACAGTGACCACGGTGACTGTTCTCACCGTGGTAGTGCCCATGGTGACAGTGTTCATGATGACAGTCCGCATTAAGGCTGTGCCCGTGGTGACATTGCTAATGGTGATAATTCTCACGGTGATAGTACGCACGTTGAAAATGACAAAGGTGACAACACCCAGGTGATAATAATCATGGTGAAAGTGCCCATGGTGGCAGTTCTCATACTGACAGTTCTTGTGACAGTGCTCATGGTGGCAGTGCTCGTGGTGACAGTGCTCTTGGTGACAGTGCTCATGGTGGCAGTGCCCATGGTGAGACTACCGATGGTGACCCTGCCCATGGTGACAGTGCACATGGTCATGGTGCCTCTGGTGGCAGTGCAATATAGTGAGAATGCCCATGATGATATTGCTCATGGTGATAGTGCCCATGGTGAGAGTGCCCATGGTTCCAGTGCTCATGGTGACAGTGCCCATTGTGACAGTGCCCTTGGTGACAGTGCACACCATGAGAGTGCCCATGGTGTCTGTGCCCATGGTGACAGTTCTTATCATGAGAGTGTTCACGGTAGCAGTGTTCATGGTAATAGTGCTCACGGAGGCATTGCCCACAATGAGAGTGCCCACGGTGAGAATACTGACTGTGACAGTGCCCATGATGACTTTTCTCTCTGTGACAGTGCCCTTGGGGACAGTTAGCACAGTGAGATTTCTCACAGTGATAGTGCACATTGTTTCAGTGCTCATAGTGACAAGACCCTAGGCGCCAGTGCCCATCATGGCATTGCTCACGGTGATATTTCTCACGGTGACAGTGCCCATGGTGATATTACCCATGGTGACAGTACTCAGTGATCAAGTGCTCATGGTGACATGGCATAAGGTGATAATGCTCACGGTGGCAGTGCAAAATGGTGACAGTGCCCATGGGGACATTGCTTAATGTAATAGTCCTTGTGGTGACATTGTGCATGGTGACATTGCCCACCATGACAGTGCTCTTGTTGACAGTGCTCATGGTGATAGTGCCAATGTTGGAAGTGCCCATCGTGAAAGTGTCCATGGTGACAGTTCTTATGATGAGAGTGGTCAGAGTGGCAGTGCTCATGGTGAAAGTGCCCATGGTGACAGAGCCCACGGTGACAGTGTCCATAGTTATAGTGTCCATGGTGACAGTACTAACAGTGAAATTGTCCATGGGGACACTGCCCATGGTGAAAGTGCCCATGGTCACAACACTCACGGTGATAGTGCTCACGGTGAGAGTGGCCATGGTGACAGTGACCACGGTGACAGTTCTAATGGTGATACTGCCCATGATGACAGTGCTCATGGTGACAGTCCACATTGTACCAGTGCCCAAGGTGACAGTGCTCATGGTGACAGTGCCCAAAGTCACAATACCCATGGTGACAGTGCCCAGGCTGACAGTTCTCAAGGTGATAGTGCCCATGGTGACACTGCCCATGGTGATACAGAGAATGGGGACAGTGCTTATGGTGACAGTGGTCATGGTTGCAGTACCCATGGTGATAGTGCTGAAACTGACAGTGCCCTTGGGGATAGTGCCCATGGTGAGTGTGCTCGTGTTAATTGTGTCCATGGTGGCAGTTCCCATTGTGAAAGTGCTCATGATGACAGTGCCCATGTGGGTAGTTCCCATGGTGACAGTGCTCATGGTGATAGTGACCATGTTAAGAGTGCACATGGTGGCTGTGCCCTTGGTGACAGTGCCCATGATGACAGTATTCATGGTGACAGTACTCACGGTGATAATGCCCATGGTGGCAGTGCACATGGTGGTAGTGCACATGGTGGCAGTGAAAAATGGGGACAGTTCCCATGCTGACAGTTCTCATTGTGACAATGCACACAGTCACAACCGATGCTGACACTGCTCTTGGTAGCTGTACCCTTGGTGACAGTGCTCAGAGTGATAGTGCCCATGGTGGCAGTGTCCATGGTGACACTGCCCATGGTGACAATGCCCATGATGACAGTGCCCATGGAGTCAGTGCCCACGGAGCCATTGCCTATGGTAACAGTGCTCACAGTGACAGTACCCATGGTAACAGTGACCATGGTGAGAGTGCTCATGGTGATAGTGTCTATGGTGACAGATCACACTGTGACAGTCCGCATTGTGCCAGTACCAATAGTGACAGTACCCATGGTGACATTGACCACGGTGAGAGTGATCACGGTGCTAGTGCTCACAGTAATAGTGCTCATGGTGACAGTGCCGACAGTGAAGGTGCTCACGGTGACAGTGCCTCTGGTGATAGTGCCCATGGTGAGAGTCCGCCCATTGATAGTGTCCATGGTGGCAGTTCCCATTGTGAAAATGCTCATGATGACATTGCCCATGTTGGTAGTCCCCATGGTGACAGTGCTCACGGTGATAGTGACCTTGGTAACTGTGCACATGGTGGCCGTGCCCTTGGTGACAGTGCCAATGATGACAGTACTCATGGTGACAATTCTCACGGTGATAGTGCCCATGGTGATATTGCACATGGTGGCAGTGAAAAATGGTGACAGTGCCCATGTTGACAGTTCTCATGGTGACAGTGCACACGGTGACAACCCATGCAGACAGTACTCACGGTGACAGTTCTCATGGTTGCAGTACCCATGGTGACAGTGCTCACAGTGATACTGCCCATGGTGGCAGTGCCCATGGTGACAGTGCCCATGGTGACACTGCCCATGATGACAGTGCCCATGGTGAAAGTTCCCACGGCGCCATTGCCTATGGTGACAGTGCTCATGGTAACAGTGCCCATGGTGACAGTGACCATGGTGAGAGTGCTCACACTGATAGTGCCCATGGTGACAGGGCTCATGGTGCCAGTCCGCATTGTGCCAGTACCCATGGCGACAGTGCTCATGGTGACACTGACCACAGTGAGAGTGCTCACTGTGATAGAGCTCACGGTAATAGTGCTCATGGTGACAGTGCAAATGGTGACAATACCCATGGTGACAGTACTCATGTTGAAAATACCCATGGTGGCAGTTCTCATGGTGACAGTGCTCATAATAGCAGTGCCCAAGGTGGCAGTCCTCGTGGTGACAGTGCTAATGGTGACAGTGCTCTTGGTGGCAGTTCCCATGGGGACATTACCGATGGTGACCCTGTGCATTGTTACAGTGCCCATGATAACCGTGCTCACGGTGGTAGTGCACATCGTGACAGTGCCCATGGTGGCAGTTCACCTGGTGACAGTGCTAAATCGTGACAGTGCACATGCTGACAGTGCTCACGGTGATAGTGCCCATGGTGACAGTGCCCACGGTGATAATGGGTATTATTACAGTGTTCATCTTGACAGAGCCCAAGTTGGCAGTGGCCATGGTGACAGTGCCCACAATGACAGTGCCCATGGTAACAGTGCCGACAGTGACAGTGCCCATGGTGACACTTCTCACAGTGAATGTGCCCATGGGGACAGTTACCATGATGAGATTTCTCACGGTGATAGTGCCCGTTGTGACAGTGCTCACACTGACAATGCCCATGGTGCCACTGCCCATAGAGACATTCCGCACGGTCACTTTTCTCACGGTGAAAGTACCTATGGTGACACTGCACCTGGTGGCAGTGCAAAATGGTGACAGTGCCCATGGTGACATTGCTCATAGTGACTTTGCTTACAGTGATAGTCCTTACGGTGACAGTGTGCACGGTGACACTGCACACAGTTGCAGTGTTCATGGTGACAGTGTTCACGGTGATACTTTCCATGGTGATAGTGCCCATGGTGACACTGCACATGGTGGCAGTGAAAAATGGTGACAGTGCCCCTGTTGTCAGTTCTCATGGTGACCGTGCACATGGTGACAACCCGTGCAGACTGTACTCATGGTGACAGTACTCACGGTGACAGTTCTCATGTTTGCAGTATCCATGGTGACAGTGCTCACAGTGATAGTGCCCATGGTGAGAGTGCCCATGATGACAGGGCCCATGGTGCCATTGCCTATGGTGACAGTGCTCATGGTAACAGTGCCCAAGGTGACAGTGACCATGGTGAGAGTGCTCACACTGATGGTGCCCATGGTGACAGTGCTCATGGTGTCTGTCTACATTGTGCCAGTACCCATGGCAACAGTGCTCATGGTGACAGGGACCACAGTGAGAGAGCTCACGGTGAGAGTGCTCACGGTAATAGTGCTCATGGTGACAGTGCAAATGGTGACAATACCATGGTGACAGTACTCATGTTGAAAATACCCATGGTGGCAGTTCTCATAGCGACAGATCTCATGGTGACATTGCTCATAATAGCAGTGCCCAGGTGCCAGTGCTCGTGGTGATGGTGCTAATGGTGACAGTGCTCTTGGTGGCAGTTCCCATCGGGACAATACTGATGGTGACACTGTGCATTGTTACAGTGCCCATGGTAACCGTGTTCACGGTGATAGTGCACATCGTGACAGTGCCCATGGTGGTAGTTCACCTGGTGACAGTGCTAAATAGTGACAGTGCACATGCTGACAGTGCTCACGGTGATAGTGCCCATGGTGACAGTGCACACGGTCATAATGGGCATTGTTACAGAGTTCATGGTGACAGCACACGGTGGCAGTGGCCATGGAGACAGTGCCCACAATGACAGTGCCCATGGTGACAGTGCCGACAGTGACAGTGCCCATGGTGATACTTCTCATGGTGACAGTGCCCATGGGGACAGTTAGCATGGTGAGATTTCTAATGGTGATAGTGCCCGTTGTGCCAGTGCTCACAGTAACAATGCCCATGGGGCCAGTGCCCATAGAGTCATTCCGCACGGTCACATTTCTCACGGTGAAAGTGCCTATGGTGATATTAACCATGGTGACACTGCACATGGTGGCAGAGCAAAATGGTGACAGTGCCCATGGTGACATTGCTCATGGTGACTTTGCTTACGGTGATAGTCCTTACAGTGACAGTACGCATGGTGACACTGCACACAGTGACAGTGTTCATGGTGAAAGTGTTCACGGTGATAGTTCCCATGGTGAGATTGTCCTGGTAACAGTGCCCATAGTCACAATTCTCATGGTGTAGTGCTCACAGTGACAGTGCCCATGGTGTCATGCCCATGGTGACAGTGCTCATGGTGACAGTGCTCATGTTGGCAGAGCCATAAATAAGAGTGCTCATTGTGGCAGTGCTCATGGTGTCCGTGCTCATGGTGACAGTGCCCATGATTACAGTGTTTATGGTGATAGATGTCACGGTGTCAGTGCCCACGCGGAGAGTGCCAAGGCTGACAAAGCCCAGGGTGATACTTCCCATTGTGACAGTGCCCACGGTGACAGTGCCCATGGTGACAGCACCCAGTGTGACAAGGCGCATGGTGACAGTGCTCACGGTGACAGTGCCCATGGTGACAGTGCCGATGGTGAGAGTGCCAATAGTGACAGTGCTCATGGTGAAACTGCCCACAGAGACATCGCCCATGGTGATAGTGTTCATGGTGACAACCCCACGGTGACAGTGCCAATGTTGATAGTCCCAGTGGTGACAGGTCTTACACTGAATGTGACCATGGTGTCTGTGCTCATGGTGACAGTGCTCAAGGTTATAGTCTCCATGTTGACAGTGCCGATGGTGACAATTCTCACGGTGACAGGGCCTATGGTGAAAATTCTCATAGTGACAGTGTTCACGGTGACAGTGCCCATGGTGCTATTACCCATGGTGACAGTTCTCATAGTGAAACTGCCCATGTTGACACTGCCCATGGTGGCAGTGCAAAATGGTGACAGTGCCCATGGTGATATTGCTCATGGTGACATTGCTTATGGTGATAGTGTGTATGGTGAAACTGCACACAGTGACATTGCTCATGGTGACAGTGTTCATGGCGTTAGTTCCTATGGTGAATGTGACCATGGGGACAGTGCCCATAGTCACAATTCTCATGGTGTAGTGCTCACGGTGACAGTGCCCATGGTGACAATACACAGGGTGACAGTATTCCTGGTGACATTGCTCATGGTGAGAGTGCCCATGTTCACAACTGTCACGGTGATAGTTCCCATGGTGACAATACCCAGGGTAACAGAGCTGATGGTAAAAGTGTTCACGGTGACAGTGCCCATGGTGACAGTACCTAAGGTGACAATTCCCATGGTGAGACTGCTCATAGACAGTGCCCATGGTGACAATACCCAGCGTGTCCTGTCCATGGTGACAGTGATCATGGTGACACATCTCATGAGGACAGTGCCATAAGTGACAGTGCTCATGGTGACAGTGCCCATGGTGACAGTGCCTATGGTGATAGATATCATGGTGGCTGTGCCCAGGGAGACATTGCCCACGCTGACAAGACCCATGGTGATACTTCCCATTGTGACAGTGCCATCGGTGGCAGAGCCCATGGTGACAGTGCCCAAGATCACAGAGCCCATGGTGAGAGTGCTAACGGTGACTGTGCCCATGGTGACAGCACCCAGTGTGAAAATGCCCATTGTGACAGTGCTCACGGTGACCATGCCAATGGTGATAGTGCCAATAGTGAGAGTGCTCACGGTGACACTGCCCATGGACACACTGCCCATTGTGATAGTGCCCATCATGACAACCCCTCGGAGGCAGTGCCAATGGTGAGAGTCCCCGTGGTGACAGTTCTCATGGTGAAAGTGATCCTTTTGAAATTGCTCATGGTGACAGTGCTCAAGGTGATAGTCTCCATGTTGACAGTGTGCATGGTGACTGTTCTCACGGTGACAGTGCCTATGGTGATTATGCTCTTAGTGACAGTGCTCATGGTGACAGTGCCCATGGTGACAGTGACCACGGTGACTGTTCTCACCGTGGTAGTGCCCATGGTGACAGTGTTCATGATGACAGTCCGCATTAAGGCTGTGCCCGTGGTGACATTGCTAATGGTGATAATTCTCACGGTGATAGTACGCACGTTGAAAATGACAAAGGTGACAACACCCAGGTGATAATAATCATGGTGAAAGTGCCCATGGTGGCAGTTCTCATACTGACAGTTCTTGTGACAGTGCTCATGGTGGCAGTGCTCGTGGTGACAGTGCTCTTGGTGACAGTGCTCATGGTGGCAGTGCCCATGGTGAGACTACCGATGGTGACCCTGCCCATGGTGACAGTGCACATGGTCATGGTGCCTCTGGTGGCAGTGCAATATAGTGAGAATGCCCATGATGATATTGCTCATGGTGATAGTGCCCATGGTGAGAGTGCCCATGGTTCCAGTGCTCATGGTGACAGTGCCCATTGTGACAGTGCCCTTGGTGACAGTGCACACCATGAGAGTGCCCATGGTGTCTGTGCCCATGGTGACAGTTCTTATCATGAGAGTGTTCACGGTAGCAGTGTTCATGGTAATAGTGCTCACGGAGGCATTGCCCACAATGAGAGTGCCCACGGTGAGAATACTGACTGTGACAGTGCCCATGATGACTTTTCTCTCTGTGACAGTGCCCTTGGGGACAGTTAGCACGGTGAGATTTCTCACAGTGATAGTGCACATTGTTTCAGTGCTCATAGTGACAAGACCCTAGGCGCCAGTGCCCATCATGGCATTGCTCACGGTGATATTTCTCACGGTGACAGTGCCCATGGTGATATTACCCATGGTGACAGTACTCAGTGATCAAGTGCTCATGGTGACATGGCATAAGGTGATAATGCTCACGGTGGCAGTGCAAAATGGTGACAGTGCCCATGGGGACATTGCTCATAGTGACTTTGCTTACAGTGATAGTCCTTACGGTGACACTGTGCATAGTGACACTGCACACAGTTGCAGTGTTCATGGTGACAGTGTTCACGGTGATACTTTCCATGGTGATAGTGCCCATGGTGACACTGCACATGGTGGCAGTGAAAAATGGTGACAGTGCCCCTGTTGTCAGTTCTCATGGTGACCGTGCACATGGTGACAACCCGTGCAGACTGTACTCATGGTGACAGTACTCACGGTGACAGTTCCCATGTTTGCAGTATCCATGGTGACAGTGCTCACAGTGATAGTGCCCATGGTGAGAGTGCCCATGATGACAGGGCCCATGGTGCCATTGCCTATGGTGACAGTGCTCATGGTAACAGTGCCCAAGGTGACAGTGACCATGGTGAGAGTGCTCACACTGATGGTGCCCATGGTGACAGTGCTCATGGTGTCTGTCTACATTGTGCCAGTACCCATGGCAACAGTGCTCATGGTGACAGGGACCACAGTGAGAGAGCTCACGGTGAGAGTGCTCACGGTAATAGTGCTCATGGTGACAGTGCAAATGGTGACAATACCATGGTGACAGTACTCATGTTGAAAATACCCATGGTGGCAGTTCTCATAGCGACAGATCTCATGGTGACATTGCTCATAATAGCAGTGCCCAGGTGCCAGTGCTCGTGGTGACGGTGCTAATGGTGACAGTGCTCTTGGTGGCAGTTCCCATCGGGACAATACTGATGGTGACACTGTGCATTGTTACAGTGCCCATGGTAACCGTGTTCACGGTGATAGTGCACATCGTGACAGTGCCCATGGTGGTAGTTCACCTGGTGACAGTGCTAAATAGTGACAGTGCACATGCTGACAGTGCTCACAGTGATAGTGCCCATGGTGACAGTGCACACGGTCATAATGGGCATTGTTACAGAGTTCATGGTGACAGCACACGGTGGCAGTGGCCATGGAGACAGTGCCCACAATGACAGTGCCCATGGTGACAGTGCCAACAGTGACAGTGCCCATGGTGACACTTCTCATGGTGACAATGCCCATGGGGACAGTTAGCATGGTGAGATTTCTAACGGTGATAGTGCCCGTTGTGCCAGTGCTCACAGTAACAATGCCCATGGGGCCAGTGCCCATAGAGTCATTCCGCACGGTCACATTTCTCACGGTGAAAGTGCCTATGGTGATCTTAACCATGGTGACACTGCACATGGTGGCAGAGCAAAATGGCGACAGTGCCCATGGTGACATTGCTCATGGTGACTTTGCTTACGGTGATAGTCCTTACAGTGACAGTACGCATGGTGACACTGCACACAGTGACAGTGTTCATGGTGAAAGTGTTCACGGTGATAGTTCCCATGGTGAGATTGTCCTGGTAACAGTGCCCATAGTCACAATTCTCATGGTGTAGTGCTCACAGTGACAGTGCCCATGGTGTCATGCCCATGGTGACAGTGCTCATGGTGACAGTGCTCATGTTGGCAGAGCCATAAATAAGAGTGCTCATTGTGGCAGTGCTCATGGTGTCCGTGCTCATGGTGACAGTGCCCATGATTACAGTGTTTATGGTGATAGATATCACGGTGTCAGTGCCCATGCGGAGAGTGCCAAGGCTGACAAAGCCCAGGGTGATACTTCCCATTGTGACAGTGCCCACGGTGACAGTGCCCATGGTGACAGCACCCAGTGTGACAAGGCGCATGGTGACAGTGCTCACGGTGACAGTGCCCATGGTGACAGTGCCGATGGTGAGAGTGCCAATAGTGACAGTGCTCATGGTGAAACTGCCCACAGAGACATCGCCCATGGT
The DNA here is from genome assembly GCF_964341445.2 of Mesoplodon mirus. Classification (NCBI taxonomy): domain Eukaryota; kingdom Metazoa; phylum Chordata; class Mammalia; order Artiodactyla; family Ziphiidae; genus Mesoplodon; species Mesoplodon mirus. The sequence goes on from NW_028295630.1 coordinate 566,468, forward strand.
GATAGTGTTCATGGTGACAACCCCACGGTGACAGTGCCAATGTTGATAGTCCCAGTGGTGACAGGTCTTACATTGAATGTGACCATGGTGTCTGTGCTCATGGTGACAGTGCTCAAGGTTATAGTCTCCATGTTGACAGTGCCGATGGTGACAATTCTCACGGTGACAGGGCCTATGGTGAAAATTCTCATAGTGACAGTGTTCACGGTGACAGTGCCCATGGTGCTATTACCCATGGTGACAGTTCTCATAGTGAAACTGCCCATGTTGACACTGCCCATGGTGGCAGTGCAAAATGGTGACAGTGCCCATGGTGATATTGCTCATGGTGACATTGCTTATGGTGATAGTGTGTATGGTGAAACTGCACACAGTGACATTGCTCATGGTGACAGTGTTCACGGCGTTAGTTCCTATGGTGAATGTGACCATGGGGACAGTGCCCATAGTCACAATTCTCATGGTGTAGTGCTCACGGTGACAGTGCCCATGGTGACAATACACAGGGTGACAGTATTCATGGTGACATTGCTCATGGTGAGAGTGCCCATGTTCACAACTGTCACGGTGATAGTTCCCATGGTGACAATACCCAGGGTAACAGAGCTGATGGTAAAAGTGTTCACGGTGACAGTGCCCATGGTGACAGTACCTAAGGTGACAATTCCCATGGTGAGACTGCTCATAGACAGTGCCCATGGTGACAATACCCAGCGTGTCCTGTCCATGGTGACAGTGATCATGGTGACACATCTCATGAGGACAGTGCCATAAGTGACAGTGCTCATGGTGACAGTGCCCATGGTGACAGTGCCTATGGTGATAGATATCATGGTGGCTGTGCCCAGGGAGACATTGCCCACGCTGACAAGACCCATGGTGATACTTCCCATTGTGACAGTGCCATCGGTGGCAGAGCCCATGGTGACAGTGCCCAAGATCACAGAGCCCATGGTGAGAGTGCTAACGGTGACTGTGCCCATGGTGACAGCACCCAGTGTGACAATGCCCATTGTGACAGTGCTCACGGTGACCATGCCAATGGTGATAGTGCCAATAGTGAGAGTGCTCACGGTGACACTGCCCATGGACACACTGCCCATTGTGATAGTGCCCATCATGACAACCCCTCGGAGGCAGTGCCAATGGTGAGAGTCCCCGTGGTGACAGTTCTCATGGTGAAAGTGATCCTTTTGAAATTGCTCATGGTGACAGTGCTCATGGTGACAGTGCTCAAGGTGATAGTCTCCATGTTGACAGTGTGCATGGTGACTGTTCTCACGGTGACAGTGCCTATGGTGATTATGCTCTTAGTGACAGTGCTCATGGTGACATTGCCCATGGTGACAGTGACCACGGTGACTGTTCTCACCGTGGTAGTGCCCATGGTGACAGTGTTCATGATGACAGTCCGCATTAAGGCTGTGCCCGTGGTGACATTGCTAATGGTGATAATTCTCACGGTGATAGTACGCACGTTGAAAATGACAAAGGTGACAACACCCAGGTGATAATAATCATGGTGAAAGTGCCCATGGTGGCAGTTCTCATACTGACAGTTCTTGTGACAGTGCTCATGGTGGCAGTGCTCGTGGTGACAGTGCTCTTGGTGACAGTGCTCATGGTGGCAGTGCCCATGGTGAGACTACCGATGGTGACCCTGCCCATGGTGACAGTGCACATGGTCATGGTGCCTCTGGTGGCAGTGCAATATAGTGAGAATGCCCATGATGATATTGCTCATGGTGATAGTGCCCATGGTGAGAGTGCCCATGGTTCCAGTGCTCATGGTGACAGTGCCCATTGTGACAGTGCCCTTGGTGACAGTGCACACCATGAGAGTGCCCATGGTGTCTGTGCCCATGGTGACAGTTCTTATCATGAGAGTGTTCACGGTAGCAGTGTTCATGGTAATAGTGCTCACGGAGGCATTGCCCACAATGAGAGTGCCCACGGTGAGAATACTGACTGTGACAGTGCCCATGATGACTTTTCTCTCTGTGACAGTGCCCTTGGGGACAGTTAGCACAGTGAGATTTCTCACAGTGATAGTGCACATTGTTTCAGTGCTCATAGTGACAAGACCCTAGGCGCCAGTGCCCATCATGGCATTGCTCACGGTGATATTTCTCACGGTGACAGTGCCCATGGTGATATTACCCATGGTGACAGTACTCAGTGATCAAGTGCTCATGGTGACATGGCATAAGGTGATAATGCTCACGGTGGCAGTGCAAAATGGTGACAGTGCCCATGGGGACATTGCTTAATGTGATAGTCCTTGTGGTGACATTGTGCATGGTGACATTGCCCACCATGACAGTGCTCTTGTTGACAGTGCTCATGGTGATAGTGCCAATGTTGGAAGTGCCCATCGTGAAAGTGTCCATGGTGACAGTTCTTATGATGAGAGTGGTCAGAGTGGCAGTGCTCATGGTGAAAGTGCCCATGGTGACAGAGCCCACGGTGACAGTGTCCATAGTTATAGTGTCCATGGTGACAGTACTAACAGTGAAATTGTCCATGGGGACACTGCCCATGGTGAAAGTGCCCATGGTCACAACACTCACGGTGATAGTGCTCACGGTGAGAGTGGCCATGGTGACAGTGACCACGGTGACAGTTCTAATGGTGATACTGCCCATGATGACAGTGCTCATGGTGACAGTCCACATTGTACCAGTGCCCAAGGTGACAGTGCTCATGGTGACAGTGCCCAAAGTCACAATACCCATGGTGACAGTGCCCAGGCTGACAGTTCTCAAGGTGATAGTGCCCATGGTGACAGTGCCCATGGTGATACAGAGAATGGGGACAGTGCTTATGGTGACAGTGGTCATGGTTGCAGTACCCATGGTGATAGTGCTGAAACTGACAGTGCCCTTGGGGATAGTGCCCATGGTGAGTGTGCTCGTGTTAATTGTGTCCATGGTGGCAGTTCCCATTGTGAAAGTGCTCATGATGACAGTGCCCATGTGGGTAGTTCCCATGGTGACAGTGCTCATGGTGATAGTGACCATGTTAAGAGTGCACATGGTGGCTGTGCCCTTGGTGACAGTGCCCATGATGACAGTATTCATGGTGACAGTACTCACGGTGATAATGCCCATGGTGGCAGTGCACATGGTGGTAGTGCACATGGTGGCAGTGAAAAATGGGGACAGTTCCCATGCTGACAGTTCTCATTGTGACAATGCACACAGTCACAACCGATGCTGACACTGCTCTTGGTAGCTGTACCCTTGGTGACAGTGCTCAGAGTGATAGTGCCCATGGTGGCAGTGTCCATGGTGACACTGCCCATGGTGACAATGCCCATGATGACAGTGCCCATGGAGTCAGTGCCCACGGAGCCATTGCCTATGGTAACAGTGCTCACAGTGACAGTACCCATGGTAACAGTGACCATGGTGAGAGTGCTCATGGTGATAGTGTCTATGGTGACAGATCACACTGTGACAGTCCGCATTGTGCCAGTACCAATAGTGACAGTACCCATGGTGACATTGACCACGGTGAGAGTGATCACGGTGCTAGTGCTCACAGTAATAGTGCTCATGGTGACAGTGCCGACAGTGAAGGTGCTCACGGTGACAGTGCCTCTGGTGATAGTGCCCATGGTGAGAGTCCGCCCATTGATAGTGTCCATGGTGGCAGTTCCCATTGTGAAAATGCTCATGATGACATTGCCCATGTTGGTAGTCCCCATGGTGACAGTGCTCACGGTGATAGTGACCTTGGTAACTGTGCACATGGTGGCCGTGCCCTTGGTGACAGTGCCAATGATGACAGTACTCATGGTGACAATTCTCACGGTGATAGTGCCCATGGTGATATTGCACATGGTGGCAGTGAAAAATGGTGACAGTGCCCATGTTGACAGTTCTCATGGTGACAGTGCACACGGTGACAACCCATGCAGACAGTACTCACGGTGACAGTTCTCATGGTTGCAGTACCCATGGTGACAGTGCTCACAGTGATACTGCCCATGGTGGCAGTGCCCATGGTGACAGTGCCCATGGTGACACTGCCCATGATGACAGTGCCCATGGTGAAAGTTCCCACGGCGCCATTGCCTATGGTGACAGTGCTCATGGTAACAGTGCCCATGGTGACAGTGACCATGGTGAGAGTGCTCACACTGATAGTGCCCATGGTGACAGGGCTCATGGTGCCAGTCCGCATTGTGCCAGTACCCATGGCGACAGTGCTCATGGTGACACTGACCACAGTGAGAGTGCTCACTGTGATAGAGCTCACGGTAATAGTGCTCATGGTGACAGTGCAAATGGTGACAATACCCATGGTGACAGTACTCATGTTGAAAATACCCATGGTGGCAGTTCTCATGGTGACAGTGCTCATAATAGCAGTGCCCAAGGTGGCAGTCCTCGTGGTGACAGTGCTAATGGTGACAGTGCTCTTGGTGGCAGTTCCCATGGGGACATTACCGATGGTGACCCTGTGCATTGTTACAGTGCCCATGGTAACCGTGCTCACGGTGGTAGTGCACATCGTGACAGTGCCCATGGTGGCAGTTCACCTGGTGACAGTGCTAAATCGTGACAGTGCACATGCTGACAGTGCTCACGGTGATAGTGCCCATGGTGACAGTGCCCACGGTGATAATGGGTATTATTACAGTGTTCATCTTGACAGAGCCCAAGTTGGCAGTGGCCATGGTGACAGTGCCCACAATGACAGTGCCCATGGTAACAGTGCCGACAGTGACAGTGCCCATGGTGACACTTCTCACAGTGAATGTGCCCATGGGGACAGTTACCATGATGAGATTTCTCACGGTGATAGTGCCCGTTGTGACAGTGCTCACACTGACAATGCCCATGGTGCCACTGCCCATAGAGACATTCCGCACGGTCACTTTTCTCACGGTGAAAGTACCTATGGTGACACTGCACCTGGTGGCAGTGCAAAATGGTGACAGTGCCCATGGTGACATTGCTCATAGTGACTTTGCTTACAGTGATAGTCCTTACGGTGACAGTGTGCACGGTGACACTGCACACAGTTGCAGTGTTCATGGTGACAGTGTTCACGGTGATACTTTCCATGGTGATAGTGCCCATGGTGACACTGCACATGGTGGCAGTGAAAAATGGTGACAGTGCCCCTGTTGTCAGTTCTCATGGTGACCGTGCACATGGTGACAACCCGTGCAGACTGTACTCATGGTGACAGTACTCACGGTGACAGTTCTCATGTTTGCAGTATCCATGGTGACAGTGCTCACAGTGATAGTGCCCATGGTGAGAGTGCCCATGATGACAGGGCCCATGGTGCCATTGCCTATGGTGACAGTGCTCATGGTAACAGTGCCCAAGGTGACAGTGACCATGGTGAGAGTGCTCACACTGATGGTGCCCATGGTGACAGTGCTCATGGTGTCTGTCTACATTGTGCCAGTACCCATGGCAACAGTGCTCATGGTGACAGGGACCACAGTGAGAGAGCTCACGGTGAGAGTGCTCACGGTAATAGTGCTCATGGTGACAGTGCAAATGGTGACAATACCATGGTGACAGTACTCATGTTGAAAATACCCATGGTGGCAGTTCTCATAGCGACAGATCTCATGGTGACATTGCTCATAATAGCAGTGCCCAGGTGCCAGTGCTCGTGGTGACGGTGCTAATGGTGACAGTGCTCTTGGTGGCAGTTCCCATCGGGACAATACTGATGGTGACACTGTGCATTGTTACAGTGCCCATGGTAACCATGTTCACGGTGATAGTGCACATCGTGACAGTGCCCATGGTGGTAGTTCACCTGGTGACAGTGCTAAATAGTGACAGTGCACATGCTGACAGTGCTCACGGTGATAGTGCCCATGGTGACAGTGCACACGGTCATAATGGGCATTGTTACAGAGTTCATGGTGACAGCACACGGTGGCAGTGGCCATGGAGACAGTGCCCACAATGACAGTGCCCATGGTGACAGTGCCGACAGTGACAGTGCCCATGGTGATACTTCTCATGGTGACAGTGCCCATGGGGACAGTTAGCATGGTGAGATTTCTAATGGTGATAGTGCCCGTTGTGCCAGTGCTCACAGTAACAATGCCCATGGGGCCAGTGCCCATAGAGTCATTCCGCACGGTCACATTTCTCACGGTGAAAGTGCCTATGGTGATATTAACCATGGTGACACTGCACATGGTGGCAGAGCAAAATGGTGACAGTGCCCATGGTGACATTGCTCATGGTGACTTTGCTTACGGTGATAGTCCTTACAGTGACAGTACGCATGGTGACACTGCACACAGTGACAGTGTTCATGGTGAAAGTGTTCACGGTGATAGTTCCCATGGTGAGATTGTCCTGGTAACAGTGCCCATAGTCACAATTCTCATGGTGTAGTGCTCACAGTGACAGTGCCCATGGTGTCATGCCCATGGTGACAGTGCTCATGGTGACAGTGCTCATGTTGGCAGAGCCATAAATAAGAGTGCTCATTGTGGCAGTGCTCATGGTGTCCGTGCTCATGGTGACAGTGCCCATGATTACAGTGTTTATGGTGATAGATGTCACGGTGTCAGTGCCCACGCGGAGAGTGCCAAGGCTGACAAAGCCCAGGGTGATACTTCCCATTGTGACAGTGCCCACGGTGACAGTGCCCATGGTGACAGCACCCAGTGTGACAAGGCGCATGGTGACAGTGCTCACGGTGACAGTGCCCATGGTGACAGTGCCGATGGTGAGAGTGCCAATAGTGACAGTGCTCATGGTGAAACTGCCCACAGAGACATCGCCCATGGTGATAGTGTTCATGGTGACAACCCCACGGTGACAGTGCCAATGTTGATAGTCCCAGTGGTGACAGGTCTTACACTGAATGTGACCATGGTGTCTGTGCTCATGGTGACAGTGCTCAAGGTTATAGTCTCCATGTTGACAGTGCCGATGGTGACAATTCTCACGGTGACAGGGCCTATGGTGAAAATTCTCATAGTGACAGTGTTCACGGTGACAGTGCCCATGGTGCTATTACCCATGGTGACAGTTCTCATAGTGAAACTGCCCATGTTGACACTGCCCATGGTGGCAGTGCAAAATGGTGACAGTGCCCATGGTGATATTGCTCATGGTGACATTGCTTATGGTGATAGTGTGTATGGTGAAACTGCACACAGTGACATTGCTCATGGTGACAGTGTTCATGGCGTTAGTTCCTATGGTGAATGTGACCATGGGGACAGTGCCCATAGTCACAATTCTCATGGTGTAGTGCTCACGGTGACAGTGCCCATGGTGACAATACACAGGGTGACAGTATTCATGGTGACATTGCTCATGGTGAGAGTGCCCATGTTCACAACTGTCACGGTGATAGTTCCCATGGTGACAATACCCAGGGTAACAGAGCTGATGGTAAAAGTGTTCACGGTGACAGTGCCCATGGTGACAGTACCTAAGGTGACAATTCCCATGGTGAGACTGCTCATAGACAGTGCCCATGGTGACAATACCCAGCGTGTCCTGTCCATGGTGACAGTGATCATGGTGACACATCTCATGAGGACAGTGCCATAAGTGACAGTGCTCATGGTGACAGTGCCCATGGTGACAGTGCCTATGGTGATAGATATCATGGTGGCTGTGCCCAGGGAGACATTGCCCACGCTGACAAGACCCATGGTGATACTTCCCATTGTGACAGTGCCATCGGTGGCAGAGCCCATGGTGACAGTGCCCAAGATCACAGAGCCCATGGTGAGAGTGCTAACGGTGACTGTGCCCATGGTGACAGCACCCAGTGTGAAAATGCCCATTGTGACAGTGCTCACGGTGACCATGCCAATGGTGATAGTGCCAATAGTGAGAGTGCTCACGGTGACACTGCCCATGGACACACTGCCCATTGTGATAGTGCCCATCATGACAACCCCTCGGAGGCAGTGCCAATGGTGAGAGTCCCCGTGGTGACAGTTCTCATGGTGAAAGTGATCCTTTTGAAATTGCTCATGGTGACAGTGCTCATGGTGACAGTGCTCAAGGTGATAGTCTCCATGTTGACAGTGTGCATGGTGACTGTTCTCACGGTGACAGTGCCTATGGTGATTATGCTCTTAGTGACAGTGCTCATGGTGACAGTGCCCATGGTGACAGTGACCACGGTGACTGTTCTCACCGTGGTAGTGCCCATGGTGACAGTGTTCATGATGACAGTCCGCATTAAGGCTGTGCCCGTGGTGACATTGCTAATGGTGATAATTCTCACGGTGATAGTACGCACGTTGAAAATGACAAAGGTGACAACACCCAGGTGATAATAATCATGGTGAAAGTGCCCATGGTGGCAGTTCTCATACTGACAGTTCTTGTGACAGTGCTCATGGTGGCAGTGCTCGTGGTGACAGTGCTCTTGGTGACAGTGCTCATGGTGGCAGTGCCCATGGTGAGACTACCGATGGTGACCCTGCCCATGGTGACAGTGCACATGGTCATGGTGCCTCTGGTGGCAGTGCAATATAGTGAGAATGCCCATGATGATATTGCTCATGGTGATAGTGCCCATGGTGAGAGTGCCCATGGTTCCAGTGCTCATGGTGACAGTGCCCATTGTGACAGTGCCCTTGGTGACAGTGCACACCATGAGAGTGCCCATGGTGTCTGTGCCCATGGTGACAGTTCTTATCATGAGAGTGTTCACGGTAGCAGTGTTCATGGTAATAGTGCTCACGGAGGCATTGCCCACAATGAGAGTGCCCACGGTGAGAATACTGACTGTGACAGTGCCCATGATGACTTTTCTCTCTGTGACAGTGCCCTTGGGGACATAGCACGGTGAGATTTCTCACAGTGATAGTGCACATTGTTTCAGTGCTCATAGTGACAAGACCCTAGGCGCCAGTGCCCATCATGGCATTGCTCACGGTGATATTTCTCACGGTGACAGTGCCCATGGTGATATTACCCATGGTGACAGTACTCAGTGATCAAGTGCTCATGGTGACATGGCATAAGGTGATAATGCTCACGGTGGCAGTGCAAAATGGTGACAGTGCCCATGGGGACATTGCTTAATGTGATAGTCCTTGTGGTGACATTGTGCATGGTGACATTGCCCACCATGACAGTGCTCTTGTTGACAGTGCTCATGGTGATAGTGCCAATGTTGGAAGTGCCCATCGTGAAAGTGTCCATGGTGGCAGTTCTTATGATGAGAGTGGTCAGAGTGGCAGTGCTCATGGTGAAAGTGCCCATGGTGACACAGCCCACGGTGACAGTGTCCATAGTTATAGTGTCCATGGTGACAGTACTAACAGTGAAATTGTCCATGGGGACACTGCCCATGGTGAAAGTGCCCATGGTCACAACACTCATGGTGATAGTGCTCACGGTGAGAGTGGCCATGGTGACAGTGACCACGGTGACAGTTCTAATGGTGATACTGCCCATGATGACAGTGCTCATGGTGACAGTCCACATTGTACCAGTGCCCAAGGTGACAGTGCTCATGGTGACAGTGCCCAAAGTCACAACACCCATGGTGACAGTGCCCAGGCTGACAGTTCTCAAGGTGATAGTGCCCATGGTGACAGTGCACATGGTGATACAGAGAATGGGGACAGTGCTTATGGTGACAGTGGTCATGGTTGCAGTACCCATGGTGATAGTGCTGAAACTGACAGTGCCCTTGGGGATAGTGCCCATGGTGAGTGTGCTCGTGTTAATTGTGTCCATGGTGGCAGTTCCCATTGTGAAAGTGCTCATGATGACAGTGCCCATGTGGGTAGTTCCCATGGTGACAGTGCTCATGGTGATAGTGACCATGTTAAGAGTGCACATGGTGGCTGTGCCCTTGGTGACAGTGCCCATGATGACAGTATTCATAGTGACAGTGCTCACGGTGATAAGGCCAATGTGGCAGTGCACATGGTGGTAGTGCACATGGTGGCAGTGAAAAATGGGGACAGTTCCCATGCTGACAGTTCTCATTGTGGCAATGCACACGGTCATAACCGATGCTGACACTGCTCATGGTAGCTATACCCTTGGTGACAGTGCTCAGAGTGATAGTGCCCATGGTGGCAGTGTCCATGGTGACACTGCCCATGGTGACAATGCCCATGATGACAGTGCCCATGGAGTCAGTGCCCACGGAGCCATTGCCTATGGTAACAGTGCTCACAGTGACAGTACCCATGGTAACAGTGACCATGGTGAGAGTGCTCATGGTGATAGTGTCTATGGTGACAGATCACACTGTGACAGTCCGCATTGTGCCAGTACCAATAGTGACAGTGCCCATGGTGACATTGACCACGGTGAGAGTGATCACGGTGCTAGTGCTCACAGTAATAGTGCTCATGGTGACAGTGCCGACAGTGAAGGTGCTCACGGTGACAGTGCCTCTGGTGATAGTGCCCATGGTGAGAGTCCGCCCATTGATAGTGTCCATGGTGGCAGTTCCCATTGTGAAAATGCTCATGATGACATTGCCCATGTTGGTAGTCCCCATGGTGACAGTGCTCACGGTGATAGTGACCTTGGTAACTGTGCACATGGTGGCCGTGCCCTTGGTGACAGTGCCAATGATGACAGTACTCATGGTGACAGTTCTCACGGTGATAGTGCCCATGGTGATATTGCACATGGTGGCAGTGAAAAATGGTGACAGTGCCCATGTTGACAGTTCTCATGGTGACAGTGCACACGGTGACAACCCATGCAGACAGTACTCACGGTGACAGTTCTCATGGTTGCAGTACCCATGGTGACAGTGCTCACAGTGATACTGCCCATGGTGGCAGTGCCCATGGTGACAGTGCCCATGGTGACACTGCCCATGATGACAGTGCCCATGGTGAAAGTTCCCACGGCGCCATTGCCTATGGTGACAGTGCTCATGGTAACAGTGCCCATGGTGACAGTGACCATGGTGAGAGTGCTCACACTGATAGTGCCCATGGTGACAGGGCTCATGGTGCCAGTCCGCATTGTGCCAGTACCCATGGCGACAGTGCTCATGGTGACACTGACCACAGTGAGAGTGCTCACTGTGATAGAGCTCATGGTAATAGTGCTCATGGTTACAGTGCAAAGGGTGACAATACCCATGGTGAGAGTACTCATGTTGAAAATACCCATGGTGGCAGTTCTCATGGTGACAGTGCTCATAATAGCAGTGCCCAAGGTGGCAGTCCTCGTGGTGACAGTGCTAATGGTGACAGTGCTCTTGGTGGCAGTTCCCATGGGGACAGTACCGATGGTGACCCTGTGCATTGTTACAGTGCCCATGGTAACCGTGCTCACGGTGGTAGTGCACATCGTGACAGTGCCCATGGTGGCAGTTCACCTGGTGACAGTGCTAAATCGTGACAGTGCACATGCTGACAGTGCTCACGGTGATAGTGCCCATGGTGACAGTGCCCACGGTGATAATGGGTATTATTACAGTGTTCATCTTGACAGAGCCCAAGGTGGCAGTGGCCATGGTGACAGTGCCCACAATGACAGTGCCCATGGTAACAGTGCCGACAGTGACAGTGCCCATGGTGACACTTCTCACAGTGAATGTGCCCATGGGGACAGTTACCATGATGAGATTTCTCACGGTGATAGTGCCCGTTGTGACAGTGCTCACACTGACAATGCCCATGGTGCCACTGCCCATAGAGACATTCCGCACGGTCACTTTTCTCACGGTGAAAGTACCTATGGTGACACTGCACCTGGTGGCAGTGCAAAATGGTGACAGTGCCCATGGTGACATTGCTCATAGTGACTTTGCTTACAGTGATAGTCCTTACGGTGACAGTGTGCATGGTGACACTGCACACAGTTGCAGTGTTCATGGTGACAGTGTTCACGGTGATACTTTCCATGGTGATAGTGCCCATGGTGACACTGCACATGGTGGCAGTGATAAATGGTGACAGTGCCCCTGTTGACAGTTCTCATGGTGACCGTGCACATGGTGACAACCCGTGCAGACTGTACTCATGGTGACAGTACTCACGGTGACAGTTCTCATGTTTGCAGTATCCATGGTGACAGTGCTCACAGTGATAGTGCCCATGGTGAGAGTGCCCATGATGACAGGGCCCATGGTGCCATTGCCTATGGTGACAGTGCTCATGGTAACAGTGCCCAAGGTGACAGTGACCATGGTGAGAGTGCTCACACTGATGGTGCCCATGGTGACAGTGCTCATGGTGTCTGTCTACATTGTGCCAGTACCCATGGCAACAGTGCTCATGGTGACAGGGACCACAGTGAGAGAGCTCACGGTGAGAGTGCTCACGGTAATAGTGCTCATGGTGACAGTGCAAATGGTGACAATACCATGGTGACAGTACTCATGTTGAAAATACCCATGGTGGCAGTTCTCATAGCGACAGATCTCATGGTGACATTGCTCATAATAGCAGTGCCCAGGTGCCAGTGCTCGTGGTGACGGTGCTAATGGTGACAGTGCTCTTGGTGGCAGTTCCCATCGGGACAATACTGATGGTGACACTGTGCATTGTTACAGTGCCCATGGTAACCGTGTTCACGGTGATAGTGCACATCGTGACAGTGCCCATGGTGGTAGTTCACCTGGTGACAGTGCTAAATAGTGACAGTGCACATGCTGACAGTGCTCACGGTGATAGTGCCCATGGTGACAGTGCACACGGTCATAATGGGCATTGTTACAGAGTTCATGGTGACAGCACACGGTGGCAGTGGCCATGGAGACAGTGCCCACAATGACAGTGCCCATGGTGACAGTGCCAACAGTGACAGTGCCCATGGTGACACTTCTCATGGTGACAATGCCCATGGGGACAGTTAGCATGGTGAGATTTCTAACGGTGATAGTGCCCGTTGTGCCAGTGCTCACAGTAACAATGCCCATGGGGCCAGTGCCCATAGAGTCATTCCGCACGGTCACATTTCTCACGGTGAAAGTGCCTATGGTGATCTTAACCATGGTGACACTGCACATGGTGGCAGAGCAAAATGGCGACAGTGCCCATGGTGACATTGCTCATGGTGACTTTGCTTACGGTGATAGTCCTTACAGTGACAGTACGCATGGTGACACTGCACACAGTGACAGTGTTCATGGTGAAAGTGTTCACAGTGATAGTTCCCATGGTGAGATTGTCCTGGTAACAGTGCCCATAGTCACAATTCTCATGGTGTAGTGCTCACAGTGACAGTGCCCATGGTGTCATGCCCATGGTGACAGTGCTCATGGTGACAGTGCTCATGTTGGCAGAGCCATAAATAAGAGTGCTCATTGTGGCAGTGCTCATGGTGTCCGTGCTCATGGTGACAGTGCCCATGATTACAGTGTTTATGGTGATAGATGTCACGGTGTCAGTGCCCACGCGGAGAGTGCCAAGGCTGACAAAGCCCAGGGTGATACTTCCCATTGTGACAGTGCCCACGGTGACAGTGCCCATGGTGACAGCACCCAGTGTGACAAGGCGCATGGTGACAGTGCTCACGGTGACAGTGCCCATGGTGACAGTGCCGATGGTGAGAGTGCCAATAGTGACAGTGCTCATGGTGAAACTGCCCACAGAGACATCGCCCATGGTGATAGTGTTCATGGTGACAACCCCACGGTGACAGTGCCAATGTTGATAGTCCCAGTGGTGACAGGTCTTACATTGAATGTGACCATGGTGTCTGTGCTCATGGTGACAGTGCTCAAGGTTATAGTCTCCATGTTGACAGTGCCGATGGTGACAATTCTCACGGTGACAGGGCCTATGGTGAAAATTCTCATAGTGACAGTGTTCACGGTGACAGTGCCCATGGTGCTATTACCCATGGTGACAGTTCTCATAGTGAAACTGCCCATGTTGACACTGCCCATGGTGGCAGTGCAAAATGGTGACAGTGCCCATGGTGATATTGCTCATGGTGACATTGCTTATGGTGATAGTGTGTATGGTGAAACTGCACACAGTGACATTGCTCATGGTGACAGTGTTCATGGCGTTAGTTCCTATGGTGAATGTGACCATGGGGACAGTGCCCATAGTCACAATTCTCATGGTGTAGTGCTCACGGTGACAGTGCCCATGGTGACAATACACAGGGTGACAGTATTCATGGTGACATTGCTCATGGTGAGAGTGCCCATGTTCACAACTGTCACGGTGATAGTTCCCATGGTGACAATACCCAGGGTAACAGAGCTGATGGTAAAAGTGTTCACGGTGACAGTGCCCATGGTGACAGTACCTAAGGTGACAATTCCCATGGTGAGACTGCTCATAGACAGTGCCCATGGTGACAATACCCAGCGTGTCCTGTCCATGGTGACAGTGATCATGGTGACACATCTCATGAGGACAGTGCCATAAGTGACAGTGCTCATGGTGACAGTGCCCATGGTGACAGTGCCTATGGTGATAGATATCATGGTGGCTGTGCCCAGGGAGACATTGCCCACGCTGACAAGACCCATGGTGATACTTCCCATTGTGACAGTGCCATCGGTGGCAGAGCCCATGGTGACAGTGCCCAAGATCACAGAGCCCATGGTGAGAGTGCTAACGGTGACTGTGCCCATGGTGACAGCACCCAGTGTGAAAATGCCCATTGTGACAGTGCTCACGGTGACCATGCCAATGGTGATAGTGCCAATAGTGAGAGTGCTCACGGTGACACTGCCCATGGACACACTGCCCATTGTGATAGTGCCCATCATGACAACCCCTCGGAGGCAGTGCCAATGGTGAGAGTCCCCGTGGTGACAGTTCTCATGGTGAAAGTGATCCTTTTGAAATTGCTCATGGTGACAGTGCTCATGGTGACAGTGCTCAAGGTGATAGTCTCCATGTTGACAGTGTGCATGGTGACTGTTCTCACGGTGACAGTGCCTATGGTGATTATGCTCTTAGTGACAGTGCTCATGGTGACAGTGCCCATGGTGACAGTGACCACGGTGACTGTTCTCACCGTGGTAGTGCCCATGGTGACAGTGTTCATGATGACAGTCCGCATTAAGGCTGTGCCCGTGGTGACATTGCTAATGGTGATAATTCTCACGGTGATAGTACGCACGTTGAAAATGACAAAGGTGACAACACCCAGGTGATAATAATCATGGTGAAAGTGCCCATGGTGGCAGTTCTCATACTGACAGTTCTTGTGACAGTGCTCATGGTGGCAGTGCTCGTGGTGACAGTGCTCTTGGTGACAGTGCTCATGGTGGCAGTGCCCATGGTGAGACTACCGATGGTGACCCTGCCCATGGTGACAGTGCACATGGTCATGGTGCCTCTGGTGGCAGTGCAATATAGTGAGAATGCCCATGATGATATTGCTCATGGTGATAGTGCCCATGGTGAGAGTGCCCATGGTTCCAGTGCTCATGGTGACAGTGCCCATTGTGACAGTGCCCTTGGTGACAGTGCACACCATGAGAGTGCCCATGGTGTCTGTGCCCATGGTGACAGTTCTTATCATGAGAGTGTTCACGGTAGCAGTGTTCATGGTAATAGTGCTCACGGAGGCATTGCCCACAATGAGAGTGCCCACGGTGAGAATACTGACTGTGACAGTGCCCATGATGACTTTTCTCTCTGTGACAGTGCCCTTGGGGACATAGCACGGTGAGATTTCTCACAGTGATAGTGCACATTGTTTCAGTGCTCATAGTGACAAGACCCTAGGCGCCAGTGCCCATCATGGCATTGCTCACGGTGATATTTCTCACGGTGACAGTGCCCATGGTGATATTACCCATGGTGACAGTACTCAGTGATCAAGTGCTCATGGTGACATGGCATAAGGTGATAATGCTCACGGTGGCAGTGCAAAATGGTGACAGTGCCCATGGGGACATTGCTTAATGTGATAGTCCTTGTGGTGACATTGTGCATGGTGACATTGCCCACCATGACAGTGCTCTTGTTGACAGTGCTCATGGTGATAGTGCCAATGTTGGAAGTGCCCATCGTGAAAGTGTCCATGGTGGCAGTTCTTATGATGAGAGTGGTCAGAGTGGCAGTGCTCATGGTGAAAGTGCCCATGGTGACACAGCCCACGGTGACAGTGTCCATAGTTATAGTGTCCATGGTGACAGTACTAACAGTGAAATTGTCCATGGGGACACTGCCCATGGTGAAAGTGCCCATGGTCACAACACTCATGGTGATAGTGCTCACGGTGAGAGTGGCCATGGTGACAGTGACCACGGTGACAGTTCTAATGGTGATACTGCCCATGATGACAGTGCTCATGGTGACAGTCCACATTGTACCAGTGCCCAAGGTGACAGTGCTCATGGTGACAGTGCCCAAAGTCACAACACCCATGGTGACAGTGCCCAGGCTGACAGTTCTCAAGGTGATAGTGCCCATGGTGACAGTGCACATGGTGATACAGAGAATGGGGACAGTGCTTATGGTGACAGTGGTCATGGTTGCAGTACCCATGGTGATAGTGCTGAAACTGACAGTGCCCTTGGGGATAGTGCCCATGGTGAGTGTGCTCGTGTTAATTGTGTCCATGGTGGCAGTTCCCATTGTGAAAGTGCTCATGATGACAGTGCCCATGTGGGTAGTTCCCATGGTGACAGTGCTCATGGTGATAGTGACCATGTTAAGAGTGCACATGGTGGCTGTGCCCTTGGTGACAGTGCCCATGATGACAGTATTCATAGTGACAGTGCTCACGGTGATAAGGCCAATGTGGCAGTGCACATGGTGGTAGTGCACATGGTGGCAGTGAAAAATGGGGACAGTTCCCATGCTGACAGTTCTCATTGTGACAATGCACACGGTCATAACCGATGCTGACACTGCTCATGGTAGCTATACCCTTGGTGACAGTGCTCAGAGTGATAGTGCCCATGGTGGCAGTGTCCATGGTGACACTGCCCATGGTGACAATGCCCATGATGACAGTGCCCATGGAGTCAGTGCCCACGGAGCCATTGCCTATGGTAACAGTGCTCACAGTGACAGTACCCATGGTAACAGTGACCATGGTGAGAGTGCTCATGGTGATAGTGTCTATGGTGACAGATCACACTGTGACAGTCCGCATTGTGCCAGTACCAATAGTGACAGTGCCCATGGTGACATTGACCACGGTGAGAGTGATCACGGTGCTAGTGCTCACAGTAATAGTGCTCATGGTGACAGTGCCGACAGTGAAGGTGCTCACGGTGACAGTGCCTCTGGTGATAGTGCCCATGGTGAGAGTCCGCCCATTGATAGTGCCCATGGTGGCAGTTCCCATTGTGAAAATGCTCATGATGACATTGCCCATGTTGGTAGTCCCCATGGTGACAGTGCTCATGGTGATAGTGACCTTGGTAACTGTGCACATGGTGGCCGTGCCCTTGGTGACAGTGCCAATGATGACAGTACTCATGGTGACAGTTCTCACGGTGATAGTGCCCATGGTGATATTGCACATGGTGGCAGTGAAAAATGGTGACAGTGCCCATGTTGACAGTTCTCATGGTGACAGTGCACACGGTGACCACCCATGCAGACAGTACTCACGGTGACAGTTCTCATGGTTGCAGTACCCATGGTGACAGTGCTCACAGTGATACTGCCCATGGTGGCAGTGCCCATGGTGACAGTGCCCATGGTGACACTGCCCATGATGACAGTGCCCATGGTGAAAGTTCCCACGGCGCCATTGCCTATGGTGACAGTGCTCATGGTAACAGTGCCCATGGTGACAGTGACCATGGTGAGAGTGCTCACACTGATAGTGCCCATGGTGACAGGGCTCATGGTGCCAGTCCGCATTGTGCCAGTACCCATGGCGACAGTGCTCATGGTGACACTGACCACAGTGAGAGTGCTCACTGTGATAGAGCTCATGGTAATAGTGCTCATGGTTACAGTGCAAAGGGTGACAATACCCATGGTGAGAGTACTCATGTTGAAAATACCCATGGTGGCAGTTCTCATGGTGACAGTGCTCATAATAGCAGTGCCCAAGGTGGCAGTCCTCGTGGTGACAGTGCTAATGGTGACAGTGCTCTTGGTGGCAGTTCCCATGGGGACAGTACCGATGGTGACCCTGTGCATTGTTACAGTGCCCATGGTAACCGTGCTCACGGTGGTAGTGCACATCGTGACAGTGCCCATGGTGGCAGTTCACCTGGTGACAGTGCTAAATCGTGACAGTGCACATGCTGACAGTGCTCACGGTGATAGTGCCCATGGTGACAGTGCCCACGGTGATAATGGGTATTATTACAGTGTTCATCTTGACAGAGCCCAAGGTGGCAGTGGCCATGGTGACAGTGCCCACAATGACAGTGCCCATGGTAACAGTGCCGACAGTGACAGTGCCCATGGTGACACTTCTCACAGTGAATGTGCCCATGGGGACAGTTACCATGATGAGATTTCTCACGGTGATAGTGCCCGTTGTGACAGTGCTCACACTGACAATGCCCATGGTGCCACTGCCCATAGAGACATTCCGCACGGTCACTTTTCTCACGGTGAAAGTACCTATGGTGACACTGCACCTGGTGGCAGTGCAAAATGGTGACAGTGCCCATGGTGACATTGCTCATAGTGACTTTGCTTACAGTGATAGTCCTTACGGTGACAGTGTGCATGGTGACACTGCACACAGTTGCAGTGTTCATGGTGACAGTGTTCACGGTGATACTTTCCATGGTGATAGTGCCCATGGTGACACTGCACATGGTGGCAGTGATAAATGGTGACAGTGCCCCTGTTGACAGTTCTCATGGTGACCGTGCACATGGTGACAACCCGTGCAGACTGTACTCATGGTGACAGTACTCACGGTGACAGTTCTCATGTTTGCAGTATCCATGGTGACAGTGCTCACAGTGATAGTGCCCATGGTGAGAGTGCCCATGATGACAGGGCCCATGGTGCCATTGCCTATGGTGACAGTGCTCATGGTAACAGTGCCCAAGGTGACAGTGACCATGGTGAGAGTGCTCACACTGATGGTGCCCATGGTGACAGTGCTCATGGTGTCTGTCTACATTGTGCCAGTACCCATGGCAACAGTGCTCATGGTGACAGGGACCACAGTGAGAGAGCTCACGGTGAGAGTGCTCACGGTAATAGTGCTCATGGTGACAGTGCAAATGGTGACAATACCATGGTGACAGTACTCATGTTGAAAATACCCATGGTGGCAGTTCTCATAGCGACAGATCTCATGGTGACATTGCTCATAATAGCAGTGCCCAGGTGCCAGTGCTCGTGGTGACGGTGCTAATGGTGACAGTGCTCTTGGTGGCAGTTCCCATCGGGACAATACTGATGGTGACACTGTGCATTGTTACAGTGCCCATGGTAACCGTGTTCACGGTGATAGTGCACATCGTGACAGTGCCCATGGTGGTAGTTCACCTGGTGACAGTGCTAAATAGTGACAGTGCACATGCTGACAGTGCTCACGGTGATAGTGCCCATGGTGACAGTGCACACGGTCATAATGGGCATTGTTACAGAGTTCATGGTGACAGCACACGGTGGCAGTGGCCATGGAGACAGTGCCCACAATGACAGTGCCCATGGTGACAGTGCCGACAGTGACAGTGCCCATGGTGACACTTCTCATGGTGACAGTGCCCATGGGGACAGTTAGCATGGTGAGATTTCTAACGGTGATAGTGCCCGTTGTGCCAGTGCTCACAGTAACAATGCCCATGGGGCCAGTGCCCATAGAGTCATTCCGCACGGTCACATTTCTCACGGTGAAAGTGCCTATGGTGATATTAACCATGGTGACACTGCACATGGTGGCAGAGCAAAATGGTGACAGTGCCCATGGTGACATTGCTCATGGTGACTTTGCTTACGGTGATAGTCCTTACAGTGACAGTACGCATGGTGACACTGCACACAGTGACAGTGTTCATGGTGAAAGTGTTCACGGTGATAGTTCCCATGGTGAGATTGTCCTGGTAACAGTGCCCATAGTCACAATTCTCATGGTGTAGTGCTCACAGTGACAGTGCCCATGGTGTCATGCCCATGGTGACAGTGCTCATGGTGACAGTGCTCATGTTGGCAGAGCCATAAATAAGAGTGCTCATTGTGGCAGTGCTCATGGTGTCCGTGCTCATGGTGACAGTGCCCATGATTACAGTGTTTATGGTGATAGATGTCACAGTGTCAGTGCCCACGCGGAGAGTGCCAAGGCTGACAAAGCCCAGGGTGATACTTCCCATTGGGACAGTGCCCACGGTGACAGTGCCCATGGTGACAGCACCCAGTGTGACAAGGCGCATGGTGACAGTGCTCACGGTGACAGTGCCCATGGTGACAGTGCCGATGGTGAGAGTGCCAATAGTGACAGTGCTCATGGTGAAACTGCCCACAGAGACATCGCCCATGGTGATAGTGTTCATGGTGACAACCCCACGGTGACAGTGCCAATGTTGATAGTCCCAGTGGTGACAGGTCTTACATTGAATGTGACCATGGTGTCTGTGCTCATGGTGACAGTGCTCAAGGTTATAGTCTCCATGTTGACAGTGCCGATGGTGACAATTCTCACGGTGACAGGGCCTGTGGTGAAAATTCTCATAGTGACAGTGTTCACGGTGACAGTGCCCATGGTGCTATTACCCATGGTGACAGTTCTCATAGTGAAACTGCCCATGTTGACACTGCCCATGGTGGCAGTGCAAAATGGTGACAGTGCCCATGGTGATATTGCTCATGGTGACATTGCTTATGGTGATAGTGTGTATGGTGAAACTGCACACAGTGACTTTGCTCATGGTGACAGTGTTCATGGCGTTAGTTCCTATGGTGAATGTGACCATGGGGACAGTGCCCATAGTCACAATTCTCATGGTGTAGTGCTCACGGTGACAGTGCCCATGGCGACAATACACAGGGTGACAGTATTCATGGTGACATTGCTCATGGTGAGAGTGCCCATGTTCACAACTGTCACGGTGATAGTTCCCATGGTGACAATACCCAGGGTAACAGAGCTGATGGTAAAAGTGTTCACGGTGACAGTGCCCATGGTGACAGTACCTAAGGTGACAATTCCCATGGTGAGACTGCTCATAGACAGTGCCCATGGTGACAATACCCAGCGTGTCCTGTCCATGGTGACAGTGATCATGGTGACACATCTCATGAGGACAGTGCCATAAGTGACAGTGCTCATTGTGGCAGTGCTCATGGTGACAGTGCCCATGGTGACAGTGCCTATGGTGATAGATATCATGGTGGCTGTGCCCAGGGAGACATTGCCCACGCTGACAAGACCCATGGTGATACTTCCCATTGTGACAGTGCCATCGGTGGCAGAGCCCATGGTGACAGTGCCCAAGATCACAGAGCCCATGGTGCGAGTGCTAACGGTGACTGTGCCCATGGTGACAGCACCCAGTGTGACAATGCCCATTGTGACAGTGCTCACGGTGACCATGCCAATGGTGATAGTGCCAATAGTGAGAGTGCTCACGGTGACACTGCCCATGGACACACTGCCCATTGTGATAGTGCCCATCATGACAACCCCTCGGAGGCAGTGCCAATGGTGAGAGTCCCCGTGGTGACAGTTCTCATGGTGAAAGTGATCCTTTTGAAATTGCTCATGGTGACAGTGCTCATGGTGACAGTGCTCAAGGTGATAGTCTCCATGTTGACAGTGTGCATGGTGACTGTTCTCACGGTGACAGTGCCTATGGTGATTATGCTCTTAGTGACAGTGCTCATGGTGACAGTGCCCATGGTGACAGTGACCACGGTGACTGTTCTCACCGTGGTAGTGCCCATGGTGACAGTGTTCATGATGACAGTCCGCATTAAGGCTGTGCCCGTGGTGACATTGCTAATGGTGATAATTCTCACGGTGATAGTACGCACGTTGAAAATGACAAAGGTGACAACACCCAGGTGATAATAATCATGGTGAAAGTGCCCATGGTGGCAGTTCTCATACTGACAGTTCTTGTGACAGTGCTCATGGTGGCAGTGCTCGTGGTGACAGTGCTCTTGGTGACAGTGCTCATGGTGGCAGTGCCCATGGTGAGACTACCGATGGTGACCCTGCCCATGGTGACAGTGCACATGGTCATGGTGCCTCTGGTGGCAGTGCAATATAGTGAGAATGCCCATGATGATATTGCTCATGGTGATAGTGCCCATGGTGAGAGTGCCCATGGTTCCAGTGCTCATGGTGACAGTGCCCATTGTGACAGTGCCCTTGGTGACAGTGCACACCATGAGAGTGCCCATGGTGTCTGTGCCCATGGTGACAGTTCTTATCATGAGAGTGTTCACGGTAGCAGTGTTCATGGTAATAGTGCTCACGGAGGCATTGCCCACAATGAGAGTGCCCACGGTGAGAATACTGACTGTGACAGTGCCCATGATGACTTTTCTCTCTGTGACAGTGCCCTTGGGGACAGTTAGCACAGTGAGATTTCTCACAGTGATAGTGCACATTGTTTCAGTGCTCATAGTGACAAGACCCTAGGTGCCAGTGCCCATCATGGCATTGCTCACGGTGATATTTCTCACGGTGACAGTGCCCATGGTGATATTACCCATGGTGACAGTACTCAGTGATCAAGTGCTCATGGTGACATGGCATAAGGTGATAATGCTCACGGTGGCAGTGCAAAATGGTGACAGTGCCCATGGGGACATTGCTTAATGTGATAGTCCTTGTGGTGACATTGTGCATGGTGACATTGCCCACCATGACAGTGCTCTTGTTGACAGTGCTCATGGTGATAGTGCCAATGTTGGAAGTGCCCATCGTGAAAGTGTCCATGGTGACAGTTCTTATGATGAGAGTGGTCAGAGTGGCAGTGCTCATGGTGAAAGTGCCCATGGTGACAGAGCCCACGGTGACAGTGTCCATAGTTATAGTGTCCATGGTGACAGTACTAACAGTGAAATTGTCCATGGGGACACTGCCCATGGTGAAAGTGCCCATGGTCACAACACTCACGGTGATAGTGCTCACGGTGAGAGTGGCCATGGTGACAGTGACCACGGTGACAGTTCTAATGGTGATACTGCCCATGATGACAGTGCTCATGGTGACAGTCCACATTGTACCAGTGCCCAAGGTGACAGTGCTCATGGTGACAGTGCCCAAAGTCACAATACCCATGGTGACAGTGCCCAGGCTGACAGTTCTCAAGGTGATAGTGCCCATGGTGACAGTGCCCATGGTGATACAGAGAATGGGGACAGTGCTTATGGTGACAGTGGTCATGGTTGCAGTACCCATGGTGATAGTGCTGAAACTGACAGTGCCCTTGGGGATAGTGCCCATGGTGAGTGTGCTCGTGTTAATTGTGTCCATGGTGGCAGTTCCCATTGTGAAAGTGCTCATGATGACAGTGCCCATGTGGGTAGTTCCCATGGTGACAGTGCTCATGGTGATAGTGACCATGTTAAGAGTGCACATGGTGGCTGTGCCCTTGGTGACAGTGCCCATGATGACAGTATTCATGGTGACAGTGCTCACGGTGATAATGCCCATGGTGGCAGTGCACATGGTGGTAGTGCACATGGTGGCAGTGAAAAATGGGGACAATTCCCATGCTGACAGTTCTCATTGTGACAATGCACACAGTCACAACCGATGCTGACACTGCTCATGGTAGCTGTACCCTTGGTGACAGTGCTCAGAGTGATAGTGCCCATGGTGGCAGTGTCCATGGTGACACTGCCCATGGTGACAATGCCCATGATGACAGTGCCCATGGAGTCAGTGCCCACGGAGCCATTGCCTATGGTAACAGTGCTCACAGTGACAGTACCCATGGTAACAGTGACCATGGTGAGAGTGCTCATGGTGATAGTGTCTATGGTGACAGATCACACTGTGACAGTCCGCATTGTGCCAGTACCAATAGTGACAGTACCCATGGTGACATTGACCACGGTGAGAGTGATCACGGTGCTAGTGCTCACAGTAATAGTGCTCATGGTGACAGTGCCGACAGTGAAGGTGCTCACGGTGACAGTGCCTCTGGTGATAGTGCCCATGGTGAGAGTCCGCCCATTGATAGTGTCCATGGTGGCCGTTCCCATTGTGAAAATGCTCATGATGACATTGCCCATGTTGGTAGTCCCCATGGTGACAGTGCTCACGGTGATAGTGACCTTGGTAACTGTGCACATGGTGGCCGTGCCCTTGGTGACAGTGCCAATGATGACAGTACTCATGGTGACAGTTCTCACGGTGATAGTGCCCATGGTGATATTGCACATGGTGGCAGTGAAAAATGGTGACAGTGCCCATGTTGACAGTTCTCATGGTGACAGTGCACACGGTGACAACCCATGCAGACAGTACTCACGGTGACAGTTCTCATGGTTGCAGTACCCATGGTGACAGTGCTCACAGTGATACTGCCCATGGTGGCAGTGCCCATGGTGACAGTGCCCATGGTGACACTGCCCATGATGACAGTGCCCATGGTGAAAGTTCCCACGGCGCCATTGCCTATGGTGACAGTGCTCATGGTAACAGTGCCCATGGTGACAGTGACCATGGTGAGAGTGCTCACACTGATAGTGCCCATGGTGACAGGGCTCATGGTGCCAGTCCGCATTGTGCCAGTACCCATGGCGACAGTGCTCATGGTGACACTGACCACAGTGAGAGTGCTCACTGTGATAGAGCTCACGGTAATAGTGCTCATGGTGACAGTGCAAAGGGTGACAATACCCATGGTGACAGTACTCATGTTGAAAATACCCATGGTGGCAGTTCTCATGGTGACAGTGCTCATAATAGCAGTGCCCAAGGTGGCAGTCCTCGTGGTGACAGTGCTAATGGTGACAGTGCCCTTGGTGGCAGTTCCCATGGGGACATTACCGATGGTGACCCTGTGCATTGTTACAGTGCCCATGGTAACCGTGCTCACGGTGGTAGTGCACATCGTGACAGTGCCCATGGTGGCAGTTCACCTGGTGACAGTGCTAAATCGTGACAGTGCACATGCTGACAGTGCTCACGGTGATAGTGCCCATGGTGACAGTGCCCACGGTGATAATGGGTATTATTACAGTGTTCATCTTGACAGAGCCCAAGTTGGCAGTGGCCATGGTGACAGTGCCCACAATGACAGTGCCCATGGTAACAGTGCCGACAGTGACAGTGCCCATGGTGACACTTCTCACAGTGAATGTGCCCATGGGGACAGTTACCATGATGAGATTTCTCACGGTGATAGTGCCCGTTGTGACAGTGCTCACACTGACAATGCCCATGGTGCCACTGCCCATAGAGACATTCCGCACGGTCACTTTTCTCACGGTGAAAGTACCTATGGTGACACTGCACCTGGTGGCAGTGCAAAATGGTGACAGTGCCCATGGTGACATTGCTCATAGTGACTTTGCTTACAGTGATAGTCCTTACGGTGACAGTGTGCACAGTGACACTGCACACAGTTGCAGTGTTCATGGTGACAGTGTTCACGGTGATACTTTCCATGGTGATAGTGCCCATGGTGACACTGCACATGGTGGCAGTGAAAAATGGTGACAGTGCCCCTGTTGTCAGTTCTCATGGTGACCGTGCACATGGTGACAACCCGTGCAGACTGTACTCATGGTGACAGTACTCACGGTGACAGTTCTCATGTTTGCAGTATCCATGGTGACAGTGCTCACAGTGATAGTGCCCATGGTGAGAGTGCCCATGATGACAGGGCCCATGGTGCCATTGCCTATGGTGACAGTGCTCATGGTAACAGTGCCCAAGGTGACAGTGACCATGGTGAGAGTGCTCACACTGATGGTGCCCATGGTGACAGTGCTCATGGTGTCTGTCTACATTGTGCCAGTACCCATGGCAACAGTGCTCATGGTGACAGGGACCACAGTGAGAGAGCTCACGGTGAGAGTGCTCACGGTAATAGTGCTCATGGTGACAGTGCAAATGGTGACAATACCATGGTGACAGTACTCATGTTGAAAATACCCATGGTGGCAGTTCTCATAGCGACAGATCTCATGGTGACATTGCTCATAATAGCAGTGCCCAGGTGCCAGTGCTCGTGGTGACGGTGCTAATGGTGACAGTGCTCTTGGTGGCAGTTCCCATCGGGACAATACTGATGGTGACACTGTGCATTGTTACAGTGCCCATGGTAACCGTGTTCACGGTGATAGTGCACATCGTGACAGTGCCCATGGTGGTAGTTCACCTGGTGACAGTGCTAAATAGTGACAGTGCACATGCTGACAGTGCTCACGGTGATAGTGCCCATGGTGACAGTGCACACGGTCATAATGGGCATTGTTACAGAGTTCATGGTGACAGCACACGGTGGCAGTGGCCATGGAGACAGTGCCCACAATGACAGTGCCCATGGTGACAGTGCCGACAGTGACAGTGCCCATGGTGACACTTCTCATGGTGACAGTGCCCATGGGGACAGTTAGCATGGTGAGATTTCTAATGGTGATAGTGCCCGTTGTGCCAGTGCTCACAGTAACAATGCCCATGGGGCCAGTGCCCATAGAGTCATTCCGCACGGTCACATTTCTCACGGTGAAAGTGCCTATGGTGATATTAACCATGGTGACACTGCACATGGTGGCAGAGCAAAATGGTGACAGTGCCCATGGTGACATTGCTCATGGTGACTTTGCTTACGGTGATAGTCCTTACAGTGACAGTACGCATGGTGACACTGCACACAGTGACAGTGTTCATGGTGAAAGTGTTCACGGTGATAGTTCCCATGGTGAGATTGTCCTGGTAACAGTGCCCATAGTCACAATTCTCATGGTGTAGTGCTCACAGTGACAGTGCCCATGGTGTCATGCCCATGGTGACAGTGCTCATGGTGACAGTGCTCATGTTGGCAGAGCCATAAATAAGAGTGCTCATTGTGGCAGTGCTCATGGTGTCCGTGCTCATGGTGACAGTGCCCATGATTACAGTGTTTATGGTGATAGATGTCACGGTGTCAGTGCCCACGCGGAGAGTGCCAAGGCTGACAAAGCCCAGGGTGATACTTCCCATTGTGACAGTGCCCACGGTGACAGTGCCCATGGTGACAGCACCCAGTGTGACAAGGCGCATGGTGACAGTGCTCACGGTGACAGTGCCCATGGTGACAGTGCCGATGGTGAGAGTGCCAATAGTGACAGTGCTCATGGTGAAACTGCCCACAGAGACATCGCCCATGGTGATAGTGTTCATGGTGACAACCCCACGGTGACAGTGCCAATGTTGATAGTCCCAGTGGTGACAGGTCTTACACTGAATGTGACCATGGTGTCTGTGCTCATGGTGACAGTGCTCAAGGTTATAGTCTCCATGTTGACAGTGCCGATGGTGACAATTCTCACGGTGACAGGGCCTATGGTGAAAATTCTCATAGTGACAGTGTTCACGGTGACAGTGCCCATGGTGCTATTACCCATGGTGACAGTTCTCATAGTGAAACTGCCCATGTTGACACTGCCCATGGTGGCAGTGCAAAATGGTGACAGTGCCCATGGTGATATTGCTCATGGTGACATTGCTTATGGTGATAGTGTGTATGGTGAAACTGCACACAGTGACATTGCTCATGGTGACAGTGTTCACGGCGTTAGTTCCTATGGTGAATGTGACCATGGGGACAGTGCCCATAGTCACAATTCTCATGGTGTAGTGCTCACGGTGACAGTGCCCATGGTGACAATACACAGGGTGACAGTATTCATGGTGACATTGCTCATGGTGAGAGTGCCCATGTTCACAACTGTCACGGTGATAGTTCCCATGGTGACAATACCCAGGGTAACAGAGCTGATGGTAAAAGTGTTCACGGTGACAGTGCCCATGGTGACAGTACCTAAGGTGACAATTCCCATGGTGAGACTGCTCATAGACAGTGCCCATGGTGACAATACCCAGCGTGTCCTGTCCATGGTGACAGTGATCATGGTGACACATCTCATGAGGACAGTGCCATAAGTGACAGTGCTCATGGTGACAGTGCCCATGGTGACAGTGCCTATGGTGATAGATATCATGGTGGCTGTGCCCAGGGAGACATTGCCCACGCTGACAAGACCCATGGTGATACTTCCCATTGTGACAGTGCCATCGGTGGCAGAGCCCATGGTGACAGTGCCCAAGATCACAGAGCCCATGGTGAGAGTGCTAACGGTGACTGTGCCCATGGTGACAGCACCCAGTGTGAAAATGCCCATTGTGACAGTGCTCACGGTGACCATGCCAATGGTGATAGTGCCAATAGTGAGAGTGCTCACGGTGACACTGCCCATGGACACACTGCCCATTGTGATAGTGCCCATCATGACAACCCCTCGGAGGCAGTGCCAATGGTGAGAGTCCCCGTGGTGACAGTTCTCATGGTGAAAGTGATCCTTTTGAAATTGCTCATGGTGACAGTGCTCATGGTGACAGTGCTCAAGGTGATAGTCTCCATGTTGACAGTGTGCATGGTGACTGTTCTCACGGTGACAGTGCCTATGGTGATTATGCTCTTAGTGACAGTGCTCATGGTGACAGTGCCCATGGTGACAGTGACCACGGTGACTGTTCTCACCGTGGTAGTGCCCATGGTGACAGTGTTCATGATGACAGTCCGCATTAAGGCTGTGCCCGTGGTGACATTGCTAATGGTGATAATTCTCATGGTGATAGTACGCACGTTGAAAATGACAAAGGTGACAACACCCAGGTGATAATAATCATGGTGAAAGTGCCCATGGTGGCAGTTCTCATACTGACAGTTCTTGTGACAGTGCTCATGGTGGCAGTGCTCGTGGTGACAGTGCTCTTGGTGACAGTGCTCATGGTGGCAGTGCCCATGGTGAGACTACCGATGGTGACCCTGCCCATGGTGACAGTGCACATGGTCATGGTGCCTCTGGTGGCAGTGCAATATAGTGAGAATGCCCATGATGATATTGCTCATGGTGATAGTGCCCATGGTGAGAGTGCCCATGGTTCCAGTGCTCATGGTGACAGTGCCCATTGTGACAGTGCCCTTGGTGACAGTGCACACCATGAGAGTGCCCATGGTGTCTGTGCCCATGGTGACAGTTCTTATCATGAGAGTGTTCACGGTAGCAGTGTTCATGGTAATAGTGCTCACGGAGGCATTGCCCACAATGAGAGTGCCCACGGTGAGAATACTGACTGTGACAGTGCCCATGATGACTTTTCTCTCTGTGACAGTGCCCTTGGGGACAGTTAGCACGGTGAGATTTCTCACAGTGATAGTGCACATTGTTTCAGTGCTCATAGTGACAAGACCCTAGGCGCCAGTGCCCATCATGGCATTGCTCACGGTGATATTTCTCACGGTGACAGTGCCCATGGTGATATTACCCATGGTGACATTGCTTATGGTGATAGTGTGTATGGTGAAACTGCACACAGTGACATTGCTCATGGTGACAGTGCTCACGGCGTTAGTTCCTATGGTGAATGTGACCATGGGGACAGTGCCCATAGTCACAATTCTCATGGTGTAGTGCTCACGGTGACAGTGCCCATGGTGACAATACACAGGGTGACAGTATTCATGGTGACATTGCTCATGGTGAGAGTGCCCATGTTCACAACTGTCACGGTGATAGTTCCCATGGTGACAATACCCAGGGTAACAGAGCTGATGGTAAAAGTGTTCACGGTGACAGTGCCCATGGTGACAGTACCTAAGGTGACAATTCCCATGGTGAGACTGCTCATAGACAGTGCCTATGGTGACAATACCCAGCGTGTCCTGTCCATGGTGACAGTGATCATGGTGACACATCTCATGAGGACAGTGCCATAAGTGACAGTGCTCATTGTGGCAGTGCTCATGGTGACAGTGCCCATGGTGACAGTGCCTATGGTGATAGATATCATGGTGGCTGTGCCCAGGGAGACATTGCCCACGCTGACAAGACCCATGGTGATACTTCCCATTGTGACAGTGCCATCGGTGGCAGAGCCCATGGTGACAGTGCCCAAGATCACAGAGCCCATGGTGAGAGTGCTAACGGTGACTGTGCCCATGGTGACAGCACCCAGTGTGAAAATGCCCATTGTGACAGTGCTCACGGTGACCAT
Organism: Mesoplodon mirus; assembly: GCF_964341445.2. NCBI lineage: Eukaryota > Metazoa > Chordata > Mammalia > Artiodactyla > Ziphiidae > Mesoplodon > Mesoplodon mirus. Next base: position 596,494 of record NW_028295630.1, read on the forward strand.
GCCAATGGTGATAGTGCCAATAGTGAGAGTGCTCACGGTGACACTGCCCATGGACACACTGCCCATTGTGATAGTGCCCATCATGACAACCCCTCGGAGGCAGTGCCAATGGTGAGAGTCCCCGTGGTGACAGTTCTCATGGTGAAAGTGATCCTTTTGAAATTGCTCATGGTGACAGTGCTCATGGTGACAGTGCTCAAGGTGATAGTCTCCATGTTGACAGTGTGCATGGTGACTGTTCTCACGGTGACAGTGCCTATGGTGATTATGCTCTTAGTGACAGTGCTCATGGTGACAGTGCCCATGGTGACAGTGACCACGGTGACTGTTCTCACCGTGGTAGTGCCCATGGTGACAGTGTTCATGATGACAGTCCGCATTAAGGCTGTGCCCGTGGTGACATTGCTAATGGTGATAATTCTCACGGTGATAGTACGCACGTTGAAAATGACAAAGGTGACAACACCCAGGTGATAATAATCATGGTGAAAGTGCCCATGGTGGCAGTTCTCATACTGACAGTTCTTGTGACAGTGCTCATGGTGGCAGTGCTCGTGGTGACAGTGCTCTTGGTGACAGTGCTCATGGTGGCAGTGCCCATGGTGAGACTACCGATGGTGACCCTGCCCATGGTGACAGTGCACATGGTCATGGTGCCTCTGGTGGCAGTGCAATATAGTGAGAATGCCCATGATGATATTGCTCATGGTGATAGTGCCCATGGTGAGAGTGCCCATGGTTCCAGTGCTCATGGTGACAGTGCCCATTGTGACAGTGCCCTTGGTGACAGTGCACACCATGAGAGTGCCCATGGTGTCTGTGCCCATGGTGACAGTTCTTATCATGAGAGTGTTCACGGTAGCAGTGTTCATGGTAATAGTGCTCACGGAGGCATTGCCCACAATGAGAGTGCCCACGGTGAGAATACTGACTGTGACAGTGCCCATGATGACTTTTCTCTCTGTGACAGTGCCCTTGGGGACAGTTAGCACAGTGAGATTTCTCACAGTGATAGTGCACATTGTTTCAGTGCTCATAGTGACAAGACCCTAGGCGCCAGTGCCCATCATGGCATTGCTCACGGTGATATTTCTCACGGTGACAGTGCCCATGGTGATATTACCCATGGTGACAGTACTCAGTGATCAAGTGCTCATGGTGACATGGCATAAGGTGATAATGCTCACGGTGGCAGTGCAAAATGGTGACAGTGCCCATGGGGACATTGCTTAATGTGATAGTCCTTGTGGTGACATTGTGCATGGTGACATTGCCCACCATGACAGTGCTCTTGTTGACAGTGCTCATGGTGATAGTGCCAATGTTGGAAGTGCCCATCGTGAAAGTGTCCATGGTGACAGTTCTTATGATGAGAGTGGTCAGAGTGGCAGTGCTCATGGTGAAAGTGCCCATGGTGACACAGCCCACGGTGACAGTGTCCATAGTTATAGTGTCCATGGTGACAGTACTAACAGTGAAATTGTCCATGGGGACACTGCCCATGGTGAAAGTGCCCATGGTCACAACACTCACGGTGATAGTGCTCACGGTGAGAGTGGCCATGGTGACAGTGACCACGGTGACAGTTCTAATGGTGATACTGCCCATGATGACAGTGCTCATGGTGACAGTCCACATTGTACCAGTGCCCAAGGTGACAGTGCTCATGGTGACAGTGCCCAAAGTCACAATACCCATGGTGACAGTGCCCAGGCTGACAGTTCTCAAGGTGATAGTGCCCATGGTGACAGTGCCCATGGTGATACAGAGAATGGGGACAGTGCTTATGGTGACAGTGGTCATGGTTGCAGTACCCATGGTGATAGTGCTGAAACTGACAGTGCCCTTGGGGATAGTGCCCATGGTGAGTGTGCTCGTGTTAATAGTGCCCATGGTGGCAGTTCCCATTGTGAAAGTGCTCATGATGACAGTGCCCATGTGGGTAGTTCCCATGGTGACAGTGCTCATGGTGATAGTGACCATGTTAAGAGTGCACATGGTGGCTGTGCCCTTGGTGACAGTGCCCATGATGACAGTATTCATGGTGACAGTGCTCACGGTGATAATGCCCATGGTGGCAGTGCACATGGTGGTAGTGCACATGGTGGTAGTGAAAAATGGGGACAGTTCCCATGCTGACAGTTCTCATTGTGACAATGCACACAGTCACAACCGATGCTGACACTGCTCATGGTAGCTGTACCCTTGGTGACAGTGCTCAGAGTGATAGTGCCCATGGTGGCAGTGTCCATGGTGACACTGCCCATGGTGACAATGCCCATGATGACAGTGCCCATGGAGTCAGTGCCCACGGAGCCATTGCCTATGGTAACAGTGCTCACAGTGACAGTACCCATGGTAACAGTGACCATGGTGAGAGTGCTCATGGTGATAGTGTCTATGGTGACAGATCACACTGTGACAGTCCGCATTGTGCCAGTACCAATAGTGACAGTACCCATGGTGACATTGACCACGGTGAGAGTGATCACGGTGCTAGTGCTCACAGTAATAGTGCTCATGGTGACAGTGCCGACAGTGAAGGTGCTCACGGTGACAGTGCCTCTGGTGATAGTGCCCATGGTGAGAGTCCGCCCATTGATAGTGCCCATGGTGGCAGTTCCCATTGTGAAAATGCTCATGATGACATTGCCCATGTTTGTAGTCCCCATGGTGACAGTGCTCACGGTGATAGTGACCTTGGTAACTGTGCACATGGTGGCCGTGCCCTTGGTGACAGTGCCAATGATGACAGTACTCATGGTGACAGTTCTCACGGTGATAGTGCCCATGGTGATATTGCACATGGTGGCAGTGAAAAATGGTGACAGTGCCCATGTTGACAGTTCTCATGGTGACAGTGCACACGGTGACAACCCATGCAGACAGTACTCACGGTGACAGTTCTCATGGTTGCAGTACCCATGGTGACAGTGCTCACAGTGATACTGCCCATGGTGGCAGTGCCCATGGTGACAGTGCCCATGGTGACACTGCCCATGATGACAGTGCCCATGGTGAAAGTTCCCACGGCGCCATTGCCTATGGTGACAGTGCTCATGGTAACAGTGCCCATGGTGACAGTGACCATGGTGAGAGTGCTCACACTGATAGTGCCCATGGTGACAGGGCTCATGGTGCCAGTCCGCATTGTGCCAGTACCCATGGCGACAGTGCTCATGGTGACACTGACCACAGTGAGAGTGCTCACTGTGATAGAGCTCATGGTAATAGTGCTCATGGTTACAGTGCAAAGGGTGACAATACCCATGGTGACAGTACTCATGTTGAAAATACCCATGGTGGCAGTTCTCATGGTGACAGTGCTCATAATAGCAGTGCCCAAGGTGGCAGTCCTCGTGGTGACAGTGCTAATGGTGACAGTGCTCTTGGTGGCAGTTCCCATGGGGACAGTACCGATGGTGACCCTGTGCATTGTTACAGTGCCCATGGTAACCGTGCTCACGGTGGTAGTGCACATCGTGACAGTGCCCATGGTGGCAGTTC